>NC_084554.2:44005000-44110000 GCF_033978685.3 Nerophis lumbriciformis
GGAAACATTTAAAGTATGTAAATACACATTTACAAAATCTTTGTGAATATAATTCATTTCACAACGTATATATCCGCGGCTTGTTAATGCGGCTGCTAGACTTTTGACAAGAACAAGAAAGTTTGATCATATTACGCCTATACTGGCTCACCTGCACTGGCTTCCTGTGCACTTAAGATGCGACTTTAAGGTTTTACTACTTACGTATAAAATACTACACGGTCTAGCTCCATCCTATCTTGCCGATTGTATTGTACCATATGTCCCGGCAAGAAACCTGCGTTCAAAGAACTCCGGCTTATTAATGATTCCCAGAGCCCATAAAAAAGTCTGCGGGCTATCGAGCGTTTTCCATTCGGGCTCCAGTACTATGGAATGCCCTCCCGATAACAGTTAGAGATGCTACCTCAGTAGAAGCATTTAAGTCCCATCTTAAAACTCATTTGTATACTCTAGCCTTTAAATAGACACCCCTTTTAGACCAGTTGATCTGCCGTTTCTTTTCTTTTCTCCTCTGCTCCTCTCTCCCTGTGAAGGGGTGGGGGGACACAGGTCCGGTGGCCATGGATGAAGTGCTGGCTGTCCTGAGTCGGGACCCGGGGTGGACCGCTCGCCTGTGCATCGGTTGGGAACATCTCTGCGCTGCTGATTAGTCTCCGCTCGGGATGGTGTCCTGCTGGCCCCACTATGGACTGGACTCTTACTATTATGTTGGATCCACTATGGACTGGACTCTCACAATATTATGTCAGACCCACTCGACATCCATTGCATTCGGTCTCCCCTAGAGAGGGGGGGGGGGGGTTACCCACATATGCGGTCCTCTCCAAGGTTTCTCAGTCATTCACATCGACGTCCCACTGGGGTGAGTTTTTCCTTGCCCTTATGTGTACCGAGGATGTCGTTGTGGCTTGTGCAGCCCTTTGAGACACTTGTGATTTAGGGCTGTATAAATAAACATTGATTGATTGATTGATCCGTTGTGGTGAAGAAGGAGCTGAGCCGGAAGGCAAAGCTCTCAATTTACCGGTCGATCTACGTTCCCATCCTCACCTATGGTCATGAGCTTTGGGTTATGACCGAAAGGACAAGATCACGGGTACAAGCGGCCGAAATGAGTTTCCTCCGCCGGGTGGCAGGGCTCTCCCTTAGAGATAGGGTGAGAAGCTCTATCATCCGGGGGGAGCTCAAAGTAAAGCCGCTGCTCCTCCACATCGAGAGGAGCCAGATGAGGTGGTTCGGGCATCTGGTCAGGATGCCACCCGATCGCCTCCCTCGGGAGGTGTTTAGGGCACGTCCGACCGGTAGGAGGCCACGGGGAAGACCCAGGACATGTTGGGAAGACTATGTCTCCCGGCTGGCCTGGGAACGCCTCGGGATCCCCCGGGAGGAGCTGGACGAAGTGGCTGGGGAGAGGGAAGTCTGGGCTTCCCTGCTTAGGCTGCTGCCCCCGCGACCCGACCTCAGATAAGCGGAAGAAGATGGATGGATGGATGAATGATTGATTGATTATAGTCCGGTGCGGCTTATATATGGAAAGAAAATGTCCCCTGTAATTTCGTGGGTGCGGTTGCATAGTCCGGAACATACGCCATATCTGTTCGTTATAACCATAATATATAATATCACCATCAAAGAAGTTTAACGCTAAACTTTTGGAAAAATAATAATACAAGATTTTTTATTTTTTTTAAATTGGAATCCATTGTATTTTCCAGGGACTCAGAGAAATTTCTACCCACGCCACTACATTGAAAACGTTTCAACATCACTGGTATATGCATGTTTGTTTAATCAAGAGCCATCCTTATGGGCACATTAATTAGGCTACGGGAGACATCTAATTGGTCCCAGCGTGGTACAACTGTGAGCTTGACCAAGGCATCCTTTGGAGAGAAGCGTGGCCCCGTTCCTGTGACCTTGTTAGTTTGCTTCATTAGGGCTCTCGCTGTAAAGCCCCTCGGCAATCAAACAACAGAGCAAGACGCTCTGGTAGGTGACCACCTCTCGTCCTCTTTGCAGAAAACGCAAATACACCACTCCCACACCAGCAAAGAGCAAGGATGTATAACTCCGCGAAATTCCGTATTTTAATTAGAATGCTGAGGGCCGGTTATGTCATGATTCCATCTTGTCTTGAGAAACATTTCATTTCTGCCACACCCCCAGCCCCACTCTGTTAATTAACGGAAGACGTTTGAATGCCGTGCATCACAACTAACGACATCTGACGAGTTCGGCACTCGTAGGCGCGAGCTGTCCTTCGGGGTAATGGTCAGCGGCGAGGCTTCAAACACAGTGGCGCTGTGGGTGGAGCGAAACAGCGGTCAGGGGTTGGGGGGGGGGAAATAGAAATGTAATTTAAAAAGACTGCACTTTTGAAATGGCTTCAAAGCCTAACATTCAGCTCCGACCAAAACAGAGAACGCGGGCCTGGCGCTGTGTTTTTTTTTCCCATGTCCGACAAGTGTGTCTCCTCGCCAGAAGCAAAGGAGACGTTCTGGAAAAAGAGTGCAGGTAAACGACGTGGCGGCTAATTATTCTGGAGCGCTGCTAGTGATGATGCACTGGTGCGCGCCGAGCGGACGCGTAAGGCATGAAGATGTGCGTGTCAACCACACCGTGTTCTTTCGCGCTCGCGAGTGCACGGCAACGGCGAGGCTAATGTATGCAAGTATTCCAAAGACGGGTGTTCGTGTAATTACACACGCGCCGGTTAGCTGCCATTGCCGTGCACGCAACGCTCATTAAGGCAGGACCTCTCACCTGTATTTTTTCTTCTTGGTGGGAGTAGGAGATGGCTGATACCGTCTAAAACATTTTTGCAATGATTAAATCAGTTCTGCTTCTTCCGACTCCTTTTGCAATCCATGTTGGATCGTGCAAGTGACGCACTTCAATGTAACTTTGCTATCCTGCTCGTTTCAGGGGCTTTTAAAAAACATAAATGTATTGTTTTGAAAAATTACCATACATCCCAAGGTGGTATAAAAGGTAAATCTGCATTCTTCTCCTCTTGGTTGAAACATTTGGCTTCTGCAGTACGCACCAGTAGAGCCATGATTTATAAACCACAAACCGAATTTAAAAAGGCTTAGTTGTACGAACCTCGTCTTAGTGTACAAATGTTTCATCCACCCATTGTGTGCCTGGCAGCACATCCATTGTGGGCGGGCTGATAGCTCACTGGTGCTCGGATCTACTGTGCTATTTTGTGTGCTTTTTAAGCTGTTTTTTTTAAAACATTTTTCTAGATTTTCTAGTCAAAGAGCCATTTTGACCAGTTTCACAAATTGTAGAAAACAATGGGAGCCGCAAAAATGTTTTGAAATTTTAAATAAAATAACACTGAACACTGAAGTTTTCATTTTGCTTTGTGCTATGTATAAACCAGTGGTCTCGGACACGCTGCCCACACCTTTATATGGAATTTGAAAGCTGGTGCAGCACGCTGTGGCGCTTGTCAGCGTCATGCGTGCCGTGATACAGCATATAGCCCCCACTACAACCAGCATGCCTGATCAGCCACACGTTGTATGAGGCTTCCGCTTGCTCACTTGGGCGACAGCAAGGCATACTTGGTCAACAACCACACAGGTTACACTGACGGTGGCGGTATAAAAAAAACTTTAACACTCTTACTAATAATGCGCCACACTGTGAACCCACACTAAACAAGAATGACAAACACATTTCGGGAGAACATCTGCACCGTAACACAACATATACACAACAGGACAAATACCCAGAATCCCATGCAGCCCTAACTGTTCCGGGATACATTATACACCCCCGCTACCAAA
This sequence comes from Nerophis lumbriciformis, assembly GCF_033978685.3. Lineage (NCBI taxonomy): Eukaryota > Metazoa > Chordata > Actinopteri > Syngnathiformes > Syngnathidae > Nerophis > Nerophis lumbriciformis. The sequence goes on from NC_084554.2 coordinate 44,008,804, forward strand.
CCCCGCCCACCTCAACCGACGCACAGAGAGGGGGGGGGGGGGGGGGGGGGGGGTGGTAGCAGGGGTGTATAATGTAGCCCGGAAAAGTCAGGGCTGCATGGGATTCTGGGTGTTTGTTCTGTTGTGTTTATGTTGTGTTAAGGTGCAGATGTTCTCCCGAAATGTGTTTGTCATTCTAGTTTGGTTTTGGTTGAAAGTGTGGCGCATTATTAGTAAGAGTGATAAAGTTGTTTTATATGGTCACCGTCAGTGTAACCTGTGTGGCTGTTGACCAAGTATGCCTTGCTGTTACGTACGTGTGCAAGCGGAAGATGTATATTGTATAACAAGTGATGGGCTGGCAAGCTGTTAATACAGATTGTAGAGGGTGCCAAATGTTGTACCATGATGGCACGCCCTTATTATAGCTGTAAGGGCGAAAATCGGTGAATATTAATCCCGGGAGTTTTCTGCGAGAGGCACCGAAATTCGGAAGGCTCACTGGGAAATTGGGGGGTTCAGCAAGTAAGCTGCTGAGCCGCATCAGAGTGATCAAAGAGCCGCATGCGGCTCCGGAGCCGCGGGTTGCCGACCCCTGTTCTAGGTCAATATGAGTCCAAAGAAAACAATGAACAAACCATGTGTGGTTTGAAACATTCAGGAAGTATCAGCAGCGTTGTCACCAATCTATGATTTGTTTACGAAAGAGCAGTCCGTAAAGTGTTGAGAGCAGCAAGGAATGGTCTTTAGCTCCTCAGAAACACATTAAAAAAATCCAGATTCTAAGTCTTATTTATTACGAATCGGAATCGATTTGGTCCGCATTGCCGGCAGTAAGTCGGACCCGTTTCCAGTGAGGGTTGGACTCCGCCAAGGCTGCCCTTTGTCACCGATTCTGTTCATAACTTTTATGGACAGAATTTCTAGGCGCAGTCAGGGCGGTGAGGGGATCCGGTTTGGTGGCTGCAGGATTAGGTCTCTGCTTTTTGCAGATGATGTGGTCCTGATAGCTTCAACTGGCCAGGATCTTCAGCTCTCACTGGATCGGTTCGCAGCCGATTGTGAAGCGACTGGGATGAGAATCAGCACCTCCAAGTCCGAGTCAATGGTTCTCGCCCGGGAAAGGGTGGAGTGCCATCTCCAAGTTGGGGAGGAGACCGGTGACCGGTGCATTGGATGTCGAGTGGATACGGTTAATGTGAGAGTCCAGTCCATAGTAGCATCAATTTATATTGTGTGCAAAGTACACCAACTTTAACTAAAATATGGACTTTTGTTGAAGCTGCAATCCATTATTCATACTTACAAACAAAATACATTTTGTGTTTTCATTTAGCCTATTTAAAGGGGAACATTATCACAATTTCAGAATGGTTAAAACCATTAGAAATCAGTTCCCAGTGGCTTATTTTATTTTTCGAAGTTTTTTTCAAAATTTTACCCATCACGCAATATCCCTAAAAAAAGCTTCAAAGTGCCTGATTTTAACCATCGTTATATACACCCGTCCATTTTCCTGTGACGTCACATAGTGAAGCCAACACAAACAAACATGGCGGAAAGAACAGCAAGCTATAGCGACATTAGCTCGGATTCAGACTCGGATTTCAGCGGCTTAAGCGATTCAACAGATTACGCATGTATTGAAACGGATGGTTGAAGAAGAAACTGAAGCTATTGAGCCATATCGGTTTGAACCGTATGCAAGCAAAACCGACGAAAACGACACGACAGCCAGCGACACGGGAGAAAGCGAGGACGAATTCGGCGATCACCTTCTAACCTACGATTGGTATGTGTTTGTTTGGCATTAAAGGAAACTAACAACTATGAACTAGGTTTACAGCATATGAAATACATTTGGCAACAACATGCACTTTGAGAGTGCAGACAGCCCAATTTTCATCAATTAATATATTCTGTAGACATACCCTCATCCGCGCTCTTTTCCTGAAAGCTGATCTGTCCAGTTTTGGAGTTGATGTCAGCAGGCCAGGGAAGCTAGGGTCGATAGGGGGTTTAGCTCGCTCGTCTGCGGGAACAAACTACCGCCATTGCTTGCCGTGCTACTGAAGTCCTTTGTCCCTGAATTGCTCACACACTCCGGCAGATTCAATGGGGGTCTGGCGGCAGATTTCTTTGACTTTATCGTTGGGAATGCATCTGCTTTGAGTGTCGCAGGATATCCACACATTCTTGCCATCTCTGTCGTAGCATAGCTTTCGTCGGTAAAGTGTGCGGAACAAACGTCCAATTTCTTGCCACTTTCGCATCTTTGGGCCACTGGTGCAACTTGAATCCGTCCCTGTTCGTGTTGTTACACCCTCCGACAACACACCGACGAGGCATGATGTCTCCAAGGTACGGAAAACAGTCGAAAAAACGGAAAATAACAGAGCTGATTTGACTCGGTGTTTGAGAAAATGGCGGATTGCTTCCCGTCGCTCCGAGAGCGAATATTAGAAAGGCGTTTAATTCGCCAAAATTCACCCATTTAGAGTTCGGAAATCGGTTAAAAAAATATATGGTCTTTTTTCTGCAACATCAAGGTATATTTTGACGCTTACATAGGTCTGGTGATAATGTTCCCCTTTAATGTTGAAATGTTGCATATTTCTAGTCTTGTCATTAAAAAATGTGTGTGGCAGACTTTAGAGGGCGTTTTTCCTTGCCTCCGTTACCAAAGTGCTTGCCAAAGCCATGAGGTCAGGATACTATCCAACTACCAAAGGCTGCAAGTAAAGTACCGCCCAACTGCGAGAAACCTCAGCCCCTTAACGCACAGTGTGGTAATGATGTTGCCGCTCTGAAGCAGCTAATGACTGCTCTCCTCACACCACAGGGAGGTCTGGGGCTGACCCCGGCGCTCCACCCTGACCACACAACCCACACCTCTGGAGCGTCTGCCTCACTACCACTATGCGGCAGCAGCAGAAGACGGAAGCAACCAAAACAAGGTCAGAGTTTTAGGACGAAAACAAACAAGTGCAGCCTGTTATTCTGGGCCAAAACAGTGATATGCATAATGTACGCAGGAACCCCATGCAGGGAGGCGAAGAGAACACAACGCTTAAAAAGACGAGCCTCGGCAGGGAGACACAAAGAAACACTTGCTCCTCGCGAGCACATCAGAGAGCAGGAAGCCCGGCGGTCCCTGTAGGGTCCGTGTGATCCGGGACTGTAATCCTGTTACAGCATCTTTGATGTCTTCTCCTAAATCCTAATTTCAAACAACACACTCTTGACATGTGCCGTGTTTCTGGGCAGATGATGCAAAGGCAAGAATAGATGGATGAAACAGGAGACGTAAGTTGTCATCCAAAGATCAGTGAACAGGAGAGCCCTTTGAGACACTCGGGCTATATAAATAAACTTTGATTAATTGATTGATTGATGATGCATGCTCCTAACCCCGGATTGCCACTGGATGTGTAACATCTTCTTAACGTCCCCGCCATCCGCCGATCCCCACTGCAGTTTGATGCGCAGCGAAATAGCACTGACTTTTACGAGATCTCACAAATCTGCACATAATCATGTGATGAGGGGAGTTGTGGTAGAGCGAACGACAAACCGTTTATTCCAGAGGTGTCCAATGTGTGGTCCGGGGGCCATTTGTGGCACCAGCTATTTTTTTACGGTCCGTGGCACATTCTAAGTCCTATTAGAAAAAACAAGAAAATTGCAAATAGGTGAAATGTAACGAGAAAAGTTGCAATATTGACTCTAATAACTCAAAGCTGCCATGCAGGCCATTCTTTCTTTAAAGGGGAACATTATCACCAGACCTATGTAAGTGTCAATATATACCTTGATGTTGCAGAATAAAGACCATATATTTTTTTAACCGATTTCCGAACTCTGAATGGGTGAATTTTGGCGAATTAAACGCCTTTCTAATATTCGCTCTCGGAGCGACGGGAAGCAATCCGCCATTTTCTCAAACACCGAGTCAAATCAGCTCTGTTATTTTCCGTTTTTTCGACTGTTTTCCGTACCTTGGAGACATCATGCCTCGTCGGTGTGTTGTCGGAGGGTGTAACAACACGAACAGGGACGGATTCAAGTTGCACCAGTGGCCCAAAGATGCGAAAGTGGCAAGAAATTGGACGTTTGTTCCGCACACTTTACCGACGAAAGCTATGCTACGACAGAGTCGGCAAGAATGTGTGGATATCCTGCGACACTCAAAGCAGATGCATTTCCAACGATAAAGTCAAAGAAATCTGCCGCCAGACCCCCATTGAATCTGCCGGAGTGTGTGAGCAATTCAGGGACAAAGGACCTCGCTAGCACGGCAAACACTGGCGGCAGTTTGTTCCCGCAGACGAGCGAGCTAAACCCCCTGGATGTCTTGGCTCACACCGTCCCTTATGCCACCGAAGATGATCAAGAGAAGAATATCGACCCTAGCTTCCCTGGCCTGCTGACATCAACTCCAAAACTGGACAGATCAGCTTTCAGGAAAAAAACGCGGATGAGGGTATGTCTACAGAATATATTAATTGATGAAAATTGGGCTGTCTGCACTCTCAAAGTGCATGTTGTTGCCAAATGTATTTCATATGCTGTAAACCTAGTTCATAGTTGTTAGTTTCCTTTAATGCCAAACAAACACATACCAATCGTTGGTTAGAAGGCGATCGCCGAATTCGTCCTCGCTTTCTCCCGTGTCGCTGGCTGTCGTGTCGTTTTCGTCGGTTTCGCTTGCATACGGTTCAAACCGATATGGCTCAATAGCTTCAGTTTCTTCTTCAATTTCGTTTTCGCTACCTGCCTCCATACTACAACCATCCGTTTCAATACATGCGTAATCTGTTGAATCGCTTAAACCGCTGAAATCTGAGTCTGAATCCGAGCTAATGTCGCTATAGCTTGCTGTTCTATGCGCCATGTTTGTTTGTGTTGGCTTCACTATGTGACGTCACAGGAAAATGGACAGGTGTTTATAACGATGGTTAAAATCAGGCACTTTGAAGCTTTTTTTAGGGATATTGCGTGATGGGTAAAATTTTGAAAAAAACTTCGAAAAATAAAATAAGCCACTGGGAACTGATTTTTAATGGTTTTAACCCTTCTGAAATTGTGATAATGTTCCCCTTTAAAGCTCTGATAGCTCAAAAAATAATGATGAATCAAAATCAATGTTATGAATTATTGATCTATTAAAGTAAATGATTGTATTACTGCATATTAAAAATTCAAATTTGAAATATTATTTTCGGAAAATATTGCATATTTTGCGTGTTTGCCATATAAAAAACTAAGTTTTCTTTGACAAAAAAGGCATTAAACAAAAACAAAAAGAAAACATTAAAAAAATATTAAAACATATAATCGATGGATACATCTGAAGTTGATCTAGAGATTTGAGCATTCAGAGAGAAAAAAAAGTTTGAGTATTTTTAACACTTATGGGTGGGGCCCGTTTGTATCCCTAAGAATTTTAATGGGATTTTTTTTTTTTAATAATAATTAAATAAAATTAATGTTATGAATTATTGACATATTTAAGGCTCCAATTACATCACACCAAATATTGCACTTGGAAATGTATTGGGAAAAATACTGCATATTTTGTGTTGTTGTTATAATAAAAATGGTTTTGTCAAAAACGGCATAAAACACACAAACGAAAACCTTTGTATTGACAGATAGACCTGAAATTAATCTTGAAAGTTAAGTGTTGCATAAAAAAAATTATAATATATGACTTATTTTTTAGCCCTAAATGTTGAAAAAAAATCGAGATATTGTATTATTGTATTGTTTTGAAAATGAAACATATCAAAATGGCCTTCGCATGCTTTGATTTTGAGTGTGCATCTGTCAGTTGGACCCCGTGGTTTATTCCGTCCTTGCAGAGGACTAGAAGCAAATGGTAAATGGGTTATACTTGTATAGCGCTTTTCTACCTTCAAGGTACTCAAAGCGCTTTGACACTATTTCCACATTCACCCATTCCCACACACATTTACACACTGATGGCAGGAGCTGCCATGCAGGGCCCTAACCATGACCCATCAGGAGCAAGGACACAACGGACTTGACAAGGTTGGTAGAAGGTGGGGATTGAACCAGGAACCCTCAGGTTGCTGGCACAGCCACTCTCCCAGCCGCCCCAAATACACTGCCTGCTATTCCAGATAGGTAACGGCTGAAAAGTAAAAATACGTATTTTATTGGAGCTAAATAGTTGTTAAAGTTAAGGATTTCGGGGGGATTTCGGATCATTTGTAAGATACGTAACACAGCGGAACGCCTCGAGCAATATTCTGTGACGGAACTGACTTGACTTGTGGAAAAGATAACAGTTTAGTCTTGCCGAACCACAACAGTAACAAGATCTGTGGCACACACATCTCTTTCAACTCCTGCTAACCACTCTCCTGCTTCCCGTATCAGCTGATATTTGACACAGGCCCCAAAAATAGCTTTCCAAGATATGCCTGTAATATGGTTCTATGATTGTGAAAACTGACACATTGACTTGTTGGGATGGGATTCGAAAATCGGTTCTTGGTGAAACCCGGCTACCAGGCTTTTGATCCCTGGGACCCATTTGAGAGTGTTGTTAACGATTCCCTTATCGATGCCTGCAGGTACGCACGACGTCACCATGCACGGCACCCATCGGCAGCACAGGCTTTGGAATTATTTACAAGAAAGCAGGACAACAGGACGGCTTGCAATACTTACAAAGTGAATATTGCATCAAATGGAGAAAATACAAGCAGAAACATGGGATAACGTTGAATGCATTCCCTCCAAGACAGAAGTGAATCACCACCAGCAGCAGAGTGAAATTCATGTATCTCATACATCACATGACAAGACGCGTCCGACCATTAATTTGCATGCAGCCTTCCTGTCTAAGAGGTGTTCAGGAACATTGCAAAACTCCGCTCCTCACTCACTCTCTCTGATGCCGAGAGGCTCGTCCACGCCTTTGTCTCCTCCAGGCTAGACTACTGGAACTCACTTCTTGTCGGGATCCCCAGCAAGAACATCCAGAAGCTGCAGTACATACAAAATAGTGCTGCTAGGATCCTGATGAGAGTGCGGAAATACGACCACATCACACCGGTCCTCAAATCCCTTCACTGGCTTCCTGTTCCACTCAGGATTGAATACAAAGTCTCCCTACTAACTCACCAGTGCCTCCATGGAAATGCCCCCCTCTATCTCAAAGAACTGCTCACCCCCAAATCCTCCAAACGACAACTCCGCTCCGGACAGGCTAACCTCCTCCAACCTCCGAGGACAAATCTCCGAACTATGGGAGACTGAGCTTTCTGCTCCGTCGCTCCCAGTCTGTGGAACGCTCTCCCTGACCACCTGAGGGCACCACAGACTGTGGATGCTTTTAAAAAAGGCTTAAAAACCCTCCTTTTTAAAAAAGCCTTTTTATGATACATGTTTGCTAGTTCTAGCTATTAGGCTGTTCTAGTTTTTACTTTATTTTTTATTTTACTTGTTGGGGGCAGCTATTTGTGGTTCTAGCGTAGTTGTTTTTAAATGCAGTGTAGCACTTTGAGGTTGTTTGTTCAATGTAAAGTGCTTTTATAAATAAAATATAGTATTATTATTATTGTTCTCCACAGCTGGAGACACTGTGATTAGTCAGAAATATTGCCTATCCTTCCTAAAAAAAGACGCACTTAATTGTCTGCAAAATAATAGTTCATTGTTATAGTTGATGGTTGAAAAATTGCACAGCGTGCCAGCCGTGCTAACAACTTGAGGGTTCGATACCCGCTTCCACCATCCTAGTCACTGCCGTTGTGTCCTTGGGCAAGACACTTTACCCACCTGCTCCCAGTGCCACCCACACTGGTTAAAATGCAACTTAGATGGTTTACTATGTAAAGCGCTTTAAGTCACTAGAGAAAAGTGCTATATAAATAGAATTCAATTCACAATGTACAGTTCTATTTGACTTGCTTGTATTTGCATTTGGCTGATGTAGTTGTACTTTTGAGCGCTTAGCATATATACTTTATATACATTTTTAAAAAGTCATACTTTTCATTTATTTTTGAAAAATGTCGAACATGTTAATGAACAATTTTGTGTAATTGTCATTTGTCACAGAATAATTTGTTGTATTTTGTTTATTACAGTAGAATATTTATTCTATCATTACGTTTATTTTCAAAACTAAACATTTTTTTCTGTCACACTGTTCGTATACTCATGTTTTTTTTCTAAACTAAACAAAGTTGACGCTCAGGCACCCTTTGAAAAAAAAGGAAAACTCACGAAAAAAAAGGAAAACTTCTATCGGCACAAAATGCTGCCACGCAAACCCCGAAAAACAATTCTGAAAATGTGGACTACATTTCCTGCAATTAGCTACATTTGTACAATACATATTACCTTTTGTTTTGGAGGTTTGTGCTGAAAACAAAGCTATGTTGTACTTGTGCAATGACAATAAAGACCATACCACATATTACCTTTAGATGTATTCTCATCTACCAACCCCTTTTGGCTCTTTTTGACACATGTCCCACGTAATGTACCACACAATTATTTTCTTTTTTTAGTAGATAATATACTAACATTATTATGAATATGTAAAATACTATAACTCAGACAACGTTTCCCATTCGGTAACAATATCCTGTAGCCACGCCCCCTCAGCGTAATACACTTCCGGTGTTGTGACCTATGTTTACATCATCTGTCCATCCGTTTTCTACAGCCTGTCCCTTTCAGGGCCGCGGGGGGGGGGGGGGGGGGGGGGGGGTCAGTCTCATCAAAAATAGACCTTCTCGCTGGCTACTAATAAATACTGTCGAACTACAATTGGTTCGAAACTAAGTATTCGAATTACAATCATCCAAATTCGATTAGCAGCAAAGTAGAAAGCCGTCAACATTGTGGCTTGGAGAGCAAACGCAGGCGTCAGGGGGTGTATATTGTAGCGTCCCGGAAGAGTTAGTGCTGCAAGGGGTTCTGGGTATTTGTTCTGTTGTGTTTATGTTGTGTTACGGTATGGATGTTCTCCCGAAATGTGTTTGTCATTCTTGTTTGGTGTGGGTTCACAGTGTGGCGCATATTTGTAACAGTGTTAAAGTTGTTTATACGGCCACCTTTAGTGTGACCTGTATGGCTGTTGACCAAGTATGCGTGCATTCACTTGTGTGTGTGAAAAGCCGTAGATATTATGTGACTGGGCCGGCACGCAAAGGAAGTGCCTTTAAGGTTTATTGGCGCTCTGTACCTCTCCCTACGTCCGTGCACACAGCGTCGTTTTAAAAAGTCATACATTTTAGTTTTTGAAACCGATACCGATAATATTGAAACCGATACCGATAATTTCCGATATCACATTTTAAAGCATTTATCGGCCGATAATATCGCCAGTCTGATATTATCGGACATCCCTAGTATATATAAATCATTATTGTTTTGCATCCCCTGTTATCCTAGTACCCCCCACCCCCCAGAGAGGAGTATTACAGTCTGATGCCGTGTGGAACAAAGGAGTTTTTGAGTCTATTCGTCCTGCCCTTGGGATGAAGCAGTCTAGCACTGAACAGGCTCCTCTGGCTACTGATAACGCTATGCAGAGGGTGACTGGCATCATCCAGGATGCTCACTAGTTTTTCCACAGTCCTCTTCTCTGCCACAGTCACCAGTGAGTCCAGTTGGATTCCGATCGTAGAGCCGGCCCGCCTGATCAGTTTCTCCAGTCTGGAGCGGTCCTTCATAGATGTAAAGCCCCCCCCCCCCCCCCCCCCCCCCCCGTCCCCAGCACAATACCATGTAGAACAGAACATTGGCAACCACAGACAGGTAGTACATCCACAAGAGTTTTTTGCAAATGTTGAAGGAGCATTGCTTATATGCTTAAATGCTTAAAAACACGGATTTACGCGTTTTCGCGGACATTTCACATGCCTGAATGCTAATGGCCGCAGCTTCTCTGAATCCAGTGGAAATCCAGGGTTAGAGGTTAGCATCTTGGAACTATGTTTTTTCTTTTTCTTCATCACTTGCTACACAATCTTTTTCCTTTAAACAATGGTAACAATTCAACATGGGAAGTGAACAGTAATTGCCAAGGGATGGAGAATGGGTACTGTTGAACATGTGATATTCTTTCAATTAAGATTAGAAAATAACGGAACTTGTTAAGTATGTCTGAAACAAACGACTATGACATGTACATGACCAGATAATAAGACAACCAACCTGCAGAGGGTGCGACGGGTAGTTGAGCCAGACTTCCCGCAGGTCCTGCAACGAGAATAAATGTTAATATGTCAAATCATCAATCACATTCTCCAGCCGGCCAACTGGCACCTGCTAGCTCCTGGCCCTGCAGGAGCCGGTGAAATATTAATGAAAGTAGTCAATACCTTTGAGTAAACGCTTCCTAGTCTGGGAGCAGCACACAAACAGATAGCTAAACTAAACCGATGTTGCCTGGAGCATTTGAAAACCATTGTTTTTTTTCCTCGACCTATGAGAGCGAAACCACACCGACCACCAAGCACATGTAATACACATGTACTCACACAACTAAACATTCTCCTGGATGTCTGGCAGCGTCAGTCAAAACTGAAACTAAGGATGTGTTCACACTCGTCATGTGTGCTGTAAGTGTAAACCCGGTTACTCGAATCATTATTATTCGATTATGTTATTATATTATCCATCAAATAAGACCAAGACCGCTTGAGAGATGGGTCTAGGTCAGGGGTCGGCAACCTTTACCAGTCAAAGAGCCATTTTGACCAGTTTCACAAATTAAAGAAAACAATGGGAGCCACAAAAATCTTTTGAAATCTAAAATGAAATAACACTGCATACAAAGGTTTTTTTTGCTTTGTGCTATGTATAAACCAAGGGTCTCAGACACACGGCCCACACCTTAGTATGAAAATTGAATGTTAGTGCGGCCCGCAATTTTTATATGAAAGGCGCTTGACAGGCGCTTGACGGCGTCATACTTGTCAACCCTCCCGATTATTCCGACAAACTACGAATTTCAGGGCAACTATTCTCTCGAACGTGCCGTGATGGTACAGCATTTAGGGCTCACTACAATCAGCGTGCTGGCCCGGCCACAAGATGTATGGGGCTTCTGCTTGCTCACATAAGTGACAGCAAGGCATACTTGGTCAACAACCACACAGGTTACACTGACGGTGGCCGTATAAAACAACTTTAACACTCTTACTAATAATGCGCCACATTGTGAACCCACACCAAACAAGAATGACAAACACATTTCGGGAGAACATCTGCACCGTAACACAACATAAACACAACAGAGCAAATACCCAGAATCCCATGCAGCCCTAACTCTTCCGGGCTACATTATACACCCCCGCTACCAAACCCCGCCCATCTCAACCGACGCACGGAGGGGGGGGTGATGTGTGAGGGAGCAGGGTTGGGGTGGGGGTGGGGTTTGTTGGTAGCAGGGGTGTATTATGTAGCCCGGAAGAATCAGGGCTGCATGGGATTCTGGGTATTTGTTCTGTTGTGTTTATGTTGTGTTAAGGTGCAGATGTTCTCCCAAAATGTGTTTGTCATTCTTGTTTGGTTTTGGTTCAAAGTGTAGCGCATTATTAGTAAGAGTGTTAAAGTTGTTTTATATGGCCACCGTCAGTGTAACCTGTGTGGCTGTTGACCAAGTATGCCATGCTGTCACTCACGTGTGCAAGCAGAAGATGCATACAACAAGAGGCTGGGCTGGCACGCTGCTAATGCAGATTGGAGAGGGCGCAAATTGCTGTACCATCATGGCACGCCCTTATTATTATTATTGTAAGGGTGAAAATCGGAGAATAATAATCCCGGGAGTTTTCTGCGAGAGGCACTGAAGTCCGGAAGTCTCCCGGGAAAATCGGGGGGGTCAGCAAGTATGCAGCTGAGCCGCATCAAAGTGATCAAAGAGCCGCATGCGGCTCTGGAGCCGCGGGTTGCCAACCCCTGGTCTAGGTCTACTTGCAAGTCAACTGCAGTCACTTTTTTAATCATCATATGGCGCCATTATGAAAGAACATCACATTGTCAATAGAGCCAGTGAGTGTGCCACACCGAAGTCATTACCCATCACTAGCGTTCTGATTTGGAATACTTAAGTTACGTTAACTTCATGCATATGTATTAGGGTTGTACAGTATACCGGTACTCATAAAGTACTGCGGTATTTGAATTATAAAAAGGTATTATCCATGTTGTTTTTCATGGACATGATGGCACGCCATGGTGACGTTGCTGGTAATATGAGCCAAGGTGCATCTGATCCAAGACACACACACACAGAGCACATACAAGCAAAACCAGTGTGGAGACAGTGGAGGGATAATGAACGTATTTTAGCTTAAAAACTAATGATAAAGGGAAAGCTATAAACAAGACCAAAGCTAGCTAGCGGCTAACATCCCTCCACAGTGTTTTAACTACTTCTAAATCACAAATCCTGGCCTCCATGGCCAAAAATAAACTAGGGTTCTTACAAGTCGAGTATCATCCCTGCAAGATGAGGAATAGCTAGCCATGCTTCAATATAGACCATAGGAGGAAACAATAGCTAACCGCTAACAGCAAGCTCGCAGTCCTGAATGTAAACAAATGGGTCAATTGATACAAATATCGACAGTAACGATACCAAGTTAAAGAGTCATATATAGTTGGCACTACAATGATTACATCAATATTTCTATTTATTATCACAAAATACGCTGTCTTCTTTTAATGTTTATAAACTCAGGAAACATGTTCCTGGACACATGGGGACATTAAGTATGACCAATGTATGACCCTGGAACTACTTGGTGTTGGATCCATAACCAAATGTGTCTTATCACCCAAAACTTATGTAAAGTATCTAAACAACAGAAGAATAAGTATCATACGATTAAAATAATATGTAATACATAAATAAGAATATTACATAACATTCATAGACTATCACCAAACTGTTGTTACGTGTTAATTTATTCCCCAACACTTTTTTCTTCTAACAAACAGAAAGTGAACTTAATGTAAAAAAATAAAAAATAAAGTTATGGCGTATACATGTAGAAGGGGTATTAATAAATATAATCTTAGCGTCTTCCTACACGTTTTCAGATATGGTGAAATGTTCAAATGTAACCACATGATGTTCCTTCATGTAACTTGTCTGAAACAAAACCTAAATAAATCACAACCATAAGTCCTTGTTACATTTTAACAGATTGTAGCTAGAACATGTTAAAACTAAAAATAACCAGATATTGATAAAAATGAACAAGTAGATAAATAATCCATCCGTCTATCCATTTTCTAGCACTTGTCCTTCATAATTTGGACAAAATAATCAGAAATGACAACATTGTTACTGTATACGTCAGCAGCCAAATTAAGAGCCATTGTAACCCGTTTGCTTACTTACGAATAAAAAAAGAAGTTGTCGAGTATGTTCACTGTTATTTCCTGCCAATATTGTTCTTGATTGCAATATTTTCTGTTAAAATAAAGCCAATGATTACTTTTTTTGTCATCCCCTTTATTTTGAAAAGTATTGAAATACATTTCAACACTCGTATGTTCTTACTGCGCAGCCTTTGTTCCCATGACTAACAAAAATCAGTCAAAGAGCTAATAGAACCACAAATGCACATTTTTGGTTCCATTAGGTTGAGTTTTAAGTCCCATCTTAAAACTCATTTGTATACTCAAGCCTTTAAATAGACCCCCCTTTTAGACCAGTTGATCTGCCGTTTCTTTTCTTTTCTGGGGTGGACCGCTCGCCTGTGCATCGGTTGGGGACATCTATGCACTGCTGACCTGTCTCCGCTCGGGATGGTCTCCTGCTGGCCCCACTATGGACTGGACTCTCACTATTATGTTAGATCCACTATGGACTGGACTCTCACAATATTATGCTAGATCCACTCGACGTCCATTGCCCTGGTCGCCCTAGGGGCGGGGGTCCCCACATCTGCGGTCCTCTCCAAGGTTTCTCATTGTCCCATTGGGTTGAGTTTTTCCTTGCCCTGATGTGGGATCTGAACTGAGGATGTCGTTGTGGCTTGTGCAGCCCTTTGAGACACTGGTGATTTAGGGCTATATAAATAAACATTGATTGATTGATTGATTGATCAAATATCTTTTTTAGTTTATTTTTGGTCCAGACCAGAGAACCGAAGTGCAAATGCAGCTTAACACGCCCACCTTAGATCCCAGGAGTGCGCAATAATGTCAGCATTCAAAGTGTCTGCTGTAACACGAGCCAGTAGACTCTAGCGTTAGCACTTAGCAACAAGAGCTGAACGTTTGATTACGTAGGTGTGCCTAATGAAGTGGTGGTGTGGACTCCAACAGCTAATGTTTCAATTATTCCCTAAGACGAGGCAGACAAAGACTAAGCCGGCATGGAGTGGGGATTTAAGAATAACATGTTTTTTTTCCAGTGTCTCTCTCCCAACACAAGACTGGTGTAATTACAGAGGGAACAAATCATCTGCAGCCGCCAGACGCGTCTCTTTGCCACACCGAAAAAAGAAGAAACAAGCATGTACATTGAAATGGCATCCTTAATGGGAAGGGGAATTAAAAGCAAAATGAAACTGGACTCCAAGTAGAGGTGGGCTTCAGTAAAAGAAGGCTTTAATCAGCGATGAGGGATTCTGGGCTCAGCCGTGCAGATGCACAGGGATCCGGCGCCAAGCGTGAATAGGCAACACTATACTTGAGGGACCGAGGGCCATCCATGATGAGGACATAATGGTGCTCCTCTCTGACAAGGTCCGATGCTCCCTGACAAATTGGTCTCTGGCTGCGCGCTGCCAATCAATCCATCAAATGTAGTAGTGCGGCCGAGGAGTCGATAGGAGATAGCCTTGCTGATCAATACCCACATAAAAGTCGGCCCAGAGGGCCAAAACCGAGTCTCCTGTCAGTAAATGATCAAGGTGAAAAGTAATTTCAGCTCTGCCAATGTCTTTCACTGGATCTGGAGCTCTGGCGACATCTTTGTGGGGGTTGGAAGAAGGAGACAATGGCGAGTGGATGCAAGCGCATGTTACCTATTCACGTCCTATTACGACAAGCAAGACATGGTGAACAAATAGGGCGAAAAGGACAGCTTTTGACTACTAATTCGGATTTTTTGGTCAAATCTGATCTTTTTATCTGGTCGTTTACATTACAAAAAAAATGCCATGTCTAATGTGAAGGCAAACTGAACCACATGCAGACATGACATCATGACGTTACACGTGTTGCAGTGTTTACGGAAGTAAACATGGCTTCAATTCAAGTAGGATTTTGTGCAATCAAAGTCAACATTTTCGGAACCTAATTAGTGCATGTACAAAAATTAAGAAAAGAAGGGGACAAGCATTTTGGCTAACGCAGTTTGCGGAACATTTTGCTTTGACGTCTGTTCCGAAGAGCGTGTGGGCGAACAGTCGGAGGCAGGAGTGGTGAAACACTGACATGAGTTCCTAACATCTGTACTCTGCTTATTTGTCAACTATTTATTTTGCAACGGTCTATTTTGGCGAAATACTGTGACGCTTAATGCTATTTGATTTGTCGGATGAACGTGACCGGAGTGTTCAGACTGCAGTCAAATCAAATATACTGTATATCCGATTTATAACCACACACACAAAAGAGGCCTGGGTCGGATTTGAAACATTCAAAATTGTACTGTTTACTTTGACATGAAAAAAATCAGTTGCAGGTCACATATAGGTACAACAAAATCGGAATTGACCTGCAGTGTGAACAAGGCCTTAGTTGCTGCAGGACAAAGCTGGCATGTAGCACAAGTTGAGGTCAGTGCAGAATTCACTGCCAGTGAATGTTATCTTTAAAAATATGTTACGTTAATAAGTGAAAGTAAAAGTGAAAACTTAGGATCTACAAAATCCTTTAAAGGGGAACATTATCACCAGACCTATGTAAGCGTCAATATATACCTTGATGTTGCAGAAAAAAGACCATATATTTTTTTTAACCGATTTCCGAACTCTAAACGGGTGAATTTTGGCGAATTAAACGCCTTTCTAATATTCACTCTCGGAGCGATGACGTCACAACGTGACGTCACATCAGGAAGCAATCCGCCATTTTGTCAAACACCGAGTCAAATCAGCTCTGTTATTTTCCGTTTTTTTCGACTGTTTTCCGTACCTTGGAGGCATCATGCCTCGTCGGTGTGTTGTCGGAGGGTGTAACAACACGAACAGGGACGGATTCAAGTTGCACCAGTGGCCCAAAGATGCGAAAGTGGCAAGAAATTGGACGTTTGTTCCGCACACTTTACCGACGAAAGCTATGCTACGACAGAGATGGCAAGAATGTGTGAATATCCTGCGACACTCAAAGCAGATGCATTTCCAACGATAAAGTCAAAGAAATCTGCCGCCAGACCCCAATGAATCTGCCGGAGTGTGTGAGCAATTCAGGGACAAAGGACCTCGGTAGCACGGCAAGAAATGGCGGCAGTTTGTTCCCGCAGACGAGCGAGCTAAACCCCCCTGGATGTCTTGGCTCACACCGTCCCAAAGATGATCAAGAGAAGAATATTGACCCTAGCTTCCCTGGCCTGCTGACATGAGGGTATGTCTACAGAATATATTAATTGATGAAAATTGGGCTGTCTGCACTCTCAAAGTGCATGTTGTTGCCAAATGTATTTCATATGCTGTAAACCTAGTTCATAGTTGTTAGTTTCCTTTAATGCCAAACAAACACATACCATTTGTTGGTTAGAAGGCGATCGCCAATTTCGTCCTTGCTTTCTCCCGTGTCGCTGGCTGTCGTGTCGTTTTCGTCGGTTTCGCTTGCATACGGTTCAAACCGATATATGGCTCAATAGCTTCAGTTTCTGCTTCAATTTCGTTTTCACTACCTGCCTCCACACTACAACCATCCGTTTCAATACATTCGTAATCTGTTGAATCGCTTAAGCCGCTGAAATCCGAGTCTGAATCCGAGCTAATGTCGCTATAGCTTGCTGTTCTTTCCGCCATGTTTGTTTGTGTTGGCTTCACTATGTGACGTCACAGGAAAATGGACGGGTGGTTAAAATCAGGCACTTTGAAGCTTTTTTTTAGGGATATTGCGTGATGGGTAAAATTTTGAAAAAAACTTCGAAAAATATAATAAGCTACTGGGAACTGATTTTTAATGGTTTTAACCATTCTGAAATTGTGATAATGTTCCCCTTTAATGCCAGATCTGTATGAACAAATGTCTGCATTTGGGCTCAATCCAAAGTGTTGAAAATACGTCCCTAGGAAATCGGATGTCGATTGAGTCTCGCTACGTCATCAACCCTCGCCATTTGCCGACAATGACGTAAAGCAGATGCGACAAATGTTTTTTCACTTTCAAGGTGCCATTGCACAGGATGCTTGGCTTTCCTTGGGCTTTTTTTCTTTCACCGGTCTACAGCGAGAAAACAGAACTTGTCGTTTCTTTAGCGGATCATTTATGCGTGTCCTTGTGGAAAAAATGCATCTGTTATACATTGGTCTCACATGTGTTTACATACACAAACCAATGGCAAAGAATGAATGAACAGACTTTTCACAAACGTGTATCATGTTCCATTACTGATAAGGCAGATAAAAACAAGCAACGCAGTATTCCTAAGCAATAACCTACGGTATCTTCAACCGTGTTGCTAGCTTGTTGTAACGAGTGGTTAAAACACACAATTGAAAACATGGCTTATGTAGCTGTGCTGGTTATTCTATCTACACAGCTAAAAAGAGAATATAGTTACAGCTATTTTACCAAAATATGCTGGAACTTGATTGTTTTATCAAGGGAAAAAAATATTAACAATTAAAAAATAGACAATATTTAGCAAATGAACATCTGACCAAAACCATGTTGTCAATAATTAGGCTTATTCCTCACATTTGTAGGCTTCTCTTTGTTTTATACCATCGTTTTTAACAAGCTTATAGTGTAATTTGGAAAATGTATCTTCCACCTCGATATCAAGGGAGGTTTGTAAGCTCACTTCATTTCGAGGGCTGTGCGGCCCTAACACTTGGCCCTTCCCTCTTACCTGCAGAGAAACTGCACACCACTTGATGGACGTAAACGCACAAAACTAAGTGTTAAGGACTAAGACAAGGGATTGAGCCTTAGTTCAAGAAGTGCCATGGTGACCATCTCTGTTGTCAAAGAAAACTTTCTGTGAGTTAATCAAAAGTAGGAGAATTAGCCAATGGGCATTGAAAAGCGAATTCATCAGGATGATGATTGCTCCTCCACAGAGGGACTTCCCTGAGGACTGCACGGTGGCATTAACATCATCTCTGCAATATCACATATTACTACAGTTGGAATGGCGCATTGAAGCACCCCCCGCCCTGAAGAGGAGGCTGTCAGTCTCTCTTTCTCTCTCTTCTGAGGCTTTATTAACCTACACTGTGCAGTCATTAGCAAATTACCATCTCTCGTTTCTGCCAAGGGTTTTCTTTTTTGCAGTAAAGCTAAATTGTACCCTGACTGTTTGGAAACAAAACATGGTGATGTGCTGCAAGGAGAAGAATAGATAGAACTGATGCAGTCCATGCATAATATAGTATGGTACATGTGTTCATTATCAAATTTGCTTAGTGTGAAACATTTGGTACGATGGAGAGGCACACCGACTTTCCACACTATACACATTAAAGGGGAACATTATCACCAGACCTATGTAAGCGTCAATATATACCTTAATGTTGCAGAAAAAAGACCATATATTTTTTTAACCGATTTCCGAACTCTAAATGGGTGAATTTTGGCGAATTAAACGCCTTTCTATTATTCGCTCTCGGAGCGAATAATAGAAAGGCGTCGGGAAGCAATCCGCCATTTTCTCACTTTCGTCGGTGTGTTGTCGGAGGGTGTAACAACACGAACAGGGAGGGATTCAAGTTGCACCAGTGGCCCAAAGATGCGAAAGTGGCAAGAAATTGGCCGAAATGTGTTCAAAATACGAGGCTGTGGGGAAAGCCGACGAAATGGTCAGTCGTTTGTTCCGCACACTTTACCGACGAAAGCTATGCTACGACAGAGATGGCAAGAATGTGTGGATATCCTGCGACACTCAAAGAAGATGCTGACATCAACTCCAAAACTGGACGGATCAGCTTTCAGGAAAAGAGAGCGGATGAGGGTAAATCTACAGAATATATTAATTGATGAAAACTTTATTCATTACTCGCGGTTTTACGTAAATTATTATACATAAACCAATAATTTAGCTTAAAAACATTTATTTTTTTCAATCATTCGAGTACATTCAGGTAGTCTTGTGTAATGCAGTATTTTGTGTCTATTTAGGTATGGTTAACCTGAGTGCTGAAATCGTGGAAAAATATATGTTCTTAGCGCGCCTGAAATGGGCTGTCTGCACTCTCAAAGTGCATGTTGTTGCCAAATGTATTTCATATGCTGTAAACCTAGTTCATAGTTGTTAGTTTCCTTTAATGCCAAACAAACACATACCAATTGTTGGTTAGAAGGCGATCGCTGAATTCGTCCTCGCTTTCTCCCGTGTCGCTGGCTGTCGTGTCGTTTTCCTCGGTTTCGCTTGCATACGGTTCAAACCGATATGGCTCAATAGCTTCAGTTTCTTCTTCAATTTCGTTTTCGCTACCTGCCTCCACACTACAACCATCCGTTTCAATACATGTATAATCTGTTGAATCGCTTAAGCCGCTGAAATCCGAGTCTGAATCCGAGTTTATGTCGCTATAGCTTGCTGTTCTATGCGCCATGTTTGTTTGTGTTGGCATCACTATGTGACGTCACAGGAAAATGGACGGGTGTATATAGCGATGGTTAAAATCAGGCACTTTGAAGCTTTTTTTAGGGATAGTGCGTGATGGGTAAAATTTTGAAAAAAACTTCGAAAAATAAAATAAGCCACTGGGAACTGATTTTTAATGGTTTTAACCCTTCTGAAATTGTGATAATGTTCCCCTTTAAGGAACTGCTCTGTTAAACCACCAATGGTAACAAGCTCACCAGTGGTGTTCTTGCTATATTTTTTGCTTTATAACATGTTACTGTGAGGAAGTTGCAAACAGCACTTTTAATACAATGTCAATAAAACTTTATATTCTATTCCAACCTAATCCTAGATTATGGCAGACTATATTAAACACATACACTTGTAAATTGTTCTTTGACTGTAATAATAAAAGCCAAACGTGTTTAAAGTCTTGTAATTTTAATTTTAATCTTCAAAAAATTTTCTTTGAGTACAAAAGGAAACATATGTTTGATCTATTGTAAGATTTTCAGTTAAAATGAAGCCAATAATGTCATTTTTGTGGTCCCCTTTATTTTGAAAAGTATCGTAATACATCTTGGTAGTCGTATTAAAATATTGGTGTTGGGACAACCCTAACGCAAACACATAGAAGTCAATATGGTGCTCTCACATCAGAAATCACAAAAATCCTTAACTTTAACAACCATATAGTTACAATGATAAACATTTTAAAAAATGTAAATCCACTTGCTTTAACATTGGTGAAAGAGATGTTGATAAAGCAGCAGATAGCGGGAGAACGGGGGGTCGGAAGAGGGGCCGTGTCTGTGTTAAGTAGGTCTTCTCTCAACTGTAAAATAAGTCTGCTTTGGCATATTTTTCAGAAAAGTCCGGTCCCATTACAATCAAAAGTTGTTGGTTGTACGAAATTTGCTTCGTTGATTCTACAATACTTGTGAGCGGCATTAATGTACTCCTTGCAAATAGTATATTTTTTTGGTTTTTACTCGACAGAGATTCCTATCTTCTTTCCACGCTGGTCTGTTGTCTTTTTGGGACTTATATGGAGTTAGCAAAATGGACAACATTTGTCAAAAGGTGAAAAAAACAGAAAAGGCACACATGCTGAAGCACTGAGAAGTGACGAGTAGTGTACCGGAGGACTGCTTTTTGCCTGCAGGCGGGACACAAAATGAAACAGAGACATGGTTCGTCCATGGAGGCATATTTGGCTCAATCTAAAAGTTTGTAAATCGAACATTTCGCAAATAGAGGGGTTTAAAAATCAAAGCTCCACTCTTTTCTGAAATACAGCATAAATCCATTCCTGATAGTCTTTTTTTTTTTTTACATTGGGCTATTTGTGTCTTTACAGATTGACGTGCATACTTATTTGGGCATTTTAGTACGTGCTGTCTACGTGCATGCCCCCTCCTCTCTGAACCTAAACTGTTGGCTGCTGCCTGCAGTCTTCTCATGCCCTCCCGACTGCTCTGATGTCTACAAAAGAAAAATATTTCCATGTTTATTATGACATTTTACAAGGGACTTATTTATCAACATGAGCCAATACAAAGTTGACTTGAATTGACTTTGACTTTATTTTGATCACGACAACAAAAATACAAATTTAACAAGATAAACTAATAAAAAAATGAAAAAAACATGGTGTCGAAAAAGGAGCAGGAAGAAGCACAAGCGTATAATGTCCTGTCCCATCACTCAGATAAAATATTCCAATTCTTTATAAACAACAGAATACATGATGACCTGCTAAAACAATGATGGTATACTACAAACCCCGTTTCCATATGAATTGGGAAATTGTGTTAGATGTAAATACAAACGGAATATTATGATTTGCAAATCATTTACAACCCATATTCAGTTGAATATGCTACAAAGACAACATATTTGATGTTCAAACTGATAAACATTTTTTTTTTTTTTTTGCAAATAATCATTAACTTTAGAATTTGATGCCAGCAACACGTGACAAAGAAGTTGGGAAAGGTGGCAATAAATACTGATAAAGTTGAGGAATGCTCATCAAACACTTGTTTGGAACATCCCACAGGTGAACAGGCAAATTGGGAACAGGTGGGTGCCATGATTGGGAATAAAAATAGATTCGATGAAATGCTCAGTCATTCACAAACAAGGATGGGGCGAGGGTCACCACTTTGTCAACAAATGCGTGAGCAAATTGTTGAACAGTTTAAGAAAAACCTTTCTCAACCAGCTATTGCAAGGAATCTAGGGATTTCACCATCTACGGTCCGTAATATCATCAAAGGGTTCAAAGAATCTGGAGAAATCACTGCACGTAAGCAGCTAAGCCCGTGACCTTTGATCCTTCAGGCTGTACTGCATCAACAAGCGACATCAGTGTGTAAAGGATATCAACACATGGGCTCAGGAACACTTCAGAAACCCACTGTCAGTAACTACAGTTGGTCGCTACATCTGTAAGTGCAAGTTAAAACTTTCCTATGAAAGGCGAAAACCGTTTATCAACAACACCCAGAAACGCCGTCGGCTTCGCTGGGCCTTAGCTCATCTAAGATGGACTGATACAAAGTGGAAAAGTGTTCTGTGGTCTGACGAGTCCACATTTCAAATTGTTTTTGGAAACTGTGGAAGTTGTGTCCTCCGGACCAAAGAGGAAAAGAACCATCCGGATTGTTATAGGCGCAAAGTTGAAAAGGCAGTATCTGTGATGGTGTGGGGGTGTATTAGTGCCCAAGACATGGGTAACTTACACATCTGTGAAGGCGCCATTAATGCTGAAAGGTACATACAGGTTTTGGAGCAACATATGTTGCCATCCAAGCAACGTTACCATGGACGCCCCTGCTTATTTCAGCAATACAATGCCAAGCCACGAGTTACATCAACGTGGCTTCATAGTAAAAGAGTGCGGGTACTAGACTGGCCTGCCTGTCTCCCATTGAAAATGTGTGGCGCATTATAAAGCCTAAAATACCACAACGGAGACCCCCGGACTGTTGAACAACTTAAGTGTACATCAAGCAAGAATGGGAAAGAATTCCACCTGATAAGCTTAAAAAATGTGTCTCCTCAGTTCCCAAACGTTTATTGAGTGTTGTTAAAAGGAAAGGCCATGTAACACAGTGGTGAACATGCCATTTCCCAACTACTTTGGCACGTGTTGCAGCCATGAAATTCTAAGTTAATTATTATTTGCAAAAAAAAAATAAGTTTATGAGTTTGAACATCAAATATCTTGTCTTTGTAGTGCATTAAATTGAATATGGGTTGAAAAGGATTTGCATATCATTGTATTCCAATTATATTTACATCTAACACAATTTCCCAACTCATATGGAAATGGGGTTTGTATGTTTACCATTGCGACATTACTACTTGGTTTGAGGGACCACAAGATAATGAAAAATAAAGTTTAATAGTATTGTGGCTTGCAGTGAAAAAAAATGCTACTGAATGTAGCTTTTTTGAATGCAGGTGTAGCTAATGTTGTGACCGGTGAATCTATATATCATTTGTTTATTTTCGACCGTTCCTAAAAAAAACTAAGTATCGGCGATGTTCGTCTTCAAGATAGAGAATATATTTTTCCCAGTTACAAAGTTTATGGAAGAAGAATTTATAATAAGAACTTGGACTCGTTAACATGTACGCGCAGGGAGCGCGTGCACACATTCAAAAGCAGTCCAAGAGAAGCAACGAACAATTTGCAGTCATGTTGTGTTTATGATGGAATATACACTCAATGACAGCTAACGCTAGCTATCCACATCGCTATAATTAGCCAACAACACCTAAAGCTAATGCACGTGCATGAGTTACGTCATCACGTACAAGAAGCCGTCAGGGATATACTGTGTAAAATATATTGGAAAGTTGGCGCCCTCTAGGCCTCAATATAAATGTTGCAAACAGCCCCTTAAGTGCTTCAAGATTTATGGTTGCCATTCTTGGTCTGTGCTTTAAGAGAAATACAATCATTAGTAAATACTTGAGCACATCATCCCAGTCCTTCAGAAACTCCACTGACTCCCCGTTCCTCACCGGATCCACTTTAAAATCCTCCTCCTCACCCACAACGCCCTCCACAACCAGGCCCCCTGCTACCTCACCAACCAGCTTTACCACCATACCCCTTCACGCAGCCTCCGCTCTTCTGATGCCAACCTCCTATCCCCACCACTCAGAACCAAGCTCCAGACCTGGGGTGATAGAGCCTTCTCCATCGCTGCTCCCACCCTCTGGAACTCTCTTCCCAAACCCATCCGTGACTGCTCAGACCTTCCTACCTTCAAAAGCCTTCTCAAAACACACCTCTTCAGATCTGCTTTTAACCAGTGATTAGTGTTCTGTGTCTTGTAATGTCCTGTCTTGTAAATGTCCAGTATTACTATGTATTTTACACTGTACTGCCTTTATATTTCCTGTATTTTATATTATTACTTTGAACTGTTTTATATTTTAATTTTTGATCCTGTAAAGCGTCTTTGAGTGCTCTGAAAAGCGCTATACCACAAAAAATTAATTATTATTATTATTTAGTTGAAACAACACTATGGCTTAAACTACAAAGATAAGACATGTAGAAGGTAAAACCCACACTGTTAAAGATAAAACACAAATTGCAGGAAGTTACACAATTGAGTCATTTCACTTGCATTAGTTCATGCTATGTGGGCGGTTTGGACTGCACTAATTGGCAACATTCTAACCAGCTGTGCGCGCCTCTCATATCTATATATATGTGCACAGCAGGGGAGCTACTTAACCATATTCTTACCAGTCAGTCTTTAAACTCCTTGTGCAGATCTGAATGCTAGTTATTTAAATGTTTACCTAAGTTTGAAGAAAACTGTATTCCCACCTTTGGCGAGGCATGTTTTAAAGCAGGGGTGCTCATTACGTCGATCGCGAGCTACCGGTCGATCTCGGAGGGTGTGTCAGTCGATCACCAGCCAGGCATTAAAAAAATAGTCCTAAAAATGAGCGATCATAAATCTTCACTATGACGTCACTTTCGTCACTTGATTGACATTCACAGCACCCGAGGGTCTTCTGAGATGACGCTGGCTGCTGCCAGCTCATTAAAATTACCGACTGGAAGGCGAGAAACACTTTATTTCAACAGACTCTGGCGCCGTACCTGTTGTCAAAACTCCAAAGACCGACTGCACAGTTGCGCTAACAAAACAAGAGTCTCAGAAAGCTGGCGTGCACAAGCTAGCAAGCTACGGAGTTTGCCGACAATGTATTTCTTGTAAAGTGTATACAAAGGAGTACGGAAGCTGGACAAATAAGATGCCAAAAACCAACCACTTTCATGTGGTATTGGACAGAAAGGAGGACTTTTTTCTCCTCCATTCAAAAATGCGGACGTTTTTAGCACCACTGTCTGATTCCAATCAATGCAAGTCATCAGAATCAGGTAATACACCAACTTATATTCTTGTCTTTATGAAAGAAAGGAATCTATATTTGTTAAACATGCCTGTATTATCTTTAAACACCTTTAACTTGTTAACAATATTAACTATATGTATTAAACATACTTGTATTATCATTAAACACCTTTAATTTATTAACAATATTAACTATATGTATTAAACATTCTTGTATTATCATTAAACACCTTTAATTTATTAACAATATTAACTATGTGTTAAACATGATTGCATTATCATTAAACACCTTTAATTTATTAACAATATTAACTATATGTGTTAAACATGCTTGCATTATCATTAAACACCTTTAACTTATTAACAAAAACATATATTTCATAAATAAGTAAATATAAATTATATATATGAATGAGGTAGATCCCCACGACTTGATCAATTGAAAAGTAGCTCGCCTGCAGAAAAAGTGTGAGCACCCCTGTTTTAAAGTGTCACATTTCAATCAATCAATGTTTATTTATATAGCCCTAAATCACAAGTGTCTCAAAGGGCTGCACAAGCCACAACGACATCCTCGGTACAAAGCCCACATAAGGGCAAGGAAAAACTCACCCCAGTGGGACGTCGATGTGAATGACTATGAGAAACCTTGGAGAGGACCGCATATTGGGAACATCTCTGCGCTGCTGACCCGTCTCCGCTCGGGATGGTTTCCTGCTGACCCCACTGTGGACTGGACTCTTACTGTTATGCTGGATCCACTATGGACTGGACTCTCACAATATTATGTTAGACCCACTCGACATCCATTGCATTCGGTCTCCCTAGAGGGGGGGGGGTTACCCACATATGCGGTCCTCTCCAAGGTTTCTCATAGTCATTCACATCGACGTCCCACTGGGGTGAGTTTTTCCTTGCCCTTATGTGGGCTATACCGAGGATGTCGTTGTGGCTTGTGCAGCCCTTTGAGACACTTGTGATTTAGGGCTATATAAATAAACATTGATTGATTGATTGATTGATATGTGGGTAACCCCCCCCCTCTAGGGGAGACCGAATGCAATGGATGTCGAGTGGGTCTGACATAATATTGTGAGAGTCCATAGTGGATCCAACATAATAGTAAGAGTCCAGTCCATCGTGGGGCCAGCAGGACACCATCCCGAGCGGAGACGGGATGACTATTTACCGATAGTTTTGAAGCCCAAATCGCCCCATATTTAGTTTTAGCTCTCACTGGATCGGTTCGCAGCCGAGTGTGAAGCGACTGGGATGAAAATCAGCATCTCCAAGTCCGAGTCCGTGGTTCTCGTCCGGAAAAGGGTGGAGTGTCATCTCCGGGTTGGGGAGGAGATCTTGGCCCAAGTGGAGGAGTTCAAGTACCTCGGAGTCTTGTTAACGAGTGAGGGAAGAGTTAATCGTGAGATCGACAGGCGGATCGGTGCGGCATCTGCAGTGATGCGGACCCTGTATCAATCCGTTATGGTAAAGAAGGAGCTGAGCCGAAAGGCAAAGCTATCAATATACCAGCCAATCAAAGATTCCCATCCTCACCTATGGTCAGGAGCTTTGGGTTATGACCGAAAGGACAAGATTGCAGGTACAAGCGGCTGAAATAAGCCGGATAAGCGGAAGAAGATGGATGGATGGATATACAGATGTTTCTGTCAAGAACCCTGTTCAAGAACTAAATTAGTTCGTAAATCAAGGTTCCACTGTATCACCTTAAGTAAAGCTCATGACACAGTAAATAGAATGATGTGAACACGTTTGTTACCGGATACTTTCTAATATGCTTCTGCCTGGAGACTTCGTATGTGCAAGTAATGTGCAATTATGATTGTTTATACTGACAAACATGTTTTAGACTGCAATATTGTTCAAATAGGAACACATATTACTTCTGGCGTGTGTGCTGTTGTGTTTAGCTAGTAGTCTATAGCCTAGTATGTTTACCTTTTGTGAATGACTTGACTAAAATAGTAGAAAAGACCAACCTTGTTTTCTTATTGGAGGATATGTAGATAGATGTTAACTGGCTGTCCAGCTTTGCACAAGTACACACGCTACACGACTGTGTGCATCAAAGATTTTAGACCGGGGTTGTCCCAACTTTTTCCACCGTCCTAACTTTTTCCACCGAGGGTCGCATACATAAAACTAGAAAGATGCCACTTCGATACATTTTGTACATTAAAAGATGCTGAACGCAAACCAATGTATGTCGATAAATGGTACACTAGCTGAACTAAACATCCACTCTAGCTATTAAGGGGGAACATTATCACAATTTCAGAAGGGTTAAAACCATTAAAAAGCAGTTCCCATTACGCAATATCCCTAAAAAAAGCTTCAAAGTGCCTGATTTTAACCATCGTTATATACACCCGTCCATTTTCCTGTGACGTCACATAGTGAAGCCAACACAAACAAACATGGCGCATAGAACAGCAAGCTATAGCGACATTAGCTCGGATTCAGACTCGGATTTCAGCGGCTTAAGCGATTCAACAGATTACGAATGTATTGAAACGGATGGTTGTAGTGTGGAGGCAGGTAGCGAAAACGAAATTGAAGAAGAAACTGAAGCTATTGAGCCATATCGGTTTGAACCGTATGCAAGCGAAACCGAGGAAAACGACACGACAGCCAGCGACACGGGAGAAAGCGAGGACGAATTTGGCGATCGCCTTCTAACCAACGATTGGTATGTGTTTGTTTGGCTTTAAAGGAAACTAACAACTATGAACTAGGTTTACAGCATATGAAATACATTTGGCAACAACATGCACTTTGAGAGTGCAGACACCCCAATTTTCATCAATTAATATATTCTGTAGACATACCCTCATCCGCGCTTTTTTCCTGAAAGCTTATCTGTCCAGTTTTGGAGTTGATGTCAGCAGGCCAGGGAAGCTAGGGTCAATATTCTTCTCTTGATCATCTTCGGTGGCATAAGGGACGGTGTGAGCCAAGACATCCAGGGGGTTTAGCTTGCTCGTCTGCGGCAACAAACTGCCGCCATTGCTTGCCGTGCTACCGAGGTCTTTTGTCCCTGAATTGCTCACACACTCCGGCAGATTCAATGGGAGTCTGGCGGCAGATTTCTTTGACTTTATCGTTGGAAATGCATCTGCTTTGAGTGTCGCAGGATATCCACACATTCTTGCCATCTCTGTCGTAGCATAGCTTTCGTCGGTAAAGTGTGCGGAACAAATGTCCAATTTCTTGCCACTTTCGCATCTTTGGGCCACTGGTGCAACTTGAATCCGTCCCTGTTCGTGTTGTTACACCCTCCGACAACACACCGACGAAGCATGATGTCTCCAAGGTACGGAAAACAGTCGAAAAAACGGAAAATAACAGAGCTGATTTGACTCGGTGTTTGAGAAAATGGCGGATTGCTTCCCGATGTGACGCCACGTTGTGACGTCATCGCTCCGAGAGCGAATATTAGAAAGGTGTTTAATTCGCCAAAATTCACCCATTTAGAGTTCGGAAATCGGTTAAAAAAATATATGGTCTTTTTTCTGCAACATCAAGGTATATATTGACGCTTACATAGATCTGGTGATAATGTTCCCCTTTAATCACATGCTACTTTACATTCTAATCTTTTCTAACAATACAACTGCATTTGTGTCCAAATATTGGGGTGTTAAGTTAATTGAAATCATGCAGGCAAGTAATACAACTAGTAATACTTTCGATTAATTATGTCTAATCCAAAATCTTAAAAGTGCAATTAACCTGATGAAATAAATGTATTATAACAATCTGTCGAGGGCCAATAAAAAACAAGCTGTGGGCCGAAATTGGCCCCTAGCCACACTTTGAACACCCATGTTTCATATGTTTACTGATATCGGACTAATATCGGATATGAATATCGGATTGGATCAGAACCCCCCAAATTTCTGATTCTGATTCTTCTGATGCTGTCTTCAGCCAATAATTAACTTTCATCAATCAATTCACACCATTCAAACTGTTACTGTTACACCTGTATGCATTGTAATATTTTCTCAAAAATAAACATAAGCTTTGATGTTTTTGGGTTTTTTTTTTTTTTGAGAATTTTGTTTGAGAAATACCTGCCAACAGTTAGCGGTTTGTTTCATTTGAAAAATAATTGAAGCTAGGTCAGACAAAAGCTTACTACACCAAAAATCAACTGAATGGTGACCATTAGGTATGCACAAAAAATTCGATGTACATCCAAATCGCAATTGTTAGTCATCCCAATAGCTCGGTTGGTAGAGCGGCCGTGCCAGCAACTTGAGGGTTGCAGGTTCGATCCCCACTTCCGCCATCCAAGTCACTGCCGTTGTGTCCTTGGGCAAGACACTTTACCCACCTGCTCCCAGTGCCACCCACACTGGTTTAAATGTAACTTAGATATTGGGTTTCACGATGTAAAGCGCTTTGAGTCACTTGAGAAAAAGCGCTATATAAATGTAATTCACTTCACTTCACTAAATCGAGTCATAATGTTCCAAAATCACTTAAAAAAAATTAAAATGAATAATAATAATAATAATTTAAAAAAATATATATATATATACTTTAAATATGAATCACATTTTTAAAAGCTATTTATGCCATCTCCATGCAGCCAGAAGGAGCTTTTCTAACCAGTGACCTGTTTTAAAAAAGTGTCATTATAATTATTAATACATTGTGGGATCGGTTTGATTTCAGAATCGTGTTGAAACTAGGGCTGCAACAACTAATCAATTAAATCGATTAAAATAGATTTTAAAAATAGTTAGCCATTAATTTAGTCATTGATTCGTTGGATCTATGCTATGCGCATAGGAAATGTTTTATTTCTTTTCTTTTCTTTTTTTATATAAACCTTTATTTATAAACTGCAACATGTACAAACAGCTGAGGAACAATAATCAAAATAAGTATGGTGCCAGTATGCTGTTTTTTTCCCCCAATAAAATACTGGAAAGGATAGAAATGTAGTTTGTCTCTTATATCCGATTATTAATCGATTAATCGAAGTATTAATCGACAGATTAATCGATGATCAAATTAATCGTTAGTTGCATCCCTAGTTGAAACCATTCATCCATCCATCTATTTTCTACCGCTTGTCCCTCTCAGGGTCGCTGTGGTGCTGGACCCTATCCCAGCTGTATTCGGGCGTAAAGCGAGGTACACCCTGGACAGGTCGCCACCTCATTGCAGTAGTTCAAACAGTTCTGCATTAAATACACACACCAGGAATTGGATGGAATGGTTAGGTTCCCAAAGATTCACACTCTTAGTGACCCAAGAACCAGAGGTTCATACAGTATTGAACCGTGATTATGGATGGCGTATTGTTACACTCCTAGTAATTAGGGAATGAAAGAGTGTAAGAGAAAGGGTTCACTTTGTAAAGTGGGCAGACTTGATGTTGACTGGAGAGAAAATCCAGAAGGCAATAGGAGGGTTCTGGGTAGGGTCAGCCATGTGAGTCAGTGTTGTTCAGAGACAAAAGAGGAGGATATGGGACTGGTCAGCCAGGTGTGAATGGACCCTACTGACAAATGGAACTCCTCTTAGGGTCTAATGGAGGGGAGAGGTAGACTATTTCACCCCTCTGTTGCATATCATTACCTTGGTAATGAGGCCCACTCGGATTCAAGCGCTTCCACAGAGCATAGAAATGGTGTCTTACACACCCACAATACCACCCGGCCGCTTTGGTTGCCTGCTCGGTGTGTCCATCTGTCTCCTCTCGGCTTTGTGCCGTAGAGCAGCCGTTAGGAGGATTCAGCATGGGGGGGTTAAAAGTCAAGCTATTTCAATCCTCAAGCTGTATGGATGCAAACTTTCAAAGTACTGCACAACTTCGGCCCTACAGGCTAGCGGCTCGTATTTTGGGGGGTTTGTGGTGGCGTGTTTGTTGTAAAAGGACAACAAAAGACACAAGAGAAGGCAGCAAAAGATCAAGGAGTTCAGGAATAGAAATGTTATACTATTTTTGTGTATTAGCATCATAGAGTCCCTCAAGGCACCATCTTAAGCACACCCTTTTTTACCTTATCAACTTCCTGTATGCCATTATTTATAGTTGCATGATTCACTTACCATTTACAATCGGGTGAGTGCATGTTTCAGCTCTCTAAATTCAGAAGGCTTTTGTACAAAATGTCCTCTCTAAAGACAGTTTCATGAGACAGTTTTGTCAGCCTAATGAAACTACTTACTGTAAAAGGCTTTTTCCCTGTAAAACCATGCTAATCCCCATCAAAAATAAAAATGCTCATATTTAAAAGGATTACCATCCTGAAGAGTTTAACAATTAAGTCCAATGAGTAGAGACTGAATAAGAGTTCCTCATTGAAACAACTGCAACTTTGTTCAAATGTCTCAACATTTAAAAAGTCCAAATGAAAAATTGTACACTAAAGAAAATAATCATAATGACAAAAAATTTAATTTGATAAAATTGAAAGATATCAGTGGAATTAAGAAGATTACTTTAAATCCTTCCAGTAATGTTCGAGCCGCTCTGAGTTTTTGGAGGGATGATCTATAATTAATGATCATTTTGCCCAGCAGTTTTACGTAGGGAGATGTTCAAATATTTAGTAAAAAAAAAAAAGAAAAAGTTTTTATCTGATCTTTTAACGATTTTCAGGTCAAACGATGTCAGTGGACCCTTTGTGTCCTGTCGGGGACCTGCTGCACGCCTTTTAATTGACTCGTAACATAGCGGGGCTAAGATAAATGCAAATACAAAAGCATTCATCAATTATTCATGGCCAATGATCACACACACACACAGACACACACACACACACACACACACACACACAGAAACAACAGTAGGTGTCTTGCTACGCCACTGCCTAACTGCCTGCGCACGGGCACACACACTCACTCACGCGCACGCACGCAAACACACGGACACTTCATCTTTCTTCACATCTGCAGTTTCGACTTTTCCTTCTTTCAGTCTTGCTGGTTTATTTTGGTGGACCAAGGAACAACAAGCACATAGCCTAAGGAAGTGTGAATAAAAGCAGCACACAATCCAATGTTTGCTAGTAAAGACACAAATATGGCACTTTTTTACAATCACGGTTTGGAACGCACTTTGGATTTTAAAGTCAGATTTTGGTTCATTTTCAGTAAGGGAGGTGAGGGGGGGGCGTGGTTGGGGGCGTGGCTAAGAGGGGAGGAGTATATTTACAGCTAGAATTCACCAAGTCAAGTATTTCATATATATATATATATATATATATATATATATATAAGAAATACTTGACTTTCAGTGAATTCTAGCTATAAATATATATTTATTTTATTGTATATATATATATATATATATATATATATATATATAAAAGAAATACTTGAATTTCAGTGTTCATTTATTTACACATATACTTGTTGAGTTAAGGGTTGAATTGTCCATCCTTGTTCTATTCTTCTAACCATGCTGAACGTCCTCTCTGATGATGCATTGCTGTGTGGCACGCACAAAAGTGCTTTCATCAAATGCACAAGATGGCAGTATTGTCCTGTTTAAGAGTGTCACAACATTGCTGTTTACGGCAGATGAACTGCTTTACGGCAGACCAAAACATGACTGCTGTTGTTGTGTGTTGTTACCGCGCTGGGAGGTCGTTAATGAAACTGCCTAACAATAAACCCACATAAGGAACTAAGAACTCGCCCTCGATCATTCTACAGTTATAACGTCATTGGGTAGGCACACCGCGGACCTGAGTCCGCCTGAATTTCGGGAGATTTTCGGAAGATAATTTGTCCCGGGAGGTTTTCGGAAGAGGCGCTGAATTTCGGGAGTCTCCCGGAAAATCCGGGAGGGTTGGCAAGTATGGCTTTAATGAAGTCTCAAATGAAACCTAAGAGAGGGGAAACGTTGGATCAGACAGAAGCCGAGAGGGTCAGGACCGGCATGACTTGGTCATGGTGTAGATGTGGAACTTGGAACCAAGCTATGTCAACATAAATGGAGTGCTTCTGCTGCACTAACTGGCAAACAATGTTAATATCGATGGAAAAGCAACAAAAACCTGCATCACAACAAAAGACGAACACTGCAGTGGTAAAAACTTATTTTCACCTACCCAAAATCAACTGAAAATGTCTTTGGCCAGCTTGATCAAATGGACAACTGTCCATCGAACAAGTCCCTATAATATTGATCACGATTCATCATGGGCGTTAGTACATACACTTTCGAGCTAGCTGTGCACAAACAAATGTACAAATGAAATGTGGGCTTATACTTTACAGATACTGTAATATGATTGTTCATATTTTTCAATAAGTACAGATTGGTGTCCTATCGCATCACAGCAGCTGGCTTTCCTCTTGCTAATGCCGTAGCAGTGTGAATAGCTGCGTTTCTATTAGAGATGTCCCGATCCGATATTTGAATCGGATCGGCCGCCGACGTTTTGCAAAAAAATGCGTATCGGCAAGGCATGGGAAAATGCCGATCCAGATCCAGTTTTAAAAAAAACTCTGGTCCGTGTTTTCCAACGCACCTATTTAAATAATACATTCCATTTTCTGCTGCTCCCTAATTTCCCTTTCCGCATTTTCCAGCACACCTTCAACACATCCACAGGTCTGTGGATTCTCACGCAGTTGCTTTTAGCTGCTGGCATTACACGACAGGCTCTTCTCACTCTTTCCTGTGTCTCCCTCTCACAGACAGCAAGCGCACCTTCTTACACACGTCACATACTGTCACGTCATACGTCACATACTGTCACGTCATACGTCACATACGTATACGTCCTCTCCCAGCAGAGAGGTAGCAGCATGGCTAACGTTAGCTGTGATGCTAGCGCAGCCGTGCGAGCAACCTTCCCTCTAAGGTGCGCGCCTGCGCAATTGCGCACTGCTCAAGCGTCCTCTGCGCATGGCAAATCTATGCCACGCACAAATCAAATAAAAAAATAAGCGCATAATAATTTTCGACACACGGACACGACAGAGAAAACAGTTTTCGTCATCATTGTTCAAATATTGTAACGTCTGTCGAGACGCTTATCTCCATTCGGTGCCACACGTCCACACCATCAAAATGCCGAGGCAAACATTTCCAGATCAACACCGTATGAAAAAAAATAGTGATTTTTTAGTTGTGATTTCCTTCTCTGTATGAAAGTTTAAAAGTAGCATATATTAATGCAGTATGAAGAAGAATGTTTTAATGTAGACACATAGAATCATCATACTGCTGTGATTATATGCATCAAGTGTTCATTCAAGGCTAAGGCAAAATATCGAGATATATATCGTGTATCGCAATATGGCCTTAAAATATCGCAATATTAAAAAAAGGCCATATCGCCCAGCCCTAGTTCAATGATGCCATTTCTGTTTGTCATGTATAATGTTGTCTATTTTGTGTTTATCCTTGAATAAACAGGTCAGTTTCTTGTTACTAACCATTGTGTATTATTCAAACTCCCCTAATTCAGCTGGCTAGTTGTTATCAAGAGTACTAAAACCATTTTCAACATGATTCTGACAACTAAGTAGGCTAAATAACTTTAAACCTTAATACATGCTCGGATAGGCCAGTATCGGTATTGGATCGGAAGTGCAAAAACAATATCGGTATCGGATCGGAAGTGCAAAAACCTGGATCGGGACATCCCTAGTTTCCATTGCAGTGTTTTGCAAAATAAAAGCGACATATCTAAAATTTCAAACAAGTATATTTGCGACTTGTAGGTGTTTCCATAAAAGGGTGTGTTGCGTCATAAGCCGTAATTCTCGTAAAATCTCGTCCAGCGAGACTCCACCTTGAGGAAGATGGACACTTTGCTATTCCATGGTTTTGGAGCTGTGATTACGTTGTATGCAAGTTTGATATACACTCCAACAATAAGCATAACAATTGCAACTACTGCTTTTGCCGTGATTGTCAATAGAAGACTAAGACTTAGACTTCCTTTTTATTGTCATTCAAATTTGAACTTTACAGCACAGATAAGAACGAAATTTTGTTACATAAGCTCATGGTAGTGCAGGATAAAAAAGCAATAAGGGGCATATATAAATAAATAAATATACATAAATAATATTTAAATATATATAAACAAAAATACATAAATATATATAAATAAATAAATAGATTACTGTACAGATAAATATATTGCACTTTTTCACATGCGTCCACGTTTATGGATGTATGTTATATTGTCTTTTTTATTCCAGCGAGCTAATCCATTTTGGGGGGAGTTGAGGGGATTATTTAATTATGATGCGTTCAAGAGTCTTACGGCCTGAGGGAAGAAGCTGTTACAGAACCTGGAGGTTCTGCTTCGGAGGCTGCGGAACCTCTTTCTAGAGTCTAGCAGTGAAAACAGTCCTTGGTTGAAGACGAAGGCCGCGGAAGGAATTCACAGAACAAAGAATTCACAGACAAATTGTGGATTCAAGAGCCCCCTCCACATTGTTCAGGCATGTGGACGGGGCCAGCAAAGGGACCCACTTCGCTCCCCCTGGCCAACCGGTTGGAAGCGAGACCAAGACGACCTGTCTGCCCCAGTTGTCCTGCATTGGCGCCTCACTGGTTCTGTGTTTAAGTGCCATGTAAAGGTGACATTTCAATATCGAAACATCTGAAAAAACATCTCATGAGAGCGTAAAAATGTGTTGGCGATATTTGACGGGTTTTTCGAAATATGGGTGTTTAAGTTGTGCTCATTTCTAGTTTCTCTGTGAGCAAGGCGATAATACAATAACAGCTTGGTTATTATACAGGTTACGGAACGTGAATTAAGTATTGTTGGCTGTTTTTGGATGAATATCACAGTGATTTAGAGGCACAATAGATTGGTCCCATTAGCAGCATTGCAAACCACCTGGAAACGAGCCGATTACTAAGAATTAGAATACAAAAAAAACAATTAAAAGTGTTGTGAACGATAGGCAAAATTCCCAAAAAAAGTGCAGTTCCCCTCTAAGTGCCCAGCAAAAGTAAGCATTAGGTTTGGATACAGCATACTTGCCAACCTTGAGACCTCCGATTTCGGGAGGTGGGGGTCAGGGGGGTGGGTGTGGTCGGGGTGGGACGGGGCGTGGTTGGGGGCGTGGCTAAAAGGGGAGGAGTATATTTACAGCTAGAATTCACCAAGTCAAGTATTTCATATATATATATTTATATATATACAGGTAAAAGCCAGTAAATTAGAATATTTTGAAAAACTTGATTTATTTCAGTAATTGCATTCAAAAGGTGTAACTTGTACATTATATTTATTCATTGCACACAGACTGATGCATTCAAATGTTTATTTCATTTAATTTTGATGATTTGAAGTGGCAACAAATGAAAATCCAAAATTCCGTGTGTCACAAAATTAGAATATTACTTAAGGCTAATACAAAAAAGGGATTTTTAGAAATGTTGGCCAACTGAAAAGTATGAAAATGAAAAATATGAGCATGTACAATACTCAATACTTGGCACCCCAAACCATCACTGATGGTGGAAACTTTACACTAGACTTCAGGCAACGTGGATCCTGTGCCTCTCCTGTCTTCCTCCAGACTCTGGGACCTCGATTTCCAAAGGAAATGCAAAATTTGCATGGTTGGGTGATGGTTTGGGGTGCCATGTCATCTGCTGGTGTCGGTCCACTCTGTTTCCTGAGATCCAGGGTCAACGCAGCCGTCTACCAGCAAGTTTTAGAGCACTTCATGCTTCCTGCTGCTGACCTGCTCTATGGAGATGGAGATTTCAAGTTCCAACAGGACTTGGCGCCTGCACACAGCGCAAAATCTACCCGTGCCTGGTTTACGGACCATGGTATTTCTGTTCTAAATTGGCCCGCCAACTCCCCTGACCTTAGCCCCATAGAAAATCTGTGGGGTATTGTGAAAAGGAAGATGCAGAATGCCAGACCCAAAAACGCAGAAGAGTTGAAGGCCACTATCAGAGCAACCTGGGCTCTCATAACACCTGAGCAGTGCCAGAAACTCATCGACTCCATGCCACGCCGCATTAACGCAGTAATTGAGGCAAAAGGAGCTCCAACCAAGTATTGAGTATTGTACATGCTCATATTTTTCATTTTCATACTTTTCAGTTGGCCAACATTTCTAAAAATCCCTTTTTTGTATTAGCCTTAAGTAATATTCTAATTTTGTGACACACGGAATTTTGGATTTTCATTTGTTGCCACTTCAAATCATCAAAATTAAATGAAATAAACATTTGAATGCATCACTCTGTGTGCAATGAAAAAATATAATGTACAAGTTACACCTTTTGAATGCAATTACTGAAATAAATCAAGTTTTTCAAAATATTCTAATTTACTGGCTTTTACCTGTATATATAGACATACATATATATATATATATATATATATATATATATATATATATATATAGATATATCTATATATATATATATATATATATATATATATATATATAGATAAGAAATACTTGACGTTCAGTGAATTCTAGCTATATATATATATATATATATATATATATATATATATATATATATATATATATATATATATATACGTATATATATATATGTATTTTATTATATATATATATATATATATATATATATATATATATATATAAATACTTGAATTTCAGTGTTTATTTATTTACACATATACACACAACACTCATCTACTCATTGTTGAGTTAAGGGTTGAATTGTCCATCCTTGTTCTATTCTCTGTCACTATTTTTCGAACCATGCTGAACACCCTCTCTGATGATGCATTGCTGTGTGGCACGCACAAAAGTGCTTTCATCAAATGCACTAGATGGCAGTATTGTCCTGTTTAAGAGTGTCACAACATTGCTGTTTACGGCAGACGAACTGCTTTACGGTATACAAAAACGTGACTGCTGTTGTTGTGTGTTGTTGCCGCGCTGGGAGGATGTTAATGAAACTGCCTAACAATAAACCCACATAAGAAACCAAGAACTCGCCCTCCATCATTCTACAGTTATAACGTTATTGGGCAGGTATGCTGTTTATGTTTTGGGTTGATGGACTCAGGTCCATGAGGACCTGAGTCCGCCTGAATTTCGGGAGATTTTCGGGAGAAAATTTGTCCCGGGAGGTTTTCGGTAGAGGCGCTGAATTTTGGGAGTCTCCCGGAAAATCCGGGAGGGTTGGCAAGTATGGGATACAGCGCTTGCATATAGGATCTGGTTGGCTTATGCAAGTACAATACGAGTCTCTCTAAAAGGCTTGAATATTAGAACATCCCCTACCTGCCATGCTTTTTAAATGCAAGAACATCAGTGGCTGCATCAAAAATAAAATATGCTAATGTGAGCATGTTTCATGTCAGGATGTATTGCTTAAAATAATAAGAGCAGACGTTCTGACTGTGAAGGCGCGTTCTGGAATCATAACGCTTGTCAACCTCGTGGGCAACTTTCATCTTGCTGTGAAGTTTTATTTGATAGTCTCGCTCTGAAATGAAACTAAAATGTGCATGATTTGCTTCTGACTATGAATAGAGTAAATTAGAAGCAACAAAAAAGATGAACTTGATTAATAATGCTTGAAAACAAACCACTTTTGAGTGGCGGCCTTAACCTTCCTTAAGCCTTGCCTCATAGTAATGCAATGCTGTTCGAACAAGTTTAAGGAAAATCACTGTCAAAAAAACTAAATTATTTCTGACTTTGTATCAATATGAACCTGGAGTTTGTTTTCCAGTGAGAGGATGATACCAGTGAGGTTTGACAAGAGTGAGAGACAGGTGAAGCATGTTTTTATTATGTATTTTGAGTCTTGTTTTGGTAGTGGTCAGTGCCAAAGAGCTTATGCTAGTAATTGGACGAGAATGTCTCCACTGCTGTTGACTCATATTATGATTTTTTTTTCTCCATTTAAAATGTTTCCTTGGTGTATAGGTGGTTCTTTGGTCAACATTTTGCATGGATTATGTTTTACGGACCATCTTCAAGACACTCTCTGACTGTCTCCTCCATGTCAAGACTCCTTTTAATAATAATAATAATGGATTAGATTTCTATAGCGCTTTTCTAGACACTCACAGAGAACCCATCATTCATTCACTCCACATGCAACCCTCAAGTTTCTGGCACGGCTGCTCTACTCACCACGCCATGCCGCCTCTTTTAATTGCATCTCAACTCTGTCAGCCATGTAGTAGTTTTTAAAGGGGAACATTATCACAATTTTAGAAGGGTTAAAACCATTAAAAATCAGTTCCCAGTGGCTTATTTTACTTTTCAAAGTTTTTTTCAAAATTTTACCCATCACGCAATATCCCTAAAAAAAGCTTCAAAGTGCCTGATTTTAACCATCGTTATATATACCCGTCCATTTTCCTGTGACGTCACACAGTGATGCCAATACAAACAAACATGGCGCATAGAACAGCAAGCTATAGCGACATTAGCTCGGATTTCAGCGGCTTAAGCGATTCAACAGATTACGCATGTATTGAAACGGATGGTTGTAGTGTGGAGGCAGGTAGCGAAAACGAAATTGAAGAAGAAACTGAAGCTATTGAGCCAAATCGGTTTGAACCGTATGCAAGCGAAACCGACACGACAGCCAGCGACACGGGAGAAAGCGAGGACGAATTTGGCGATCGCCTTCTAACCAACAATTGGTATGTGTTTGTTTGGCATTAAAGGAAACTAACAACTATGAACTAGGTTTACAGCATATGAAATACATTTGGCAACAACATGCACTTTGAGAGTGCAGACAGCCCATTTCAGGCGCGCTAAGAACATATATTTTTCCACGATTTCAGCACTCAGGTTAACCATACCTAAATAGACACAAAATACTGCATTAAACAAGACTACCCGAATGTACTCGAATGATTGAAAAGAATAAATGTTTTTAAGCTAAATTATTGGTAAACACAGTTTATGTATAATAATTTACGTAAAACCGCGAGTAATGAATAAAGTTTTCATCAATTAATATATTCTGTAGACATACCCTCATCCGCTCTCTTTTCCTGAAAGCTGATCTGTCCAGTTTTGGAGTTGATGTCAGCATCTGCTTTGAGTGTCGCAGGATATCCACACATTCTTGCCATCTCTGTCGTAGCATAGCTTTCGTCGGTAAAGTGTGCGGAACAAACGACTGACTATTTCGTCGGCTTTCCCCACAGCCTCGTATTTTGAACAAATTTTGTCCAGTTTCTTGCCACTTTTGCATCTTTGGGCCACTGGTGCAACTTGAATTCGTCCCTGTTCGTGTTGTTACACCCTCCGACAACACACCGACGAAAGTGAGAAAATGGCGGATTGCTTCCCGATGTGACGTCACAACGTCATCGCTTCGAGAGCGAATAATAGAAAGGCGTTTAAATTCGCCAAAATTCACCCATTTAGAGTTCGGAAATCGGTTAAAAAAATAGATGGTCTTTTTTCTGCAACATCAAGGTATATATTGACGCTTACATAGGTCTGGTGATAATGTTCCCCTTTAACGCTTCCATATCGAGTCCAATGAGAGATATAGGCTAGAACTGTATACTACATTTTATTATAAATGGCAAAAGTGGAGAATTTAAGCATGAATGTGCATGTAGGGACTTATTGAATACAATGTTGGACTGTTTGAATAAAAATGGCAGAATTGCGCAAAACTCTTTGGGTAAACCTCCACCATGAATGGAGATATCCGCTGATGTAACTAAGACAAAATATGTCACTGAAGTTCAAAACAGGTTGTTTGGAAAAAGGCAAAAATGTTTTATAAATATACCTGCCATGTCTACATGGTTTTAATTCAAATGTTCAGTATTTATGGTGAATTTAAATATATAATCAAAATGAGTGCCAACTAGGGATGTATACAGAGTACCGGTATTTTTTGGTACCGGTTCCTAAAAAGGTCTGCCCATGAGGACCCTGAAGATTCTGGACTAACGATACTGCTATCGGTATTCTTTGTTCCAGCTGACTGACGTAATTATGACACGCTGTCACATTCAGTTCAGTTGCCGCTGCTACACATTAAGATCATCTTTGAATAATGACAAATAAGGAAGAAACACCACACAAAAGTTTGTAACAAACAATAGTTCCTCCTCAAAGTCACACATGCTGTGTCAGTTTGAAGCGAGTCACGACAGCGTTTTATCAACCCTCGTCATAGCGATCAATCCACTCGCCAATCTTAATCCACTCAAAAAAGTGAAAAATTTAGGTATAACATAATAATCCATCAAGTTGCTTTGAAGAAAAATAGCATTTACTGTGACCGACATTAAAAGACATCTTGCTTAAATGTGTTTCAGTTCCTTCTTTTTCTTGACTACAAACTGGACGATCGAGCATTACATTTGCTCGCAGTGTCTTTGTATTTTTATAACACAAACTACACACACACATACATCAGTAGCTGTTAATCTATATGGGTTCTGGTTCGTCAATCAAGTATTTCTGTGTGCAATATAAACACAAATAATTCCTACTGTTACAAAATACAGACCCGCATAACTTGCTAATTGATGTGATATATCATGCAAAATGCCATACATAAATATTATTTCCAGCTGAGTCTAACTGTAATGAATAGAAACTGTTATGGATCTTTACAATAAGATGACATAACTGCATTTTACCTTGCACTGCACACATAGTTGACTTCTTTAAGACTTAAAAAATAGCTGTTGATAAAAGACTTCCCTGTTCTGAGATGTTACAGTACATCATGTTGGAGGTTTCCAACCTCTTGTGCTAATAGAAATGCAAATTAAAATGCATTTTTTCCACGTCTTCATTTCCACAAATTACATGTAGCACCGATAAGAGTACCGATAAATACCGGTATCGATAAGGAATATTGATAAGGGTATCGTATCGATAAAATCTTAACGATATACAGTACATCCCTCGTGCCAACAGGTAAGAAAAGTTGGTTTTGCCTAATTTGACCCCTTTAAACCAAATATTCAAGATTTGAGATTTAAGATTCTTTATTATCATGCTAACAACACATTTTTTAGGGAACCTCTCAAGAGCTGTTTGCTACACCTCCATGTTGGCTCTGATGCTTGTGTTTTCTCCGTAGTTTTTCAGAGAGCATTTGTATTTGTTTTAATCCATACAATGGTGTCCAAACGCTCTGCACCTTCTGAAGCTTCTGGCACAGAATCTAAAACCCAGAGGAAACTCCTTACGATCTGAGAAAAGGGGAACTTTCACACTGTAAGGAAGGTAGCTGCTATCTGCCAAGACAAGATCAATGAATCCTCAGTTCCTACATAGAGGAGGAGGAAACATTTTAAGGACTACAGCAACAGTGTCGCCAAAAAAGATTGCGGCGACCACTCTGCATAGCATTGTTTTTCTTTTGAACGAGGTCACCGTAACACCGCCATCCGTCGTCATCATCATGCAGCTAATTGTTTTGCGTCATCACTTGCGAAAGTTTATTTTGTTTTATCCCACGATAATCGAGTGAAAACTCAAGATGTATTTCACAAATGTTCTATATGATGAACTATAGTCATCCATTAAATGTGTTTTGTGTTCATATTTTTTGTTTATATGGAACGCATTAATTGCAATGACATTATTACCTATGAGAAAAAAGTACCGTATTTATCGGACTATAAGTCGCTCCGGAGTATAAGTCGCACCGGCTGAAAATGCACAATAAAGAAGAAAAAAAACATATATACGTCGCACTGGAGTATAAGTCGCATTTTTGGGGGAAATTTATTTTATAAAATCCAACACCAAGAATAGAATTAGAAAGGCAATTTAAAATAAATAAAGAATAGTGAACAACAGGCTGATTATATGAGGCATAAATAATGGATGAATGAATGAATGGGTTGTACTTGTATAGCGCTTTTCTACCTTCAAGGTACTCAAAGCGCTTTGACACTACCTCCACATTTACCCATTCACACACACATTCACACACTGATGGAGGGAGCTGCCATGCAAGGCGCTACCAGCACCCATCAGGAGCAAGGGTGAAGTGTCTTGCTCAGGACACAACGGACATGACGAGGTTGGTACTAG
This sequence comes from Nerophis lumbriciformis, assembly GCF_033978685.3. NCBI lineage: Eukaryota > Metazoa > Chordata > Actinopteri > Syngnathiformes > Syngnathidae > Nerophis > Nerophis lumbriciformis. The sequence goes on from NC_084554.2 coordinate 44,051,953, forward strand.
GTGGGGATTGAACCAGGGACCCTCGGGTCGCGCACGGCCATTCTTCCACTGCGCCACGCCGTCCCAATAACCAACTGAGAACGTGCCTGGTATGTTAACGTAACACATCATGGCAAGAGTCATTCAAATAACTATAACATATAGAACATGCTAAACGTTTACCAAACAATCTGTCACTCCCGATCGCTAAATCCGATGAAATCTTCCTCCTTGGTGTCGCTCCTGGTATGCGCCGCTAGCGTCCTTTCTTTCTGCTGCTCGATCGCCGTTTTCTGGTGCATACTTCACTACGTCCAGCTTGTAATCTGCAGTATATGATTTCCTTTTCGGTGCCATTTTAGTTCAGTACTTCTCAGTTTTTAAAAGTTATCGCCAATGTTGCTGTGATCTATTTTAATAGCTCTGGTAGTAGCGTATAGCATATCGCAGTTAGCATTCCAAAACCCACAATGCACTTCTGCCATGACCCGCCCCCACCGAATTCTTATTAGTTGGCGTGTGAGTGACTATTGCTGACGTGTGTATGACGATTGCGAACATTTTCTTCGTCGCTCACGCGAATGAGATAAATAATATTATTTGATATTTTACGGTAATATGTTAATACTTTCACACATAAGTCGCTCCGGAGTATACGTCGCACCCACGGCCAAACTATGAAAAAAACCTCGACTTATAGTCCGAAAAATACGTTATTAATTTTTCGGCGGATCTTTTGAAACAAAAACTGTTTTTTCCCATTGTGTCAGAATATTTGTTGCAGCCCACAGACCGGTATAGACAAGCTTCCGAGTGGTCGGCGACTCTTGCTTCAAAGGGAAACTACTGTTTTTGGAATGTTGTCAATCCTTCACAATCCTTATGTAAGACAAGAACGCAAATGTTTTTTTTTGTTTTAATGTATTTCTAAATAGTAAATAAATGCAATCAAAAGTCAGCTAACAATGGAGCCAATAGGAGTCGCTCTATTCTGCCTATAAAGAGCTCTAAAAAACATCCAAACACTGCCATTAAGGTTTTATATACAGTACACAATGTAAGTATGTATGTTATGTAGTAACAGGCACATTTATAATACCACGTAATATTTACATATTTTGATCACTTTCAGCATACAATGATTTCACACGCGCATCACAATGTTCACTTACAGTATAAGGTCAGCTGTCATGAGTATCCCGACTGCTAAGATGTTAATATATTCTCATTTAGATAAAGAATTACTTATTCGTCGCGAAGAATAACGTGGGTGAAACCAAGCGCAGACCAAACACTTTCCGTGTCTTTCTCGCCATTTCAGGATCTAAATTGGATGCCAAAGTTGACCAACTTGTCGGATTATGTCCTCATCCTTCAACTATGTATAGGGTATAGGCATTATTTAGGATCAACAATAAACTTTCACAAGCTCTGAGGCGAGACAGCAGCTCACCACACAAGCTTGTTAGCTCTGTGTAATAAATAGTTTGTCTGAGTTAGCGCTTACAAAAACAATCTCACTAATACTTGGTTAATATTCAAGTCAAGAAATGTAAATGGAGTATTGCTGGTACTTTTTGGATGGTTATTTATTGGGTTTTATGGACGGGATAGAGAACCTCCCATTGGCTACATTGCAAGCAGACTTATATTTACGCGTTAGAATGCATTAAATAAATGCATCTGTTGTCTTGACTCTCATAATGATTGTGAACGATAGGCAAAATTCCCCAAAAAGTGCAGGTCCCCTTCAAAGAGGACCCATTTTGCAAAACAACTTTTCTCAGTTATTGGTACCTGTGTTTGTGTATTTGTGAAATCAACTAGTGCTGAGATATTTACACAATAGTCTTGCCTTCCTTCAGTAAGATCAGTTTGGAATTTGCCCAATTTGCCACATTTTTCCCAACGGTGTCATCAGCGGAGGATGTGATGTTTGAAATGTACCCGAAAATCTTTGGGTAAATCAGCTATTTTTAATTTATGTACAAGCGTTTGTAGTCCGCCTGACAACGTCCCCAAAGTATGACCCAAAGAATGAAAAATGCTCTGTTTTTGGTTGTATTAACCAATACGGGTCACTACACACACCTCCAGTCTTGTCTGAAGAACTAAAACGTTCCTGGCTAACTTTTTCTTTTTGCAGCAATGTGCTTTCAAATGGGAAGAAGTATCTCTTTGTGTGTGCCAACCACTTCAATATTCAGATGGATTTTTCCAAAAGCTCGTTTTAATGACAAAGTCGGTGCCTACTATTGGAGGAGACAATGAAAATGTAAGTAATAACAGTAAATTGGCAAAGTCTGAAAGATATGTTCATTCAATTTGTAGTGTAGCCTGTAGTTTAGCCCTATAATTTAAAACAACAGCTTCACCAACCTCCAGGTATATAACAAATGATTTTCCTAAAAAAAAAATGTTAAAGATACGATTAAAGGCCTACTGAAATGCGATTTTCTTATTTAAACGGGGATAGCAGGTCCATTCTTCATCATCGTCATACTTGATCATTTTGCGATATTGCCATATTTTTGCTGAAAGGATTTAGTAGAGAACATCGACGATAAAGTTCGCAACTTTTGGTCGCTGATAAAAAAGCCTTGCCTATACCGGAAGTAGCAGACGAGTAGCGTGACGTCACAGGTTGTGGAGCTCCTCACATCCGCACATTGTTTACAATCATGGCCACCAGCAGCGAGAGCGATTCGGACCGAGAAAGCGACGATTTCCCCATTAATTTGAGCGAGGATGAAAGATTCGTGGATGAGGAAAGTGAGAGTGAAGAACTAGAGGGCAGTGGGAGCGATTCAGATAGGGAAGATGCTGTGAGAGGCGGGTGGGACCTGATATTCAGCTGAGAATGACTAAAACAGTAAATAAACACAAGACATATATATACTCTATTAGCCACAACACAACCAGGCTTATATTTAATATGCCACAAATGAATCCCGCATAACAAACACCTCCCCCCTCCCGTCCATATAACCCGCCAAAACAACTCAAACACCTGCACAACACACTCAATCCCACAGCCCAAAGTACCGTTCACCTCCCCAAAGTTCATACAGCACATATATTTCCCCAAAGTCCCCAAAGTTACGTACGTGACATGCACATAGCGGCACGCACGTACGGGCAAGCGATCAAATGTTTGGAAGCCGCAGCTGCATGCGTACTCACGGTACCGCGTCTGCGCATCCAACTCAAAGTCCTCCTGGTAAGAGTCTCTGTTGTCCCAGTTCTCCAATGGTAAAGCTTGACTGTCATCTTCCAGGAATGTAAACAATGAAACACCGGCTGTGTTATCCGGCACACCAGTCAAGGGGTGCATTCTACGGCGGGGGTGCTTTATCCAGCACAACACCTGCCGCAATACACCGCTTCCCACCTACAGCTTTCTTCTTTGCTGTCTCCATTGTTCATTGAACAAATTGCAAAAGATTCACCAACACAGATGTCCAGAATACTGTGGAATTTTGCGATGAAAACAGACGACTTAATAGCTGGCCACCATGCTGTCCCAAAATGTCCTCCACAATCCGTGACGTCACGCGCTGACGTAATCATACCAAGACGTTTTCAGCAGGATATTTCGCGCAAAATTTAAAATTGCACTTTAGTAAGCTAACCCGGCCGTATTGGCATGTGTTGCAATGTTAAGATTTCATCATTGATATATAAACTATCAGACTGCGTGGTCGGTAGTAGTGGGTTTCAGTAGGCCTTTAATGGGGTGACAGACATCATAGGAACCATTGAGATGCATTCATCTAAAATGTTTCTTCTGAAGTTTCTTCTTCGGTTCCTTTTGGCTCCAAATCTGACTGTAGCTTATGGTTGGATGTTAAAATCCGTCGCTGTTGCCATTTATTTTGCAGTTCAAAAGTTGAATATAGTTGGAATAAGATATTTTTCTGCGTCTGTTGCTTTCTCAAACTACATATATGGTCAAAGGTTCAGTCGGTGTGAGGAGGGGTTCATTTGCATGTTAACAACTGCGCCTCTCAAAAAGCTTGGTTTCCAGAGGCAGCCAAAAAGTGGCTTGAAAATATGCCATTACAGCAAAATCTATGCACATTTTTGACCAAATAGCCATCATATGTTATGTAGCCCAAAAAGAAGAATTTTAATAAAAGAGAAAAATCATAATAGGTCCCTTTTAGAGGAGTAGAGTGGTTCAAATTACCTGGCCGTTGAAGAGCAGCCTTCCAAAGAGCTGCCGGGCCTCCTCCAAGCCGCCCTCTAAATACACAGCACCTGCACAAGACAACAACCAATCAAGACTTAATTAAGAGCAGAAAATTCAATCAAGCGAAAGCTCAGCGTATGTGCTTGAAATTATGCTTTAATAAATAAACCCCCACCTAGTTTTACCTAAGAGTCCTCATAAAAAAACATGATTTTAATTGAAGCAGCAGAACGCAATAATTGCTTTATGAACATTTTTTTGAGGCAAAATGACCTACGGACTCCACACTAAAAGAGATGACTTGGATTTTTCCAGCAAACTATTCAAGTCAGAGCAAATATTATAAAAGCAGAGTGTTTATCTGTGCAGCAGATACTTTTTTTTACTGCAAGTAGTGCATAGCCAAGCAGAACAAAAAGATGAGGAATAGAAAATAAATGTGACAAAGAACTGGTCCAGAATTAGGCAAGGCTGCTGGCAGGGTGAATTTCACAAATGTGTCTCGCTGCGGTAATGATTTGCAGCATCTGCCTCTTTCTTTTTCTTTTTTTTTTAACAAGTCAGCTCTCCTCGCCGTGTTTTGTTCTTTAACTTCAACTCACCCCAACTATCATAGTGCCTTTAAGCGGCGCACAACTTCCAACCATCACACTTAGAGCGGCTCATTCAATTTAGAAAGCAATAACCACCTGGCAAATTGGGTATACAATCATGCAGCGGTTTTTATTACGCGCATAAATGAGGCGCGGGGAAATGGGCGCGCGAGTGTGGCGGCGATTGGGAAGGCGCGCGCGGGGCTTTCATAGAAGACATCAAAAAACATATGTGGAATTCATCATTTGGGGAGGAAATGTGCTTTCAGATGGCTAACAGGCCATTTGCACACCGACGCAGCCTCTGTGAAGACGCGGCGACATCAACGGGAGTCGTAAAGAAACGCAAACAGATGACAAACACACGATGACAAACAGCCACCCAGCCGGTCTGATGTGTCCTTCACAAACAAACTCACTATGAACCCTAATGGAGGTAAAATGTGATTACGTTTGACTGTTAAGTCTCACCCAGCAGGCTCCTTGACTCTTTGTGCACAAAAACAGTTTTAAATGGGCTGTTTGCAACTTTTTCAGTTATATTGTTCAAAGCAAAAACTACAACAAAACACCACCGGCCAGTTTATGCTACCATTAGTGGTTTAACACCAAACATTTGTTTCAAAACTATATTTTTCACTAGGGATGTCCGATAATATCCGATAAATACTTTCAAATGTAATATCGGAACTTATCGGTATCAAAATTATCGGTATCGGTTTCAAAAAGTAAAATGTATGACTTTTTAAAACGCAGTTGTGGACACGGACGTAGGGAGAAGTACAGAGCGCCAATAAACCTTAAAGGCACTGCCTTTGCGTGCCGGCCCAGTCACATAATATCTACGGCTTTTCACACACACAGGTGAATGCAAGGCATCCTTGGTCAACAGCCATACAGGTCACACTGAGGGTGGCCGTATAAACAACTTTAACACTGTTACAAATATGCGCCACACTGTGAACCCACACCAAACAAGAATGACAAACACATTTCGGGAGAACATCCGCACCGTAACACAACAGAACAAATACCCAGAACCCCTTGCAGCACTAACTCTCCCGGGTCTCTACAATATACACCCCCTGCTAACCCCTACCCACCCCCACCACCTCAACCTCCTCATGCTCTCTCAGGGAGAGCATGTCCCAAAATTCAAGCTGCTGTTTTGAGGCATGTTAAAAAAAATAATGCACTTTGTGATTTCAATAATAAATATGGCAGTGCCATGTTGGCATTTTTTTCCCATAACTTGAGTTGATTTATTTTGGAAAACCTTGTTACATTGTTTAATGCATCCAGCGGGGCATCACAACAAAATTAGGCATAATAATGTGTTAATTCCACGACTGTATATACCGGTTGATATCGGAATGGATAATTAAGAGTTGAACAATATCGGAATATCGGCAAAAAAGCCATTATCGGACATCTCTATTTTTCACAACTAGTAGGTTTATGTAATCTAAAAATGATTGGTTTTAACCCTGAGATGTATATTGTAGCGTCCCGGAAGAGTTAGTGCTGCAAGGGGTTCTGGGTATTTGTTCAGTTGTGTTTATGTTGTGTTACGGTGCGGTTGTTCTCCCAAAATGTTTTTGTCATTCTTGTTTGGTGTGGGTTCACAGTGTGGTGCATATTTGCAACAGTGTTAAAGTTGTGCATATCCTGCGACACTCAAAGCAGATGCATTTCCAACGATAAAGTCAAAGAAATCTGCCGCCAGACCCCCATTGAATCTGCCGGAGTGTGTGAGCAATTCAGGGACAAAGGACCTCGGTAGCACGGCAAGCAATGGCGGCAGTTTGTTCCCGCAGACGAGCGAGCTAAACCCCCTATCGACCCTAGCTTCCCTGGCCTGCTGACATCAACCCCAAAACTGGACAGATCAGCTTTCAGGAAAAGAGCGCGGATGAGGGTATGTCTACAGAATATATTAATTGATGAAAATTGGGCTGTCTGCACTCTCAAAGTGCATGTTGTTGCCAAATGTATTTCATATGCTGTAAACCTAGTTCATAGTTGTTAGTTTCCTTTAATGCCAAACAAACACATACCAATCGTTGGTTAGAAGGCGATCGCCAAATTTGTCCTCGCTTTCTCCCGTGTCGTTGGCTGTCGTGTCGTTTTCGTCGGTTTCACTTGCATACGGTTCAAACCGATATGGCTCAATAGCTTCAGTTTCTTCTTCAATTTCGTTTTTGCTACCTGCCTCCACACTACAACCATCTGTTTCAATACATTCGTATTCTGTTGAATCGCTTAAGCCGCTGAAATCCGAGTCTGAATCCGAGCTAATGTCGCTATACCTTGCTGTTCTTTCCGCCATGTTTGTTTGTATCGGCATCACTATGTGACGTCACAGGAAAATGGACGGGTGTATATAACGATGGTTAAAATCAGGCACTTTGAAGCTTTTTTTAGGGATATTGCGTGATGGGTAAAATTTTGAAAAAAACTTCGAAAAATATTATAAGCCACTGGGAACTGATTTTTAATGGTTTTAACCCTTCTGAAATTGTGATAATGTTCCCTTTAAAGGCTGCAAACAAAATGTTATTTTACTATCAAAAAACATATTTATTAACACACACAAAAGCACCGGGAATTGGTACCGTATCGGTTCAAATGTGAACGGTACTCATTCCTAGTACATACTACATGGTACTCATCCTCGTGCTGCAAAAGTGACTTGTCACATGCATGAGGTCACTTCCAGAGACACAAGAAAAAAGTAAATAGTGGGAAAAATCACAAAGAAAGTAACGGACAGGGACTTGGTTAAGTGACTCTTTAATTGGTTTGCTGGTTTGGAAACAGCAACCCATTACAGTACTCGTTATTGGAAAAGTAGAGAAGTACCTCTACATCAGTGGTTCTTAACCTGGGTTCGATCGAACCCTAGGGGTTCGGTGAGTCGGGCTCAGGGGTTTGGCGGAGGTCAAGACACACCCGACTCATCGTGTAAATAAAAACTTTTCCCTATCGCCGTATTACGGATACAGCAACAGTAGAAGTCATACTGATTTGCAGGTGTGTAATTTGTTGTGAGTTTATGCACTGTGTGTTGGTTTTGTTCTTTGAACAAGGTGATGTTCATGCACGGTTTATTTTGTGCACCAGTAAAAAAATATGGTAACACTTTAGTACGGGGAACATATTCACACTTAATTAGTTTCTTATTAACATGCAAATTAGTAACATATAGGCTCTTAACTAGTCATTATTAAGTACTTATTAATGCCTTATTCGGCTTGGCCTTATTATAACTCTAACCCTTTAACCCTAACCCTAACCAAATAACTCTAAATTAAGTCCTTGTTACTTAGAATATGTTCCCCTAGTGTCCAAAAAACTCTAAATTAAGTCTTTGTTACTTAGAATATGTTCCCCATACTAAAGTGTTACCAAAAACATATAACTTTGTCTTGAATTTGAAAAAAAAAAAAAACATTTTATTTTTCACTAAAGAAGGGTTCGGCGAATGCGCCTATGAAACTGGTGGGGTTCGGTACCTCCAACAAGGTTAAGAACCACTGCTCTACATGAATGATTCTCCATTTTCCAGAAAGGAGTTTTTTGTTACGATGAATAAAATCTATCCAGTCAGAGATGAGACTGCCATCTGTTGCTTTGGCCTGCACTTCACATCCTACAGTTTACATTAGTGTTGACTCAGATACAGTAATTCCCCCCAACAGAAGATATTCCTTTCCAAAAATAAACAAGCACGTGTGGCCTTTTGAGAGGCAGCACAGGCTTTAACTCCTTTCAGATGTGCACCTCAAACGTAGGCCTGCTGTAATTTTGGCATGAGGTGGCCGCATAGACCACATGAATCTCTCCAGAGAGGAGTGGTTCATCCCAGGATGTTCTCCACTAAGTATCAGCACCGGATTTGTGGTTTTTGCATCATGTGGACCAGACTTTGAGATGCTGCTATGTGACAGATGTTGCCTCTGGAGACCAGCTGTGAGACCACATTTCGATGGCTTTTAAGTACCACTCATGATACATTTGTGCGTGTGTGTGCTCTGAGATGGGGGGTTGGCCGGCCGCGAGGCAGAGTTCTTCATTATTTGACGACATGGCTCCCGAATGGAGGCGTCAAAGTCGTTAAAACACAAACTTTTTGCTTTTTCTGATTGCGTTCTTCAAACTTCTACCATGAAGGAGAAGAAGGTGGAAGAGAACGCAGAAGAGCCTCGCGGGTAAGAAGGTATTAAAAATCTCAAAGCAACACCTTTGGTGTCAATCAAAGGGCCTTTGGATGAAGAAACCAAGATATGCAGTTAATTCACGCTGGAGCAGTCCTGACAAGGAGGCTGTCAGTGCAAAAAAGTGTGCCCCAAAGCCATCCAATCAATTGCACAACTTGGTGCAATCATTAAGCGGAGATGTGCGCTTCAGTCCGGCCCGGCAGCTGACAGCCTCAACACGCAGCCGCAAAGAGGCCCTGGCAATTAGACGCTCGCATCCCTTTGCAGCTCGTCTTGCAGCGGCATCGTGACCGGGCCGAGCCGCTGCACGGCTGCACCGCAGTCAACCGCGGAGAGCTCGACCCAGCTGATGGGGATTGAGGGGGCAACGGTCACAGGAGACCCTCTGTCAGCACTCCATCGGTTATTTACAGGCTTGCTTGGCTTTTAGCTTAAACCAGGTGCGACCCAAAGACCATTTGTGGCATGCAGCTGCTTTTTTGCTATATTTCCTAAGAATAAAATTGAGATTAGGGACAACACTGAAATTGAAAAAAAGCTCCCATCCATCCATCCATTTTCTAACGCTTGTCCCTTTCAGGGTCACGGGGGTACGCTGGAGCCTATCTCATACCTGCCAACTTTTGAAATCAGAAAAACCTAGTAGCCAAGGTCCAGGGGCCGCAGGCCCCGGTAGGTCCAGGACAAAGTCGTGATGTGATTATTTCTTTGATAACCACAATATCATACCTTGACATCTTTAAAAGAAATTCAGTGAAAATATGCAGTTCACCATGCAAATGTGTTTTGGTAAATAAAGTTATGATTGTAAATGTATTCAAAATCTTTTGACATTAACTTTATATGTTGAAACTTTCAACAACTTGAAAGAATACGATTTTTGAGAGTATTTGGTACAAATTACACAATATAAATAAGACATGTCATTATTGATATTGCAGACATTATTGTAACAAGAAACTTCAGATCGAAATTTTGGTTTATGAAAGAAATATAAATAAATATAAATATAAAACTTCATGACGACATTTTTAAAATTAATAAAGAGTAATAGAATAGTATGATAGTTATATGTTACTTGTTTTGAACATGTTATCGTTATCACAAATAAAAAGATATACTGTACACAGAAATTATTTTTGATTTGATTTATTGTTTATGTAATAAAAGATTTACTTAAAATGTTATGTTTTGTGAGTTTTTTTTATGCTACGAACTGTACTTACCGGCGATGTAAACCGAAGGAGACATTTCCGTAATGAAAGCTGCAACACCCTTTTTAGATCCCATCATCACTGCAGCATTATCGGCAGCAAAGCAAACCAAATTCTGCCAAGGAATTTCGTTTGAGTCTATTTCTTCCGTGAGTATTTTGTAAATGTTTTCGCCTGTGGAAGCCGTATTGCATTCCCTCAAAGACAGAAGTACTGACAATACTTTTCCAATGTCGTCATCGAAATATCGAACACAAATGGGGTACAGTTTTACATCGTCATAATCGGTGCTGCCGTCAGTCGACATGCTAAATGGTTCCGTCTTCATGACATCGGCGATACTTTTTGAGGATTCTGTTCCAAGACACTGAATAATGTTTGATGTTTTGGTTCGACCACATCCATATTTTTGGGCGATTTTCGAGTCGGGAAACATTTTCCGAAATAACTGTCCCATGTGATCAGCCAGTGCGATTGGAAGTCCATGCTCAATTATTGCCTCCGTAAATAAAACTTCGGCATTTATCACATCCAAAGAATCTGTTTGGGCGACGAAAAACGTTGAAAGTTTTCCACTTGTATCGCTAGCAACGGCATTAGACTTGTGTTTTTTTGTCCCAACGTGGTCTTTTACATCGCTAATTCCTCCGTGTCCGATCGAAAAATCTTGTCTGCACAAGGTGCAATTTGCGTAGTTTTCACCCTTTTTGGAACGGATAATTATTCCCGGATAGGCTTTTGAATATTCTTCACGGAATGACTGCAGTTTTCGGTTTAAGACTCGTTTGCGATTTTTCTCCGGCTGATTCCATGATCGTTCGCTCGTTTGGAAACAATGGCAACTGGTGCCTCGTGCTTGGCAGCGGTGCTATAAATAGCCTCGCGCATGGCATTCGGAATGGCTCGATAGGAAGTTACGGGAAGCAGTGTCGATTGTCATTGTTGTTACGCGATTTCGTGAATAAAACTTAAAAAAAAAAAAAAAATTGTAATTAATGAAAAACAGTATTTTTTTATCACTGCAACCGTAACCCGGTATAGGTTGATGAAAACCGTACTAATTACGGGAAAACCGCAGTAGTTGGCAGGTATGCTATCTCAGCTGCATTCGGGCGGAAGGCGGGGTACACCCTGGACAAAGGCTCAAAGGGGGAAAATGTAATGTTACAATACCGCATAATCCGCACTATAAGCCGCAACTTTTTTCTATGCTTTGGACACTGCGGCTTATAAAACGGTGCGACCAATTGATTGATTTTTCTTTGCGAACGGCCATAATGTTTTGTGTTCGATAGTTTTCATTAAACCCAAACCGAGACACTGAAATAGTGTATTACAGTTTATGCGATGGCGCCATCTTTTGTATGAGTACAACTGTACATCAATACTTTGTTAGCTTTGTGTTATGTCATATTGTATTATTAATAGTTATTAGTATCCAAATACCAGCTTTTCTTATTGTTTCCTGTTTTTTTACGACAGTATGTTACAACCTGGCAAAACTTGAGCTGTCGTACGCAAATAGCCACACTTTGCACACCCCTGTAATAACTATTGTAACAATAATACACTTTGTCACTCAAACACAAAGATGACATTCAGTTTTGTCTCTAAACATATGTAATGTCTGTTTTCAGCATTTCTTTTTACAAAATATACAAAAAAAATATCAAAACTTTACATTACATTGCTTTTGGTGTAAAAAGTATATATACGTTCATTGCTGTTGGTATTGTAACGATATCAACGCAATATTTAAACTAGTTCCTTATTTTCTTATACAGCATACAGTTTTTTTTAACAAAACAAAGCCAACAGTACACTATAACTAAACAAAAGCAAAACCTACCATCAACAACTTTTTTATTTTTTAAATCATGCATTTTTTGTCCTCAAAGTCCCCCTGTGTCCAGGTAGTTTGTAAACATTAACAAAAAAAAAAAAAAAAAGTGGCACCTCAACTCGAGTAATTTGAGATACGAGGTGTCTCTCTGCTTTTTGTTATGATTTAAATTGAGTTACAGGCATGTACAGTTGCGGGTTGAAAAGGTGCTTCCTGTTTTGATGCCTTGAACAGGAAGTAGGACCGTCCATAGCGTTTCATCTCAAAAGGATTCTTCATTCTTAACTCCAAGCAATTTTACAATATAACTAAAACAATTCATACTTACTAAACTGTCCCATATGTGCTGTCTGTAGAAGTGCTTTCATGCATATTTGTACGTGCTATCCTAATGTAATCATTAGCTCATATGCTAACACGTTTACAAGTGTCTGTGTTAGTATTAACTTACATTGGCATTTTTTTTGTATTATTTCAGTTTCACAAATTTCTCAGTAAATTCACCAAACGTCACTGTGGAGTTAGAGATTTTTTAGCTGATTGGAGAGCTAGCTTCCGCAGCTAGTATGTCTATGACGATGACTTCTGTTTTGTTTGATCAGCCGTTTTACTGCCTGTTACAGGCACCGTTTGGAATGTATGTAAATAAACATTTACAAAATATTTCTGTGTAAATAACTCATTGCACAACGTATATATATATATATATATATATATATATATATATATATATATATGTGGCTTAAAAAATGTGTGTGTGGCTTAAAAAATTATTGAAAAATATTTTTTTTCTATTCTGTTTCCATTTATACCCCCATTATTTACTTTTTAAATTTGATCTCAATTCTTTACACTGCTGCTGGAATTTTAATTTTCCTGAGGGAACTCTCCTGAAGGAATCAATAAAGTACTATCTATCTATCCAAACAGCAGCTTGGAATTTGGGACATGCTCTCCCTGAGAGAGACTATGAGGAGGTTGAGGTGGGCGGGGTTGGGGTGCGTGGGGGTAGAGGGTAGCGGGGGGGATTTATATTGTAGCGTCCCAGAAGAGTTAGGACTGCAAGGGATTCTGGGTCTTTGTTCTGTTGTGTTTATGTTGTGTTACGGTGCGGATGTTCTCCCGAAATGTGTTTGTCATTCTTGTTTGGTGTGGGTTCACAGTGTGGCGCATATTTGTAACAGTGTTAAAGTTGTTTATACGGCCACCCTCAGTGTGACCTGAATGGCTGTTGACCAAGTATGCATTGCATTAATTCGTGATGAGAACAGGTAGATATTATGTGACTCGGACAGCACGCACGCAATGGAAATGCCTTTAAGGTTTATTGGCACTCTGTACCTCTCCCTACGTCCGTGTACACAGCGGCGTTTTAAAACGTCATACATTTTACTTTTAGAAACCGATACCAATAATTATGAAACCGATACCGATAATTTCCGATATTACATTTTAAAGCATGTACATGGTGTAATAAGTGTGACCAGTAGATGGCAGTCACACATAAGAGATACTTGTGGACTGCAGGTTGAACAACATGGATGACGAGGAGAAGATGTTGTCGAAGTGGAGGCACGTAAATAAGACTGGCCACTAAACGGTACATCCTGAAGAGACGGTCAGAAAGCAGCTTGAAGATGGTCTGTAAAACATAATCTGTGCAACATTTTGACCAAAGAACCACCATTACAAGGAAGTGTTTTAAATGTAGAACAATCATAATATGACCCCTTTCAACCAATGCAGTGTTTAAACACATCAGTAGAACAAAGTTTTGGCATCAACTGTGGTGACTCAAAGTGTTTAAGACTGTGACATCTTCCTGTCGCCTTTGGACAACAGACCTGGCAATTTTATCTGCGAGGATTTAGATTGAGGATAAGACGGTAAAAACCGCGACTTGGAGCAAGTGAAATTGCACCACGCTGGAGGTCAGCGACAACACAAACTCCACAATCAAGTTTTCCGGGCAGAGGGAAGGAGCCTCGGCCACACCGGGCCTACCTCTTAATGAATCTCCACATCCGTCAGAAACCTCGTTCAGGCAGCCGTCACCGACTCGGCCGCGCTATGTTTGGGAACCGAATTCCAATGTCTGAGAGCTCTCCGTGACCACTAAAAAGCGCGAGTCGGGGGCATATGAAACACCAGCGGCTGACAGTCACATTAATAACCCAGAATGAATTATTCAAAAACGCTCAGACTCTAATCCATCAAATAATATATTAAGCTTCCTCTCAGCTCAATAGGGGCTGAAGCAGCAGACGGACGCAGAAAACAACACATTAAAGACGAGGCGGGGAGAAGAAAATACAAAAAAAAGTTTCAACACAAACATATTTTCCAAAAAATGATCCCGGGGCCTCTGACTCTCAACAACTTGCAGATCTACAATGGCTGCAATTAACAAAAGGAACAGCACTCGCTCATTGAACACACCGGCTGCATTGTGCAGGAATCTGATATTCAGCGAGCGGTAGATAATCCTTTCTCTCCATTCTTTTAATAGGAAGAGCTTAGAAAGAGCCCTCACAAAGGTTCACCATCTGTATCCCCCATGGCTGCTGGCAGTGTATAATCCACAGATCAACTGTACAAGGAAATTAGGGCCATAAAAACAGAGACAGGGGGGGCTTTTCTTCATCTGCCGCTTTCTCCCAATTCTTTTCAGTCGGAAGGAAGCGATGAGGCTTATCAGAGGCGAGGACCTGAGAGGCAAACAGGAGGGCAACGGTTTCTATGAACGTGGATAGTGGTTTTTCCGCCGTAAAGTGGGCGCCGGTGGGCGGGGGCACACGGAGAGCAGGAGGTGCACAGGCCAAAAGAGCCCGAATGAGAATGGCCCACTCTGGCAGAAGTTAATGACAGAGGATCAGAAAAGCAAGATTTCCATTCAACACTTTGAATTATTCAGGGTTGCAGGGCAGCCATTTGCATTGCAGATGCCTTTGCTTTCCATTCCTGCGCCGCCTTTCTCTCTTTCTTTCTTTCTACCTCGGAGTGTGCGTCGGCAGACAGAGAATTGCCCTGCCGCCGGCTCGGGAGATAGACACGTTCTCCAGTGCGAGGGGGGGGCGGCGGGGGTGGGGGACTTTGCCCATGCAAAGGAGGAGATTATCCGCCACTCGCAACACAGCGCAGGTTCAGCGGTCACCGCGGCAGAGAAACAAATAAAACAAAGGTCAAAAAACATGCACACTAAGCCGTTAGCGCGCTCTGCTGGGCCGCTCAAATCTTATGAGCACGTCATATTCCAAACACAGCTTTCAGGGGAATGAAGCGCATTTAAAATTGGGAATGGGCGCGTGGAGCAGCGGGCTAGGCAAGAGGAGTGTTACCAATATATATTTTCGAATTAATCCTAACGATTCTTAATCAATGCAAAAAAATGAATACACAAAAAAATATATATATATATATTTTTTAATCTGTCCTGTCTTGTCCAGCCATTCAGGAAAATTATATTGTTGATGTAGATCAGGGGTGCCCACACTTTTTCAGCAGGTGAGCTACTTTTTAAATGACCAAGTCGAGGTGATCTACCTCATATACACATATATTACTATTTATGTGTATATAATTTATATTTATTTATTTTGCCGTTTTTGTTCACATGTTAAAGGTGTTTTGATTAAAAAATACATGCATATTTAACATACAGATAAATAAATGATAAATGGGTTGTACTTGTATAGCGCTTTTCTACCTTCAAGGTACTCAAAGCGCTTTGACACTACTTCCACATTTACCCATTCACACACACATTCACACACTGATGGAGGGAGCTGCCATGCAAGGCGCTAACCAGCACCCATCAGGAGCAAGGGTGAAGTGTCTTGCTCAGGACACAACGGACATGACGAGGTTGGTACTAGGTGGGGATTGAACCAGGGACCCTCAGGTTGCGCACGGCCACTCTCCCACTGCGCCACGCCGTCCCTTTCTTTCATGAAGACAATAATATAGGTTGGTGTATTACCCGAGTCTGATGACTTGTATTGATTGGAATCAGACAGTAGTGCTGATAAACATACATATACACATACTGTACATATACATTCACTGTACAAAACATACATATACACATACTATACATATACATTCACTGTACAAACATATCTACTGTACATACTGTACATATGCATTCACTGTACAAACATACATATGCACATACTGTACATATACAAGTACGTATACATACATACACTCATGCATATAATCACGTTTCATCAAAGATAAATTAACGTTGTTACCCTAGGGTAAACTGGGTAACACATGGCACACTGACACAGCTTAACTTATTGTTACTATAAAAATCTACAAGGTTAATATAGCTGGCTTCTCTTTCTTCCCCTCCATTTCTCTGCTTTCTTTTGTATCTGTAGTTATCATTACGTATATGTATTGTTGCATTTGAAGAACTGTATTGTTGATAATAGAAGTAAATTATTGGTATTGTTCATTATCAATAGCGCTATTTCTATTGGTATTTGTAATGCTCCATTTGTAGTGTAATAATGCTCATTGTCATTTCTGTATTATTTATTTCACTAACTGCTTCTCTGCTAGCACTTTTACCATCATATTTGTGCATATTGTATTTGCTGATGTTGCTCTATTGTTGTTGTTGCTGTTGTTGTTTTTGTATCTCTGTCTGATCCCCCTCTCGTCCCCACAATTTCCCCCTCTGTCTTGCTTTTTTTCCTCTTTCTATCCCCTCCTGCTCCGGCCCGGCTGCACCAAACGATAATATAAATACAAATAAGGCAACAAGAGAAGTATCCTACACTTCTCTTTTGTAAAGTAAATCTGAACAGCCGATATGGACATCTACATCAACTATATGATTTCCCTGAGAAGCAGGACAGGACAAAAAAATAAAGATAAATAAATAGTGCTGATAACGTCCACATTTTCAAATGGAGAAAAAAAGTCCTCCTTTCTGTCCAATACCACATTAAAGTGGTTGTTTTTGGCATCTTATTTGTCCAGATTCCATACAACTTTGTATACACTTTACAAGAAATACATTGCGGGCAAACTCCGTAGCTTGCTAGCTGGTTTGCGCTAGCTTTCTGAGACTCTTATTTTGTTAGCACAGGTGGGATGGAGCAGCGCTTTTATTGTGAAGACAGGAACTGTGCGGTCAGTCTTTAGGCTTCTGACAGGAGGTACGGTTGAAATAAAAAGTGTTAATCGCCTTCCTGGCGGTCTTTTTTTCCCTTCGCACTGAGCTGGCAGCAGCCAGCATCATCTCACAAGACCCTCGGGTGCCTTGAATGTCAATCGAGTGACGAAAGTGACGTCATAGTGAAGATTTATGATCGCTAATTTTTAGGTCTATTTTTTCAATGCCTGGCTGGCGGTCGACTGACACACCCTTCGCCATCGACCGGTAGCTCGCGATCGACGTAATGGCCACCTCTGATGTAGATGATCATATCTCCTGTACAGATTTACTTTAGAAAAGAGAAGTGTTGGGTACTTCTCTTGTTGCCTTATTTGTATTTGACTTTTTTAAATGTTTGGGTACATTATTTTTTAAACAAAAACCGTTTTGTTTTAAGTAATAAGGAAATTATTCAAAGCTGTTAATGTATTTTATGGCGGAATGTAGTTACCGTATTTTTCGGAGTATAAATCGCTCCGGAGTATAAGTTGCACCGGCCGAAAATGCATAATAAAGAAGGGAAAAAACATATATAAGTCGCACTGGAGAATAAGTCGCATTTTTTGGGGAAATTTATTTGATAAAACCCAATACCAAGAATATACATTTGAACAACAGGCTGAATAAGTGTACGTTATATGACGCATAAATAACCAACTGAGAACGTGCCTGGTATGTTAACGTAACATATTATGGTAAGAGTCATTCAAATAACTATAACATATAGAACATGCTATACGATTACCAAACAATCTGTCACTCCTAATCGCTAAATCCCATGAAATCTTATACGTCTAGTCTCTTACGTGAATGAGCTAAATAATATTATTTGATATTTTACGGTAATGTGTTAATAATTTCACACATAAGTCGCTCCAGAGTATAAGTCGCACCCCCGGCCAAAATATGAAAAAAAACTGACTTATAGTCCAAAAAATACGGTAATCATAGAACTGGTACCCAGTGTTAATGAAAAAGTTTGAATTCTGTTTTGAGTTTTGAATCGAGAATCTTTTTGAATCAAGAATCAATTCTTAATCAAATCATTACCCCCAAGAATCGAATTGAATTGTGTGGTGCCCAAAGATTCACAGCCCTAGTGGGCATGACAAACTTATTATCGATTGAGAATGGTATGTAGTGACACAAATATAAAACAACATTTTTTTTTTATATGCAAGTCTGACAAATACATGTCCTACTGTATATTCAGGGTATGGAGACTTACTAAGCAACAGGTGGTGCCAAGTAAGAACGTTTCTCCCTATCTGTCACATACACACATGTGCATACCCGTCATCCTCGGAAATTGATTGATTGATTGATTGAGACTTTTATTAGTAGGTTGCACAGTGAAGTACATATTCCGTACAATTGACCACTAAATGGTAACACCCGAATAAGTTTTTCAACTTGTTTAAGTCGGGGTCCACTTAAATTGATTCATGATACAGATACATCCTATGATATATACTATCATCATAATACAGTCATCACACAAGATAATCATCAGGGTATATACATTGAATTATTTACATTATTTACAATCCGGGGTGTGGAGGGGGGTTGGGGGGGTTGGGTTTGGTTGTTATCATCAGTCATCAACAATTGAGAACAGAGAAATGGATATTGAAACAGTGTAGGTCTGACAACACTACACTACAGAAGAACTTCTGTTTACGGACCCATTTATTTGCAAACGTTTCCATTTACAAACTTTTAGATCAAGTCAAATGTGCCTCTGTGGGCGAACCATGTCTCTGTGTACTAACGCTTCAATTATTTTGTGTTCCGCCTGCAAGCAAAAAGCAGGGCACAGTGTTTTAGTGTTGAGGCAAAGCCCTCAACGTCACTTGCTGCACATTGCAGGACACTACCAGTCTTTACACCAGTGTGTGCCTTTTCTGTGTTTTTTTTTTCTTCGTATTTTGGCAAGTTTCGCCCATTTTGCCAACTCACCATGAGTCCCAAAAACTCAACAGGCCAACATGCAAAAAAGAAGATTGCTCCATAATTTTGTTTTAAAAAGACTATTTGCCAGGAGCATGTTAATGGTGCTCACAAGCAATGTTCCCTCCAAGTTAAAGTTAAAGTACCAATGATTGTCACACACACTAGGTGTGGCAAAATTATTCTCTGCATTTGAC
This sequence comes from Nerophis lumbriciformis, assembly GCF_033978685.3. Lineage (NCBI taxonomy): Eukaryota > Metazoa > Chordata > Actinopteri > Syngnathiformes > Syngnathidae > Nerophis > Nerophis lumbriciformis. The sequence goes on from NC_084554.2 coordinate 44,071,311, forward strand.
CCATCACCCTTGATCACTGCCTGGGAGGTGAGGGGAGCAGTGGGCAGCAGCGGTGGCTGCGCCCGGAAATCATTTTTGGTGATTTAACCCCCAATTCCAACTCTTGATGCTGATGGCCAAGCAGGGAGGAAATGGGTCCCATTTTTATAGTCTTTGGTATGACTCGGCCCGGGGATTGAACTCACGACCTACCGATCTCAGGGCGGACTCTCTAACCACTAGGCCACTGAGTAGGTGTACTAGGCCACTAAGTAGGTCTGGGGTAAATCGTGGGGTAAATCCTAAACTGCGCTTAAAGGGGAACATTATCACAATTTCAGAATGGTTAAAACCATTAAAAATCAGTTCCCAGTGGCTTATTATATTTTTTGAAGTTTTTTCAAAATTTTACCCATCACGCAATATCCCTAAAAAAAGCTTCAAAGTGCCTGATTTTAACCATCGTTATAAACACCCGTCCATTTTCCTGTGACGTCACACAGTGAATACAAACAAACATGGCGGAAAGAACAGCAAGATATAGCAACATTAGCTCGGATTCAGACTCGGATTTCAGCGGCTTAAGCGATTCAACAGATTACGCATGTATTGAAACGGATGGTTGTAGTGTGGAGGCAGGTAGCGAAAAGGAAATTGAAGAAGAAACTGAAGCTATTGAGCCATATCGGTTTGAACCGTATGCAAGCGAAACCGACGAAAACGACACGACAGCCAGCAACACGGGAGAAAGCGAGGACAAATTCGGCGATCGCCTTCTAACCAACGATTGGTATGTGTTTGTTTGGCATTAAAGGAAACAACTATGAACTAGGTTTACAGCATATGAAATACATTTGGCAACAACATGCACTTTGAGAGTGCAGACAGCCCAATTTTCATCAATTAATATATTCTGTAGACATACCCTCATGTCAGCAGGCCAGGGAAGCTAGGATCGATATTCTTCTCTTGATCATCTTCGGTGGCATAAGGGACGGTGTGAGCCAAGACATCCAGGGGGTTTAGCTCGCTCGTCTGCGGGAACAAACTGCCGCCATTGCTTGCCGTGCTACCGAGGTCCTTTGTCCCTGAATTGCTCACACACTCCGGCAGATTCAATGGGGGTCTGGCGGCAGATTTCTTTGACTTTATCGTTGGAAATGCATCTGCTTTGAGTGTCGCAGGATATCCACACATTCTTGCCATCTCTGTCGTAGCATAGCTTTCGTCGGTAAAGTGTGCGGAACAAACGTCCAATTTCTTGCCACTTTCGCATTTTTGGGCAACTGGTGCAACTTGAATCCATCCCTGTTCGTGTTGTTACACCCTCCGACAACACACCCACGAGGCATGATGTCTCCAAGGTACGGAAAACAGTCGAAAAAACGGAAAATAACAGAGCTGATTTGACTCGGTGTTTGAGAAAATGGCGGATTGCTTCCCGATGTGACGTCACGTTGTGACGTCATCGCTCCGAGAGCGAATATTAGAAAGGCGTTTAAATTCGCCAAAATTCACCCATTTAGAGTTCGGAAATCGGTTAAAAAAATATATGGTCTTTTTTCTGCAACATCAAGGTATATATTGACGCTTACATAGGTCTGGTGATAATGTTCCCCTTTAAAAGGAACTTGAACTGTAAAAATTATACACATATTGACTATGTACCACTTTGCACTACAACTTAATGAGTTTAATACAACCAGCAGTAACAACTGATGACAGGAAAAGGATGACCAGCAGCCATAGTGTTATGACTTATAAAGAGGTTATTGCAGCAGTGCCAACTTTTTCATCAGGTGATGGCAGAAATGCCAGGGAGATCACTCTTTTTATTCAATGATCAGTTGGATGCTCGTTTTCCAGAGGATGAATTTAAATACTTTTCTGCAATTGAAATTGAAGCGCTGAGCTCAGACATTAATTTTGAGTTTGGATCCACATACATACTGCCATATAACAGCTACTGTGTGGAAGTGTGGGAGAACACATATAAGAGTAACATAAAGGCATTGTATCAACTACAGAAAAGAGCTACAAGGATTATTCATAAAGCAGATAATCTAGAACACACTAACAGACCATTTATTAATTCTGGTTTATTGAAACTACAGGCGCTAGTAAAGTTACATGTGTTATGTTTAAGGCTAAAAGTTAAATATTACCAGCAAATATACAAAAAATGTTTGTCATCACTTCTGAGAATGAAGAGAAAACTGTAAAAAAAAAAGTTGAGAAAACGCACATTTTCAAGTTAACATAATGCAACAAGATTTTTAAGTTTTCTCAACTTTTGACTACTGCTGGCCAGACACCGTTTTGGTAGTTATACATAGTGAAACTTTATTTCTGAGTCTGACTAACTTGAAAACTATAATTAGTCCAACAAAATATACCGAAACAGTGTCTGGCCAGTAGTAGTCAAAAGTTGAGAAAACGCAAAAAATCTTGTGGCATAATGTTAACTTGAAAATGTGCGTTTTCTCAACTTTCTTTTTTTTTTTTTCAGTGCATAGAAGAAAATATGCTATATATATATATATATATATATACACACACACATATATACATATATATATATATATATATATATATATATATATATATATATATATATATATATATATATTCCGCCCTATTGTAGCTGAGATAGGCTCCAGCTCCCCCCGCGACCCCAAAAGGGAACAAGCGGTAGAAAATGGATGGATGGATATATATATATATATATACATATATATATGTATATATATATATATATATATATATATATATATATATATATATGTATATATATATATATATATATATATATATATATATATATATATATATATATATATATATAGCCACAAGGTGCCATCAAGTGAGTTGTAAATGGTACATCATTTTGACGGGCTGCAGAAAATAAAATAAAAATTGACAGTGGGTCTGTTTAGTTTTTGCCTCATCCCTCACTTAAAGCGCGAGGGAAGAATCCGCTACCGACCTGATAAGACCTGAGGAGTCCGAAAGAGAAAGAGATGCTACACGGTGGCTGTTTGAGCACACTTTAGCTAGTCCTGGATAAATTAACCAACCTCCTTCTTTAATGCTTCTGTCACATGTGGGATTCCATGAGGCAAACATTCATTCAGACCCATTGTAGATGAAAAAATTATGACATGCTGGGTTATAAAGTTCCACTCCAGTCCTGTGTGTGGCAGTAAAGCACATTACAAAGTTGGCGCCAAAAAACAAGGTACAGAGAGCACATTTTTTGTTTGTTTTTTACCACCAAAACTCCATCTGTTGTATCTGGTGCTCTAATTGGCCCAATACAAGCGGACTGGATCTGCACCAAAATGATACGGCTTCTTCCTTGGCACACCGTTGATGTGTCTCCATGATATTTGGGAGGGAAATACATTGTGAACGCTTGTCTGGGAAGTTGAGCCGTCTTTGCTTACCGAAAGTGTTTTTGTATTTCTTATTTCGGGAAGGGAGTGGAGGGAGTCGTTACAGTGACAGCATGACTCATCATGTGCGTGGCATGTCTCCCAGCTAATAAGAGCCAAACCCCGAGATGAGAGGGGCGGAAAGAGGCGAGCGGCGGAAACACAAAAGACGTCGAGAGCAAGTCAGAGACGGCTCGCTAACAAGGTCTTGAAGCGAGTGTTTGAGCTCCAAAACTGAAATGAAGATGACAAAAGTCCCAGCGAGAGAAAAGAGGCGACATCAAGGCGACGCCCCTCAAAGGCGCGTCACTTTTGAACGCCTCGGATTTCTGTGGATGCGTGCATGTTTGGCGCTGTGTCTCTGACAGCACTTTCCTCGCAGGTTGCCTTAGAACAACGTGTTTATTCATCAGTTTTATTAGGTTGAAATTTTCGATGGGGAAAGTTGGAGGGGATGAAAACGAGAAGGCTTTCCAGTATGGCGCCTCGCTCCGACACAAGCGCCGCACCGAGCCCGCCGACAGCCCCGGGACAGAATAGATTACCACTTTGTCTCCGCCGATAATGAACCCGTGACAAGTGCGGGGGACCCGGGAGGGGGCACGGTGCCAGTCAGCACTTTCGTCTTGGAGCGGCACGGGGGAAGGAGGAGGGAGGCGAGGAAGATCTCTTTAAAGTCACCCGCTCTCTGCAGCCGTCGTCAGGCGGGCGCAGCAATCAGGATGGAGATAAGATAAGAAAAGCTGCAGACGCTGCAGCTCACCAGGAGCGAGGGCTTAGCTCGGTGGGACCGTCGGGTCGGGCGGAGACCAGAGATGTTTTTCTGCCTCTGTGTTAGAGTGTGTGATGCGAGGGGTCAAACCATCTCCTGAGGTCAATAGGGTCCAGGATCTTACTCCACTAAAGCAATTTACGCAGTGAACACACACTCAGACACACACACACACACCTTGATAAAGATCTAACAGCTTAAAGTTTTAAAAGAACAACATAGTAAAAGGATCCTTACTCAACACAAAACAGTGTACGCCACAAGACCGCCAGCCAAATACAGTGCATCCGGAAAGCATTCACAGCGCTTTCTTTTTCATATTTTGCTATGTTCCAGCCTTATTCCAAAATTTAAATAAATCATTGTTGTCCTCCAAAATCGACATATATCGTAAGAATGTGAAAGAAAGTTTGACATTTTTGCAAATGTATTGAAAATAAAAAACTAAGAAATCACATGTACATAAGTACTCACAGATCACTCTTACTAGGGATGGCCAACCCTCTAAACTGAGCGATCGAGAGAGAAGGGCCAGAGTCAGGGAGGTGACCAAGAACCCGATGGTCAATCTAGCATTCCTCTGTGGAGAGAGGACAACCTTCTAGATCAGGGGTCGGGAACCTTTTTGGCTGAGAGAGCCATGAAAGCCAAATATTTTAAAATGTATTTCCGTGAGAGCCATATAATATTTTTTAACACTGAATTAGGGATGTCCCGATCCGATATTTGGATCGGATCGGCCGCCGATATTTGCCAAAAAATGCGTTTCGGCAAGGCATGGGAAAATGCCGATCCAGATCCAGTTTTTAAAAAAACTCCGGTACGTGTTTTCCAACGCACCTATCTAAATAATACATTCCACTTTTCTGCTGCTCCCTAATTTCCGTTCCGCATTTTCCAGCACACCTTCAACACATCCACAGGTCTGTGGATTCTCACGCAGTTGCTTTTAGCTGCTGGCATTACACGACAGGCTCTTCTCACTCTTTTCTGTGTCTCCCTCTCACAGACAGCAAGCGCACCTTCTTACACACGTCACATACTGTCACGTCATACGTCACATACGTATACGCCCTCTCCCAGCAGAGAGGTGGCAGCATGGCTAACGTTAGCTGTGATGCTAGCGCAGCCGTGTGACCAACGTTCTCTCTAAGGTGCGCGCCTGTGCAATTGCGCACGGCAAATCTATGCCACGCACAAAATCAAATAAAAAAATAATCGCATAACAATTTTCGACACTCGGCCACGACAGAGAAAACAGTTTTCGTCATCATTGTTCAAATATTGTAACGTCTGTCGAGACGTTTATCTCCATTCGGTGCCACACGTCCACACCATCAAAATGTCGAGGCAAACATTTTCAGATCAACACCGTATGAAAAAAATAGTGATTTTTTTTAGTTGTGATTTCCTTCTCTGCATGAAAGTTTAAAAGTAGCATATATTAATGCAGTATGAAGAAGAATGTTTTAATGTAGACACATAGAATCATCATACTGCTGTGATTATATGCATCAAGTGTTCATTCAAGGCTAAGGCAAAATATCCACAAAAAAAATGGTGTATCGTGACATGGCCTTAAAATATCGCAATATTAAAAAAAGGCCATATCGCCTAGCCCTAGTTCAATGATGCCATTTCTGTTTGTCATTTATAATTTAGTCTATTTTGTGTTTATTCTTGAATAAACAGGTCAGTTTCTTGTTACCAACCATTGTGTATTATTCAAACTCCCCTAATTCAGATGGCTAGTTGTTATCAAGAGTACTAAAACCCTTTTCAACATGATTCTGACAACTAAGTAGGCTAAATAACTTTAAACTTTAATACATGCTCGGATAGGCCGGTATCGGTCAGTATCGGTATCGGATCGGAAGTGCAAAAACAATATCGGTATCGGATCGGAAGTGCAAAAACCTGGATCGGGACATCCCTACACTGAATACAACGAGATGCGTGCATTTTTAAGTAAGACCAACATTTTTAGAGTATAATAAGTCTCTTATTCTTTTTAATAACATTGCTTTTTTGAAGCTAACCAACAATGAATAAAATACTTCTTACCATTAATGCAACTTCTTGAACAGGTGCGGTAGAAAACGGATGGATGGATTAAAATGCATGAGAATGTTTTATATTTTGAACGTTATTTTGAACACTGTGGTTACCAGCTGAATTATTCATTACTTATCGTGTTAAGCAATGTCAGCTAAGATTTATCTGAGAGCCAGTTGCAGTCATCAAAAGAGCCACATCTGGCTCTAGAGCCATAGGTTCTCCACCCCTGTTCTAGAAGGACAACCATCTCTGCAACAATCCACCAATCAGGCCTGTATGGTAGAGTGGCCAGACGGAAGCCGTTTCTCCGTAAAAAGTTTCCCAAAGACTCCCAGATCATGAGACACAAAATGATCTGCTCTGATGAGACAAAGATTGAACTCTTTGGCAAAAATACCAGGCATCATGATTGGAGGAAACCAGGCACCACTCATCACCAGACCAATACCATCTCTACAGTGAAGCATGGTTGTGGCAGCATCATGCTGTGGGGATGCTTTTAGCAGTAGACACTGGGAGACTAGTCAGGATAGATGGAAAGAAGAATGTACAGAGACATCCTGGATGAAAACCTGCTCCAGGGCGCTCTTGAACTCAGACTGCAGCGACGGTTCATCTTTCAGCAGGACAACGACCCGAAGCACATAGCAAAGATATCAAAGGAATGGATCCAGAACAACTCTGTAAATGTCCTTGAGTGGCCCAGCCAGGGCCCAGACTTGAATCTGATTGAACATCTCGGGAGAAATCTGAAAATGGCTGTGCACCGACGCTTCCTATGCAACCTGATGGAGCTTGGAAGGGGTGAAACTGCCCAAAGATAGGTGTGCCAATCTTGTGGCATTGTATTCAAAAAGACTTGAGGCTGTAATTGCAGCCAAAGGTGCATCAACAAAGTACTGAGCAAAGGCTGTGAATACTTATGGACATGTGATTGTTTAGTAGTTTTTATTTTTAATAAACTTGCAAAAAAAAACAGGTACTAATCTCACCAATGAGGGCCTCAAAGCAGTTCGCCATGGCGTGACGCAGGTCCGACTCCCGGCACAGATCTGGTCCGTGAGCGTAGAGCATGAAGCGATCCAACTCCAGTTTCTGGAAAAGACAACACAAATTCCAATAAGCTCTTATTCAAAATAAAACACTAACAGAAATAAAGATTTGATTAAAAATATCATATTAATTTGAATTTAGGAAGACTCCTCTTTTCAAGACACTTTTGTGGGAAAATATTTTAACACAAAATGTAGCGTTTATCATCTAGTATTGATCATATTTCTTAGCTGCGCAACAGCTTAATGATTATGCTTCACTTATGCCCAACATTTTTAAATTAGCATCAGAACTCTCCCTTTGCTCAGTGTTAGGTTAAAAAGGTCATTCGGTCCCTTTATTCTTTTTTTTCTATCAATGAAAGCGTGTATTATTTATATGGTGCTGGGATACACATGATTCCGGCCTTTAATTTTTTTGTCCTGCCCAGCCACTTAGGCAAATCATATTTCTTTTCTATCAAAGAAAGATTTTTTTTTATATGGTGCTGGGATGCACATGATTTCAGCCTTTAATTTTTTTTTGTCTTGTCCAGCCTGAGGCAAATCATAGTGTTGATGTAGATGCCCATATTGCTGTACAGATTTACCTTATAAAAGAGAAGTGTGGGAAGATACAGTCTCTTGTCGGTCCCTTTATTCGTGTGCAAAAGCAATCAGACCAAACCCGTGTGCGAACCAATCAAGTGGTTTCAGTCCACTTGAAAGTTGAGTCTCTGTCCTCGCTTCCTTGCAAGTGAATTTTGGTGTGGTTCACTGAGGTACCACAGGCCAGAGTGAAAATGACAGCCAAGTTTACGGAAAAATGACAAATAAAGAAGAGACCATGTGATCTTTTGGGTCTAGACACTGGATAAAGACAACAACACTTTCTATCTGGGTCAATCTGGTAACTAGGGATGGATAACTTTCACATTTGAACCGATACAGGTACTCAACAGTACCACATTTTGTAACTTCAGTGTGTTTATGTGGTAATAAATGTTAATTTGTTTAATAATAAAATAAAAAATTTTAATTTAACATTAAACAGTGAGCAGATAATACGCCCGCAACTCGCTCTCCAACTGCTGCATCAGCCAGCCCAAATAACGACAGGAAAGTTCACCACATGTACATGCGGAAGAAGGGCGAGTAGTTTTTTTGTTTTTTTTTACTCCTTTTCTTTTCTCTGACCGCACCGTAAAATAACCCCCCCCCCCCTCTTTATTTCAGGAATCAACACGTTAACATCTCGTCTCAAGGAAATAGTCTTTGCCATTAAGTTGAATGTGCCAGTTGTGTCTTTTGATGAGTCAGTCCCACATAGGGTTCATACTGTCAGTATTGTACTTATTAGGGATGGGCGATAAAACAATATCAATGTACATCACAAAATAGATATCAATAAAATCAATAAAACATTTGATACATTTTAATTTTTTTCTTTGTTGTAAGAAGAAATCGGAAGTTGCGAAGCAAGGTAGACCAAAACTGGTTAGAAACAAGGCACACCGCTAAACCTTAAAGCGGAACATTATCACCAGACCTATGTAAGCGTCAATATATACCTTGATGTTGCAGAAAAAAGACCATATATTTTTTTAACCGATTTCCCAACTCTAAATGGGTGAATTTTGGCGAATTAAACGCCTTTCTATTATTCGCTCTCGGAGCGATGACGTCACAACGTGACGTCACATCGGGAAGCAATTCGCCATTTTCTCAAACACATTACAAACACTGAGTCAAATCAGCTCTGTTTTTTTTCGTTTTTTCGACTGTTTTCCGTACCTTGGAGACATCATGCCTCGTTGGTATATATACATACATACATACATACATACATACAGGTAAAAGCCAGTAAATTAGAATATTTTGAAAAACTTGATTTATTTCAGTAATTGCATTCAAAAGGTGTAACTTGTACATTATATTTATTCATTGCACACAGACTGATGCATTCAAATGTTTATTTCATTTAATTTTGATGATTTGAAGTGGCAACAAATGAAAATCCAAAATTCCGTGTGTCACAAAATTAGAATATTACTTAAGGCTAATACAAAAAAGGGATTTTTAGAAATGTTGGCCAACTGAAAAGTATGAAAATGAAAAATATGAGCATGTACAATACTCAATACTTGGTTGGAGCTCCTTTTGCCTCAATTACTGCGTTAATGCGGCGTGGCATGGAGTCGATGAGTTTCTGGCACTGCTCAGGTGTTATGAGAGCCCAGGTTGCTCTGATAGTGGCCTTCAACTCTTCTGCGTTTTTGGGTCTGGCATTCTGCATCTTCCTTTTCACAATACCCCACAGATTTTCTATGGGGCTAAGGTCAGGGGAGTTGGCGGGCCAATTTAGAACAGAAATACCATGGTCCGTAAACCAGGCACGGGTAGATTTTGCGCTGTGTGCAGGCGCCAAGTCCTGTTGGAACTTGAAATCTCCATCTCCATAGAGCAGGTCAGCAGCAGGAAGCATGAAGTGCTCTAAAACTTGCTGGTAGACGGCTGCGTTGACCCTGGATCTCAGGAAACAGAGTGGACCGGCACCAGCAGATGACATGGCACCCCAAACCATCACTGATGGTGGAAACTTTACACTAGACTTCAGGCAACGTGGATCCTGTGCCTCTCCTGTCTTCCTCCAGACTCTGGGACCTCGATTTCCAAAGGAAATGCAAAATTTGCATGGTTGGGTGATGGTTTGGGGTGCCATGTCATCTGCTGGTGTCGGTCCACTCTGTTTCCTGAGATCCAGGGTCAACGCAGCCGTCTACCAGCAAGTTTTAGAGCACTTCATGCTTCCTGCTGCTGACCTGCTCTATGGAGATGGAGATTTCAAGTTCCAACAGGACTTGGCGCCTGCACACAGCGCAAAATCTACCCGTGCCTGGTTTACGGACCATGGTATTTCTGTTCTAAATTGGCCCGCCAACTCCCCTGACCTTAGCCCCATAGAAAATCTGTGGGGTATTGTGAAAAGGAAGATGCAGAATGCCAGACCCAAAAACGCAGAAGAGTTGAAGGCCACTATCAGAGCAACCTGGGCTCTCATAACACCTGAGCAGTGCCAGAAACTCATCGACTCCATGCCACGCCGCATTAACGCAGTAATTGAGGCAAAAGGAGCTCCAACCAAGTATTGAGTATTGTACATGCTCATATTTTTCATTTTCATACTTTTCAGTTGGCCAACATTTCTAAAAATCCCTTTTTTGTATTAGCCTTAAGTAATATTCTAATTTTGTGACACACGGAATTTTGGATTTTCATTTGTTGCCACTTCAAATCATCAAAATGAAATGAAATAAACATTTGAATGCATCAGTCTGTGTGCAATGAATAAATATAATGTACAAGTTGCACCTTTTGAATGCAATTACTGAAATAAATCAAGTTTTTCAAAATATTCTAATTTACTGGCTTTTACCTGTACATCATATACATACATACATACATACATACATACATACATACATACATACATACATACATACATACATACATACATACATACATACATACATACATACATACATACATATATATATATATATATATATATATAGCTGTAAATATACTAATATATATATATATATATATAGCTGTAAATATACTAAATGAGGTGTTAAAATCGCCATGTTAAACGGCTAATCCTAATCAGTAGCATGTACTGTTTATGGCATAGCCAATGTAAATTAGCATCAAGCCAGCACATTTAGCAAAATGGAGCCTGACCTTTGAGAGCTTTTTTTCCCAGACATGCTTGCTTTGTTGGCATGGACAAATGAAATATTACCCAGAGGCAGTTCACTATCAATATGCATGTTTTCTCGTCCAATGTTTGAGCTGGACCAGAGTCTGCAACCAGATGTGACGTCACGCCCAACAAAGGTATTAAAATATACGATACATACAAATAATATGATAATTTTGGTTCTGATTTTAAGTTAATCTGTACTTGACAGTACCGATGGAATATGGTAGCTAAAAAGACCCATTCCTACTGCTAAGTACTTTAGTGTGGTCCTTTGAGTCCCTGTGTGCATAACATAAACGGAAAACATTCTTCTTATGTTAATAAAATGCATTTTATGTAAATGTTTGCAAACTTATTTCCTGCCAACCGCAGCCAAAGTCCAACTCCAGCAGTAGAGCAAACAGTCAGGGTGCTACTTAATTATGGCTGATAGCTACAGGTGGTCGCCCACCCCCTGTGAAACTCCAACTCATGAACGCCCAAAATCTGAGGGAGCGCTCCCTCTTTAAAGTCCTCCATGTGGCGGATTGCGCCGTTGCTGGATGAAGATATATATATTTTCTTTTTTTTGAAGGATAATTACGAGTGTTCTCGAACAGACGGCTTCAGCGCTCCAGCCCGCTGAACAAGTTGGCAACGGGACGTGCGCTGGATCGCGCTCACGTGAATTAAAACAAGGCCGACTGCTGCAGCGCGGCGCTAATGCAGATCGGAGCGGCTGCATCTTTGTATTCAGCGGGGAGCGACATGAAAGATGGACGTTTTTAATTGCTTTCTCCACATCGCGGGACCATTGCTGTTGTGTTCTTTGCAAAGCGAGTCAGTCAACGATGCTCAGCTCTGCGAGGGGAGCTCGGGAGTGTTTCAGGAAGACCTGCGGGGGCCCGCAGAGACTCCGCTCTCGGCCTCCAAAACAACAACCTTTTAACTCCAATTACAAAACCTGTAAGGGCAAAATTGAAAAAAAAGGGTATGGATGGCAGCTAGGTGAAATTTCCTGGTCTCCCATGAGCCCCGTTAAAGAGAGGCAGGCACTCAAACAATCTGCTGTCAGTTTGCAGACCTTTCCACTGGGGGTGCTTGTTATGAGGAGATGGGTTCACCTTAGCGAGCATGGCGAGGTGCTGGTTCTGCACTATGGCTGTTCTGTAGGTGGCCAGGCCTCCTTCCTCCAAGGTGGGAAAGAGGTAGTACAAGTGGACACTGTGGAGAGAGAAATTAATGCTTTAGTTCTTCTTTTCAATTTATATTCAATTGAATAAACTGCAAATACAAGATATTTAATGTTTCCAACTGTCGTATTTTACGCTTCATATTGTGCCACACATTTTCAATGGGAGACAGGTCTGGACTACAGGCGGGCCAGTCTAGTTCCTTCACTCGTTTACTATGAAGCCACGCTGTTGTAACATGTGGCTTGGAATTGTCTTGCTGAAATAAGCAGGGGCGTCCATAATAACGTTGCTTGGATGGCAACATATGTTGCTCCAAAACATGTATGTACCTTTCAGCATTAATGGTGCCTTCACAGATGTGTAAGTTACCCATGCCTTGGGCACTAATACACCCCCATAGCATCACAGATGCTGTCTTTTGAATTTTGCGCCTAGAACAGTTCGATGGTTCTTTTCCTCTTTGTTCCGGAGGACACGACATCCACAGTTTCCAAAAACAATTTGAAATGTGGACTCGTCAGACCATAGAACGCTTTTACACTTTTCATCTGTCCATATTAGATGAGCTCGGGCCCAGCGAAGCCGGCGGCGTTTCTGGGTGTTGCTGATAAATGGCTTTCACTTTGCATAGTAGAGTTTTAACTTACACTTACAAATATAGTGACAAATTGTAGTTACTGACAGTGGTTTTCTGAAGTGTTCTTGAGCCCATGTGGTGATATCCTTTACACACTGATGTCGCTTTTTGATGCCGTACCGCCTGAGGGATCGAAGGTCACGGGCATTCAATGTTGGTTTTGAGCCTTAATGCTTATGTGCAGTGATTTCTCCAGATTCTCTGAACCTTTTGATGATATTACGGACAATTGATGGTGAAATCCCTAATTTCCTTGCAATAGCTTGTTGAGAAATGTTGTTCTTAAACTGTTCGACAATTTGCTCACGCATTTGTTCACAAAGTGGTGACCCTCGGCCCATCCTTCTTTGTGAATGACTGAGCATTTCATGGAATCTACTTTTATACCCAATCATGGCACCCACCTGTTCCCAATTTGCCTGTTCACCTGTGGGATGTTCCAAATAAGTGTTTGATGAGCATTCCTCAACTTTCTCAGTCTTTTTTATCACTTGTGCCAGCTTTTTTGAAACTTATTGCAGGCATCAAATTCCAAATGAGCTAATATTTGCAAAAAATAAAGCTTTCCAGTTTGAACGTTAAGTATCTTGTCTTTGCAGTCTATTCAATTGAATATAGGTTGAAAAGGATTTGCAAATCATTGTATTCTGTTTTTATTTACCATTTACACAACGTGCCAACTTCGCAGGTTTTGGGTTTTGTACACACGACTGTCGACTTCCATTTTAGGGTGGACTGAAGATGTATGCTCCCTCCTGAATCCTTTATTCAAAATTGTTTCAGCACTTTGCACAGAGTTTCTAAACCACCCCAAAAAAGGACACATTGCTGGTTCCACAGCTGGGTTTCCGGGCAAGTTGCTTTCATTTTCATTAGGAGTTAGCATTGCCCCAAAACCGCAGCGTGTCATTTGATTTCATCGGAATTAAAACTGGCCACTTAATTCAAGTAATTTGTAATCAATTCAGAGACGGGAAAGCAGGTGGCGTTCTGTTTGCACAAAATGACTGTAAGGTCCATTTGTCAGCTTTTGAAATGAATAAAACATTGGGAAATAATTACACATTTTTATCCACTTTTCCACATTATCATCCCTTTTTATAGGGGTGTGCTGATACAACTTTTTCATTACAAACACAAACCGATATCGGCGCTTTCGGTATTGGGCAATACCGAAATTGATATAATACAATACCAGCGGGAATCATTCATACTTTTATAATTTTTTAATGTGGAAGGTTAGAAAAGCCTTGATCAAGTGAAATTAGTCAGAGAACAATGGTATGTATAAAAAACATTTAAGATTAAAGGGGAACATTATCACCAGACCTATGTAAGCGTCAATATATACCTTGATGTTGCAGAAAAAAGACCATATATTTTTTTAACCGATTTCCGAACTCTAAATGGGTGAATTTTGGCGAATTAAACGCCTTTCTAATATTTGCTCTCGGAGCGATGACGTCACAACGTGGCGTCACATCGGGAAACAATCCGCCATTTTCTCAAACACCGAGTCGAATCAGCTCTGTTATTTTCCGTTTTTTCGACTGTTTTCCGTACCTTAGAGACATCATGCCTCGTCAGTGTGTTGTCGGAGGGTGTAACAACACGAACAGGGACGGATTCAAGTTGCACCAGTGGCCCAAAGATGCGAAAGTGGCAAGAAATTGGACGTTTGTTCCGCACACTTTACCGACGAAGAAATCTGCCGCCAGACCCCCATTGAATCTGCCGGAGTGTGTGAGCAATTCAGGGACAAAGGACCTCGGTAGCACGGCAAGCAATGGCGGCAGTTTGTTCCCGCAGACGAGCGAGCTAAACCCCCTATCGACCCTAGCTTCCCTGGCCTGCTGACATCAACTCCAAAACTGGACAGATCAGCTTTCAGCAAAAGAGTGCGGATGAGGGTATGTCTACAGAATATATTAATTGATGAAAATTGGGCTGTCTGCACTCTCAAAGTGCATGTTGTTGCCAAATGTATTTCATATGCTGTAAACCTAGTTCATAGTTGTTAGTTTCCTTTAATGCCAAACAAACACATACCAATCGTTGGTTAGAAGGCGATCGCCGAATTCGTCCTCGCTTTCTCCCGTGTCGCTGGCTGTCGTGTCGTTTTCGTCGGTTTCGCTTGCATACGGTTCAAACCGATATGGCTCAATAGCTTCAGTTTCTTCTTCAATTTCCTTTTCGCTACCTGCCTCCACACTACAACCATCCGTTTCAATACATGCGTAATCTGTTGAATCGCTTAAGCCGCTGAAATCCGAGTCTGAATCCGAGCTAATGTCGCTATACCTTGCAGTTCTTTCCGCCATGTTTGTTTGTGTTGGCTTCACTATGTGACGTCACAGGAAAATGGACGGGTGGTTAAAATCAGGCACTTTGAAGCTTTTTTTAGGGATATTGCGTGATGGGTAAAATTTTGAAAAAAAAAATTGAAAAATATAATAAGCCACTGGGAACTGATTTTTAATGGTTTTAACAATTCTGAAATTGTGATAACGTTCCCCTTTAACTGTCTGGAATCGGCTTAACCTGTCGTTAAGTTAAGTGGAGTGGTAATTGTTTTTTGGTGACAATCAAATTAAGCCCATGAAGCAGTAAATTGAATGATGCTGACATGTTTGTTAATGGATACTGTCTAATAGGCTTCTTCCTTGGAGACTTTATGTGCAAGTAACATGCAACTATAATCATTTGATACCTGTTTATATTCACAAATGTCAGGTTTTAGACTGCAATATTGTTAAAATTTCAAGGTAAAAAAAAACATTTTTTTTCTCTAGAATTTAGTAGGTGTGGCTTATACGTATATCGGTGAGCTCTATAGTCCGGAAAACACGGTAAATGTTAACTAGCTGTCTAGCTTTGCACATATTATAATCCCGACAGTTTTTGCTGATATCCGACCAATATCCGATATCAAACACAGATTGGGACAGACCTACCCTTTTCACCCAATATTTTGGAGAAATTTTATTACCAAAAACTTCAGATAGATTTTTACCTTGTTATATATTTCAAATTAAGAAATGTGTGCAGTGGGCAGCAATAGGGCGGGTTTTGCCTGTGTTATAAAAAATTATTAAAATTATTCCTGCATGATTTGCATTTTCACTACTCTTAAAAAGTCCTTGGAAATCTGAAAAGTCTTAACTAGCTAATAGATACTTTTTTTTTTAACCTGGTACTGTCAGTGAAAATGCCACTATTTTTTCAGCATGGACAGGGGACGGTAACAGAAATTCCTCCGGTGGAAAAGGGGCGATGATACAAAACTAAAGTTGAGAGACAACTTTTAAACCGTCAATTAGCCGATCAGAGCTTGAATAAGAGCTCCTAATTATAAAAAACTTTGAGGGAATGAGCACATTCCCACAGAAGCATGAAATATTTAATCACAAATATTGCAATAGGACTTATTTATTTTACATCATCCGTTTCTAAAGATGCCCTCCTTACCCGTAAATAAGCCTGACGCCACACAAACTTTCCGGCATCGCTTCTAGAACGTCCTAGAGTTTCATGCTGGCTGCACGGCAGCTTCTCAGATGGCCTTCCCGGGGCAGCTCGCTGTGAGTGTGTGTGGGTTGGCTGGAGGGGAGTGTGGGGGGTTAGCAGGCATTTGGTCGGATCTGCTGTAGCCATTTAACTGGACAAGAGGCTGATAAATAATTCAGGGCGCCAGAACGCGGGCTGAGCATGTCTCATCCGACGCCAACAATCCAAGACGTGGGCAGAACAATGGAAGAAGGAAGGAACTCGGAAAATCATTTGTTTGTCTGCTGCGAGGGAGATATTGTTCATTTTTTATTTCCAAACTCCAAAAATCTGTTCAGTATTTAAATTTTTTTTTTTTAGAAAATACATTTGGTTTTACTAAACCCTTTGAAGTGTAATACTCACATGACTGCACTACTAAAGACAATACCATTGTCAATGGGGCTGCAGCTATCGAATATTTTAGTAATCAAGTCATCTATTGATTGGATTGTCCGATTCATCGATTCATCGGATAAAACTAATTTTGTAGCCCTGATACGCATTTTAGGGAAAATATTTGAACTAAAAAAGGATTGTTCTGCTTTTTTTTTCTAATTAATGCACATCAACAATGAAATTGCACTTTTAAGATGTGCATTAACAAAAATAAAAAAAATTAACAGATCACGACACTCACACACCACAGCTCTCATGTTCACTCCATCGGGAAACTATACCCGCATATTTAAAGTTCCAGGCACTGCATGCGGTGGCAGTTGATACATTTTTATTAGTCACTCTCAAACAATTAATCGAAGCAACAGAATATAAATCAAAGTTTTTCTGATCAAATTAATTGATTATTCATTGTAACTGGAATCACCAACACCAGTGCTATCATGGCAGTAAACATCAGACATGATCATTAATCTATGATTATGGATGGGTACCGTTCACATTTGAACTGATACAGTACCAATTCACGGATACCGGTACTCATCCGTATCAATTTTTGTACTTTGTTTTTGATGATAAAATTCAATTTTTTTATTGCAACATTTAAAAATGACCCAATTACAATAACTGCTGTCCAGTTGTTATAACTTGTTTGATTATCATATTATCATTTGCAAGTATGACATTTAACTTCCATAACAGTCGCAAGTCCAAGGAGTTAAAAGGCGGTATTGTGATATATATATATATATATATATATATATATATATATATATTATTTTTATTTTTATTTTTTTTAACTTTTTTTTTTGTGGCACCCTAAAGAGTGTTAATACTCTTAAGTATTGTACTTATTATGCACCAGCTGTTTGATTGTAACGTGCATTTTACACTGAACAAAATTGTAAACAACACTTTTATTCTTGCTCTCATTTTTCATGAATTGAACTCAAAGATCTAAATCTTTTACTATATACCGTATTTTTCGGACTATAAGTCTATACTAGACTATAAGGCTCCAGTGTGATTTATATATGTTTGTTTCCTTCTTTATTATGCATTTTCGCCAGGTGCGACTTATACTGCGGTGCGACTTATACTCCGAAAAATACGGTACAAAAAAAAAAAAGACCTATTCCTCTCAAATATTGTTCACAAATGTATCTAAATGTGTGTTAGTGAGCACTTCTTCTTTGCCAAGATATCTATACCACCTCACAGGTGTGGCATATCAAGATGCTGATCAAACAGCATGATTATTGCACAGGTGTGCCTTATATAGGTGTACCCACAACAAAAGGCCACTCTGAAATGTGCAGTTTTATCACACAACACAATGCCATAGATGTTGCACGTTTTTGGGGAGCGTGCAGGAATGTCCACCAAAGCTGTTGCCCGTGAATTGAATGTTCATTTCTCTACCATAAGCTGTCTCCAAAAGTGTTTCAGAGAATTTAGCAGTACATCCAACTGGCCTCAAAACCACAGAACATGTGTAACCACACCAGCCCAGGATCTCCACATCCAGCAGGTGCACCTCCATTATGGTCTGAGACCAGCCACCCGGACAGCTGCTGCAAAAATTGGTTTTCATAACCAAAGAATGTGAGAAACCGTCTCATGGAAGCTCATCTGCATGCTCGCTGTTCTCATCGAGGTCTTAACTTGACTGCAGTTTGTCGACGTCACCGACTTGAGTGGGCAAATGCTCACATTCGATGTCTTCTTTTCTTGGATGAATCCCAATTTTAACTGTTCAGGGCAGCTGGCAGACAGCGTGTGACATCGTGTGAGAGGGCAGTTTGCTGATGTCAACGTTGTGAATGGAGTGGCCCATGGTTGCCAATATCCAGCAACTTTGCACAGCCATTGAAGAAGAGTGGACCAACATTCCACAGGCCACAATAAACAACCTCTATGCAAAGAAGACATGTTGCACTGCGTGAGGCAAATGGTGGTCACACTAGATCCTGACTGCTTTTTTGACCCCCCTGTACCCCCAATAAAGCAAATCTGCACATTTCAGAGTGGCCTTTTATAGTGGGCAGCCTAAGGCACACCTGTCCAATAAACATTTTGTCATTTTGATATGCCACACATGTGAGGCGGGATGGATTATCTTGGCAAAGAAGAAACGCTCACTAACACAGATTTAAACAGATTTGTGAAGAATATTTGAGAGGAATGAGTATTTTGTGTGTATAGTAAAAGTTTTAGATATTTTAGTTCAACTCATGAAAAATGAGAACAAAAACAAAAGTGTTGCATTTATATTTGTTCAGTGTAGTAGTTGTTATTGTTAAAATAGCCATGTAAAATCACTAATGCTAAACAGTACCATGTCAATAGTGAAGCCAATGTTTAACGGTGTTACAAAAAAGATCAATTAGAATAATACATAACGTTGGATGTAGAGAACATACAAACCCTTTATTTATTGAATCAAAAATATTGAAATTCAACGATTTGGTGCATTTGCAAACAGCTAAAATTATGTACAAATCTAACTATAACCTGCTACCCAAGAATGTACAATAATTATTCTCAACAAAAGAGGAGAAATATAACCTTAGAGGAAAATCAAATTTAAAACAGTTGTATGCTCGTACAACACTTAAAACCTTCAGCATATCAGTATGTGGAATTAAATTATGGAACTGATTAACCAAATAAATCAAACTAAGCACCAATATGATTCAGTTTAAGAGACTGTTCAAACTACAAGTGTTCACAAAGTACACAGATCAAGAATTATGATAAACATCTTGAACCCTTTTTTTCTTTCTTTTGAGATAAAGATTATTTATGTATTTAATATTTGTTTACTTACTATGGCAGTGGTTCTCAACCTTTTTTTCAGTGATGTACCCCCTGTGAACATTTTTCCCTGTGAACATTTTTTTTAATTCAAGTACCCCCTAATCAGTGCAAAGCATTTTTGGTTGAAAAAAAGAGATAAAGAAGTAAAATACAGCGCTATGTCATCAGTTTCTGATTTATTAAATTGTATAACAGTGCAAAATATTGCTCATTTGTAGTGGTCTTTCTTGAACTATTTGGAAAAAATAACTAAAAACTTGTTGAAAAATAAACAAGTAATTAAATTATAAATAAAGATTTCTACACATAGATGTAATCATCAACTTAAAGTGCCCTCTTTGGGGATTGTAATAGAGATCCATCTGGATTCATGAACTTAATTCTAAGCATATCTTCACAAAAAAAGAAATCTTTAACATCAATATTTATGGAACATGTCCACAAAAAATCTAGCTGTCAACACTGAATATTGCATTGTTGCATTTCTTTTCACAGTTCTTTTCGACAGACATTTTAGTAAGGGTCAAACCATCATGGCATGGGGGAAACTCTGGGTTTATGGTAATGAATGGAATAGCCTACTTGATTTGATGTTCAGTTTATGAACTTACATTCATATTTTGTTGAAGTATTATTCGATAAATATATTTATAAAGGATTTTTTAATTGTTGCTATTTTTAGAATATTTAAAAAAAATCTCACGTACCCCTTGGCATACCTTCAAGTACCCCCATTTGAGAACCACTGTACTATGGTATATTATTCATGTATTTATTCACTGTACTGTTACAGAGAACAAGGAAATGGGATAAAATTGCTATGGAATGAAAAGGGGTAGGATTAAATAAGCTCTGCTTCTTCCTACTCCTTTTCGGACGAGCTGTAACGAAACAACTGGAAATATGTGATGAATTACATTGTATTGTATGCATGTTCCAAATAAACTGAAAGTGAACTGTATATTTTGGAAAAGTGGAGCCATACTTTACTTATGTTGTGAGCATTTTTTGAGTCCTTTTTTTTGGGCATCAAAAAATGGGTCGTTTGGCTTAATTTGCTCAATCCAAGTGATCGCCAAGTGCGACCAGCGTGACATCACACGCAACCCAGGAACTGTAAATTAGCACCGTTGAATGTTACGTGAATCGTGCCCAATAAATCCGGCGGGATTCGGTCGGTGCCAAAAAAGTACCTGATTCGGTACCCATCCCTACCTATGATGTATGAAGGTGTTCCAAAAGTTCATTAGAGTGCACTTTTTAATGAAGAATCAGTTATTTTTGTGTATTATTCCCTCGTGATAAACTCCTGTGTGAGAAGGAGTCGGCAGGACGCAGGGTGGTTCTCTCTGTAGGTAGCGTGCACGATTAATAATAGCGAGGTATAATTAGCCCCCGTGCTAAGCTAAGTGTCGGGCAGCAGTGACCGCACACGCCCCACAGTCAATAACACACTAAGCGTTGCAGACAGCTAATTGCAAGCTGTCATGACAACTCTTCAGGCCGGGGGGGGAAAAATGGGAGGGTATAGAAATTATATCCCACTTCCAATTACTAGTAAATTGTCTCCAGCAAAGAAGACTATCGTGACAGACACTCAAAGAAAGACGGAAAAGGGAAAGAGGTCTGACAGCGTTGCCGTCGACTTCAATTAGCAATTGCGTCTATCAAGAAGACAGGAGCGCCTTTCTCTCACCTGGTGAGAAACTCCACGACTGCATCGCCGAGGAACTCCAGCCTCTCGTTGTGATTGATCCTGAGGATATGGGGAGATGTGAGGAAGGCGAAATACACTGGAGAACCAGCGCACACTCGACAAGCATAGCGCTCAGTCGATGTTGAACAACACAGACAGGTAATGGTCGATTCTGCTACAGAGGACAAGAAAAGCCATCAAAACCAAATTCCTTCTTCCTCAGTTTGTCACACTCATTTGCAAAGTTTCCTAGAAATGGACTAAGTAGTGTTTGTGTAATCGTGCTAACAAACAGATGGAAATAGGTAATAACAGGTAATAACAAGCACTCGCGCTGCCCTTGAAATTAGCTTTTCTCATTTCCGCCCAGATATCCCGTCCTTCTACAGTTAAAAGCTAATTTTCCTGTCAGCGGGCCTGCAGGGAATATTAATCACAAAGATGGTTCCTTTGATTGCCCCTGCGGTCAGCGATAGCATGAACACATGTGTGTCCGCGGGCGGCCTACCTGGAGGGGGAGGGGTCATCTTGTCCCAGGCGAGACATGATGTTAATCAACGTGTTGATTCCTGAAAAGAAGAGGGGGAGGGAGGGAGGGGGGGTTTCTCTTACGGTGCAGTCAGAGAAAAGAAAAAGGAGCTAAGACAAAACAAAACGACTCACCCTTCTTCCGCATGTACATGTGGTGAACTTTCCTGTCGCCATATTTGGGCTGGCGGATGCCGCAGTTGGAGAGTGAGTTGCGGGCGTGGTCGGGGTTCATGCCGAAGTTGAGATGGTGGCTGGGATGCGTCATGGCCAGCTGGAGGTGAGCAAGGGTAAAAGAAAGGATGAATGCAGTGCAGAGCAAAGTGATGACCATATTCTACATCTAAAATACTTCCTTGCAGTCTAGATCAGGGGTGTCCAGACCTCGAATTTTAACTTTTTAAGGTCAAGGCAAGCTTTGCCTTAAAAGGAAGGCTCATATGTCAGCTTTTTGTCATTTCATGATGACTTTATCTCTATTTTTACATTTTGATAGAGGGAGGTATTTTTTTATTCATTTTTTAAAGTTATGTACAAGTTATGTACATGTAAATGACAGTGACGTGCAGGCCTCACCTGCCATCATGGAAAGAAAAAAAATGTAAAAAGAAAACATATGTATCCAGTGATTATACTATAAAGTTATTTTCCATTTAACTTCACCAGTTTTAGATTATTTTTATTTAAAATCGCTGAATTTTCACATTTGCCGTTCAAATACTGAGAAGAGACGGTGCGGTGAACAGCAGCCAGTTGAGGCATGTCACTGCGTTGTGCCTCACCATGGATTGCGGACTCGGCTAACTGCTGGCCTGCTGTGCAGTGAGACCGTATTGCTATATGAACTATATTATACATTTCCATAGTTTAGTTAGCTGAGGTATATAATGTACAGTGTATTTGTCAACAACTGTATGTGTGTAACGTATTTCTTGTGCTGAGTGATCATAAAACGGCTGCAAAAGACGCACTGGCTGAGGCTCGCAGTAATCACGCCTCCTGCACCCCCGCCGTAGAATGCAACCCCTGACGGGAGTGTTACATCAACTAAAGCCCACACTTAAACTTTACACGTGCAAGATTTAATCTATTTAAAAAAGTTATTTCATAAGAAGCCAAAAAGTGCAAAAACAATAATGTTCGTGTTGGAGGAGTTGTGAATGACTGCAGGGCCACAACATTAGGTACACCTGCAGACTGCAGGTGTACCTAATTCACAACTCCTCCAACACGAACATTATTGTTTTTGCACTTTTTGGCTTCTTATGAAATAACTTTTGTAACCTATTTTTATGGGCTTTCCTCTTTGTGGTGTTAAGTTCCTGTTATGCGCTGTTATACAGTATATGCCTTGAGCTCTTATTTTGAAGGCGCTAAGAGCAGAAGTGATGACACGTTGGAGTGGAGCGTAGGTTTTTGAAAGAAGGTAAATAAAGTGGTCCTCGTGTAAACTGGAGCCTCCGTGTTTGTTATTTTGTAGTTTCATACAGTATAGGCGACATTTATAAACCCTCGGTTACACTTTTTTAAATAGATTCAATCTTGCACGTGGAAAGTTTAAGTGAGGGCTTTAGTTGATATAACACTCCCGTCAAGGGGTGCATTATTCCAGCACAACAGCGGCGCATGGACTTAATTTCTAAGTAAAGGTAAGACAATAATAATGTTTTTTTTAATTAAATGTGCTTTTTTGTGTGCTACAGTTTGTATGTGTAAAGTTAAAGTTAAGTTAAAGTAGCAATGATTGTCACACACACTCTAGGTTTAATGGAATTTGTCCTCTGCATTTGACCCATCTCCTTGATCACCCCCTGGGAGGTGAGGGGAGCAGTGGGCAGCAGCGGCGCCGCGCCCGGGAATAATTTTTGGTGATTTAACCCCCAATTCCAACCCTTGATGCTGAGTGCCAAGCAGGGAAGAATGCTGGTATGAGCTTTTAAACATAACCCGTTAACTGCTGCCAATCAAATGGTGAATAAGATACTCTTTAGGGTTCATATGTTTGTAAATCTGACTGTGATGAAGTCAGTGCCTCACCAGCCATCAACCTCACCGCACGTCACTGGTAGATGATGTATCGGGACAGATCCATTAAGAGTTTGAGCAGAAATATGTCGTATAGCAATTAAATATACACAATAACACATTAACAAAATTATGTGTCACATGAATGTTTTTTTGAAGCAATACCTTTGTGTAAGGGTGTAACGGTACACAAAAATTTCGGTTCGGTACGTACCTCGGTTTAGAGGTCACTGTTCGGTTAATTTTCGGTACAGTAAGAAAACAACAAAATATAAATGTTTTGGTTATTTATTTACCAAATTTGTAAACAATGGCTTTATCCTTTTAACATTGGGAACACTATAATAATTCTGCTCAAAAATAGAAATAGCTCTGTGTGTGATGGATGTGAGCCACCACTAGGCTGATCAGTGCAACAGCAAGCAGTCATGAATGCTAAGGATAATAATAACATACATATTCACACAGGGTCTATTGCCATGGTTAATGAGGTCAACATATACTGTATAAAATCAAATCTAAATAAGATAAGGCTCAGAATGGTTTCTTAACAAAACCTTTCTAGATATTAAGTGCTTTTTTGATTGATTGATTGAGACTTTTATTAGTAGATTGCACAGTACAGTACATATTCCGTAAAATTTACCACTAAATGGTAACACCCGAATAAGTTTTTCAACTTTTTTAAGTCGGGGTCCACGTCAATATGGTCATGGGACTCATTTCCTGATTTTTATAAATAATATACATTTCAAAAAAGCAAAAAAAGATTTTGTGATGCTATATATATGTATATACACACACACACACACACACACACACACACATATACATATACATATATATATATATATATATATATATATATATATATATAAATAATGCAGCACCCACCGCGACCCCGAACGGGACAAGCGGTAGAAAATGGATGGATGTATATATACACATGTATATATATATATATATATATATACATATGTACAGTATATATATATGTATATATATATACACATATATAAATATGTATACATATGTAGATATGTATATATACATACACATATATACAATATGTATACATCTTTCTCTATCCTCTTGTTGTGGGGCAGACTGGCTCGTACATGCACATCGGTCCTCCACTGTTAGCGGGTAGCGGGGGCTGTGTATTGTAGCGTCCCGAAAGAGTTAGTGCTGCAAAGGGTTCTGGGTATTTGTTCTGTTGCGTTTATGTTGTGTTACGGTGCGGATGTTCTCCCGAAATGTGTTTGTCATTCTTGTTTGGTGTGGGTTCACAGTGTGGCGCATATTTGTAACAGTGTTAGTTGTTTATACGACCACCCTCAGTGTGACCTGTATGGCTGTTGACCAAGTATGCTGTGCATTCACTTGTGTGTGTGAAAAGCCGTAGATATTATGTGACTGGGCCAGCACGCAAAGGCCCTCTGTACTTCTCCCTACGTCCGTGTACACAGCGGCGTTTTAAAAAGTCATAAATTTTACTTTTTGAAACCGATACAGATAATTTTGAAACCGATACCGATAATTTCCGATATTAAATTTTAAAGCATTTATCGGCCGATAATATCGGCAGTCCGATATTATCGGACATCCCTAGTTTTAGATGTAGAAAAAAATTACCCCTTTACATATATGGATTGTGACCAGCTTGGAAGTAGAGCTTTGAAAGGCAAAAGGAAGAAACAGGAGCGAGAGACCAAAAAATTGAGTCTGCAATCTTTTGAGAAATGCACTTAAACTCAAAGAGGCTCTTCATCAGTGGATCGAAAGTTTAAGACCATAAAATCTGTGCAAAACTCTGTTTTACAGCGAGACTTTCAAAATGTCATGACCTCCCGACGGCAAAGGCAAAAAGGCTTTCTGTCTTTGTAAGGATTGTTCAACTGCACAAAAAAGGCACCTTGCAACCTGCCATTGATGCCGAGGTAGGATGCAGCAAAACGCCCATTTAAAGCTGCGTTTCCGGGTGAGCTGCTTCCATTGTCAATATGAGCCATCAGCAAGGCCCCAAAACTGCAGCGTGACATTTGATTGCATCTGAATTAAAACTGACCACTTCATTTACGTCATTTGTAATCAATCCAGACATGAGCAGGTGGCGTTCTGTTTTCACAAAATGATGTTAGGGTTCATTTGTTAGCCCTTTCTGGGACCTTTGAGGGTAACCAAACGGTAGAAATGAATTAAAAAAAAAATGGAACATGAACTCAAACGAACAGGTGGCTCACCAGATGAGCGAAAGTTTAAGAGCACAGTCGTAAAAAGTGAAAATATCAAGGATGCACCTTTTTTTCCTCAAACAGATACAGATAATGTCCTGCTTCTCAAGGCTGATATCAATAACAGATAACTTATTTATACCTATTATTTTACGTATAGATTTAACTGGCCAAGGCATCTTCATAGGCTATGAAAAAACCATCATAGAGGGTTGATGCACTAGTTGAAAGTGTATCGTGCGTTTTTTTCTATGTTGATTTAATTAAAAAAAATTTTAAAAAAATTAAAAAAAATAAATAAATAAATAAATAAATAAATAATAATAATCCTCTGGACAAAAACACTTAAAGTTTGTTGAAAATTCCGAATAAATTGGTGCAGCTTCAAAAACACACCAAAAAAAAACAAACAAAAAAAACATCATAGCGATGTTGGTGTTTAAGGTGGTGTGTAAGGTTGGATGTGTTGAAGCTTGATCTTTATCATAAAATTATTATTTAAGCGTACCGTCGGTCAGCATCCGGGCTGAATGAGAATGAGACTTATATATGTTTTTGTCCTTCTTTATTATGCATTTTCGGCCGGTGCGACTTATACTCCGGAGCGACTTATATGTTTTGTCCTTCTTTGTTTTGCATTTTTGGCCGGTGCGACTTATACTCCGGAGCGACTTATAGTCCGAAAAATACGATAGCTTCAACTAACTTTTTTTTCTACTCTACTGGTACCGTATTTTTTGGAATTTAAATCACTCCGGAGTATAAGTCGCACCGGCCGAAAACGCATAATAAAGAAGGAAAAAAACATATATAAGTCGCACTAAAGTATAAGTTGCATTTTTTGGGGAAATGTATTTGATAAAATCCAACACCAAGAATAGACATTTGAAAGGCAATTTAAAATAAATAAAGAATAGTGAACAACAGGCTGAATAAGTGTACGTTATATGAGGCATAAATAACCAACTGGTATGTTAACGTAACATATTATGGTAAGAGTCATTCAAATAACTATAACATATAGAACATGCTATACGTTTACCAAACAATCTGTCACTCCTAATCGCTAAATCCGATGAAATCTTCTTCCTCGGTGTCGCTTCTAAACAACTCTGCCAACTCCAAAGATAGACAATGCGCCGCTTCCTCTTCTATCGGTACGTCGCATACGTCAGAGTCATCGTCAGTTGCAGTTCCAATTATTCCAGGCTTTCTGAATCCGGACAGGATGGTTTCGGTTGTCACTGAAGCCCATGCTTTGTCGATCCATCCAATGACATCCAGAAAAGTTGCAATATTATTTGATATTTTACGGTAATGTGTTAATAATTTCACACATAAGTCGCTCCAGTGGCACCCCCGGCCAAACTATGAAAAAAAATTGATTTATAATCCGAAAAATACGGTACCTTAAAAGATTGATGAAAAAAAAATAATTCCAAAAAAACACAAGTTAATTAAATGCTGACAATGTAAAAGACTCAAAACGTCAGAATTTCTGAAAAAAGCTGCCACAAATGCAGGCATTTTAGGCCCCAACAATAAAAAAAAAAAATCAAAAATGTAAAAAGCCAGCGAAATCCTAAAGGGACTGCCTAGTGACATCCTAACATTGTGATGGTGGCCCACTGGAAATCTTCTAAGATTCTCCAGAAGGCCACGTCCATTCCATTACAATTGACAACATGACACATACTTTATGACAATACGTTGGCCCTTACATCTCGGCGGTATTGCTTAAGAGAAAGTTCCCATTACTCAACATGCAGCTGTGCCTGGAAAGAGACCGACTGCGGAACATCTTGCATTCGCTGAGGGGGGAAGGGGGAAGAAAAAAAAAGATGCGACAAGCATTTATCAATCTTACATTAGGAGAACGCTAATCTCAGCCCCAAAATGACACACAGCTGCTCTCCCCGGTGTGCTTGTCTCCTTTCAGCCAACTTCAAATCAATTTCAAGCTCCAATGAGATATATATGTAAAAACTTTAAACGCCAGCGCTTCAATATTTACCGCGGCGCGAGAGGCCTTCAGCTTTGAAGCCGTGAACACAGACGCGACAAATTCTAACAGCCATTGTGCTTTTTTTGTCTCGCTCTTTTCTCTCCGAGACGAGCGACTTTGTTTGGCACATGCAGACGTCTCAGCGCCATATTGACAGTTGGATAAAAAGCAAAAAAATAAAAAAATAAACAACGACAACAGTTGCTGTGTTGTTGTCTTCTTTGCGACTTGAAATCCCCACCCTCCCACCAGCCCCCCCTAAGCAAACTAAAGGGAAAGAAAACACATCAGTCATTCCGCAAACACTGTGGCTTGCTTGCACTTAAGGACAACATCCAAAAGCGGCATTGTCCTTTAGAGACAACTGAGGTTTGTTTGCTCCACTCGACTTAACGATCGACCCAAGTGTCGCCATCACTGTGCTTGGCTGGGCGGGAGTAAACATCTGGATGAACGGAGAAGGATGGGAATTCACTGCGTGGCTGATGATCAAGCCGACGTCTGCTTGGCCACCGCTCATCCGCATCGTTTCATTTAGTCCAGCCGACAAGTAAATAAGCGTTTCATTCACTTGTTTTGGCTCTTTACATGTCAAGGACGCTTGGGAGCTTAAAAAAAAACAACACACTTTTAAAACATTTCAAAGCCAGTACAACCCGCGTGAGCACTAAACAGGGTCGTCATGCCACGTGTCCTGTTCCGGTGTCAGGTCTACACAAGCAAATAACCACCAGGAATTCTAATTGGATAAAAAAAAAACATTGGCATTAAAGGGGAAATGCACTGCTTTTGGAATACATATACAGGCGTGGTCAAAAGTTTAAATAGTCTTGAGTTTCCAATCATTTCTACAACTCTTATTTTTTTGTGATAAGAGTGATTGGAGCACATACTTGTTGGTCACAAAAAAAACATTCATGAAGTTTGGTTCTAGGGATGTCCCGATCCAGGTTTTTGCACTTCCGATCCGATACCGATATTGTTTTTGCACTTCCGATCCGATACCGATACTGGCCTATCCGAGCATGTATTAAAGTTTAAAGTTATTTAGCCTACTTAGTTGTCAGAATCATGTTGAAAAGGGTTTTAGTACTCTTGATAACAACTAGCCAGCTGAATTAGGGGAGTTTGAATAATACACAATGGTTGGTAACAAGAAACTGACCTGTTTATTCAAGGATAAACACAAAATAGACAAAATTATACATGACAAACAGAAATGGCATCATTGAAACTAGGGCTGGGCGATATGGCCTTTTTTTAATATTGCGATATTTTAAGGCCATATTGCGATACACGATATATATCTTGATATTTTGCCTTAGCCTTGAATGAACACTTGATGCATATAATCACAGCAGTATGATGATTCTATGTGTTTTGATTGATTGATAGAGACTTTTATTAGTAGGTTGCACAGTGAAGTACATATTCCGTACAATTGACCACTAAATGGTAACACCCCAATAAGTTTTTCAACTTGTTTAAGTCGGGGTCCACTTAAATTGATTCATGATACAGATATATACTATCAGATATATACTATCATCATAATAGTCATCACACAAGATAATCACATTGAATTATTTATAATCCGGGGTGTGGAGGGGGGCGCCTGATGTAAGTGTCAAAAAGACCGCCAAAAGAGTTTGATATGAGAATAAATCTAAAGTTAAAATATAGGGTAGAAATGCACCCATTTGCAGGAAATGTAGTCTTGATTTTCAAAATGTTCTTTCAAGGCTTGCATGTCTACATTAAAACATTCTTCTTCATACTGCATTAATATATGCTACTTTTAAACTTTCATGCAGAGAAGGAAATCACAACTAAAAAAATCACTAATTTTTTCATACGGTGTTGATGTGGAAATTTTTGCCTCTGCATTTTGATGGTATGGACGTGTGGCACCGAATGGAGATAAGCGTCTCGACAGACATTACAATATTTGAACAATGATGAAGAAAACTGTTTTCTCTGTCGTGTCTGTGTGTCGAAAATTGTTATGCGCTTATTTTTTTATTTGATTTTGTGCGTGGCATAGATTTGCAGTGCGCAGAGGACGCTTGAGCAGGCGCGCACCTTAGCGGCTGCGCTAGCATCACAGCTAACGTTAGCCATGCTGCTACCTCTTTGCTGGGAGAGGACGTATACGTATGTGACGTGTGACGTGTGTAAGAAGTTGCGCTTGCTGTCTGTGAGAAGGAGACAGAAGAAGGAGTGGGAAGAGCCTGTAGTGCAATGCCAGCAGCTAAAAGCAACTGCGTGAGAATCCACAGACCTGTGGATGTGTTGAACGGAAATAGGGAGCAGCAGAAAAGTGGAATGTATTATTTAAATCTGTGCGTTGGAAAACACGGACCGGAGTTTTTTTTTAAACTGGATCTGGATCGGCATTTTCCCATTTTTTGGCAAATATCGGCGGCCGATCCGATCCAAATATCGGATCGGGACATCCCTATTTGGTTCTTTTATGAATTTATTATGGGTCTACTGAAAATGTGACCAAATACAGCAACATACATGATCAATTTTGGTGATGTAGAAAAGTTACAATCAAATCAAATTAGCTTCATGGCATGGCCTCTTAACTTCATGTCAGTAATTAATGATTGACGACACCTGTTGACTTCTCTGAACCCATTTAAATAGGGCTCATGTGATGCGGGCATTAGACTCGGTTACAAACGCGACAATGGGAAAGTCAAAGGAACTCAGCACAGATCTGAAAAAACGAATCATTGACTTTTGAACAAGTCAGGAAAGTCACTTGGAGCCATTTCAAAGCAGCCTAAGATCCCAAGAGCAACTGTGCAGACAATTGTTCGTAAGTATGGCACAGTTTTGTCACTGCCACGATCAGGAAGAAAACGCAAGCTATCACCTGCTGCTGAGAGAAAATTGGTCAGGATGATCAAGAGTCAACTGAGAACCACCAAAAAGCTGCTGGAACACAGGTGTCAGTGTCCACAGTCAAACGTGTTTTGCATCACCACGGACTGAGAGGCTACCATGCAAGAAGGAAGCCCTTGCTCCAGAAGAGACACCTTAAGGCTCATCTAAAGTTTGCTGCTGATCACATGGACAAAGATAAGACCTTCCGGAGGAAAGTTCTGTGGTCAGATTAAACAAAAATGTTGCTGTTTGGCCACAATACCCAGCAATATGATTGGAGGAGAAACGGTGAGGCCTTTAATCCCAGGAACACCACTCCTACCGTCAAGCATGTTGGTGGTAGTATTATGCTCTGGGCCGGTTTTGCTGCCATTGGAACTGGTGCTTTACAGAGAGTAAATGGGACAATGAAAAAGGAGGATTACCTCCAAATTCTTCAGGACAACCTAAAATCATCAGCCCGGAGGTTGGGTCTTGGGCGCAGTTGGGTGTTCCAACAGGACAATGATCCCAAACACACGTCAAAAGTGGTAAAGGAATGGCTAAATCAGGCTAGGATTAAGGTTTTAGAATGGCCTTCCCAAAGTCCTGACTTAAACCCCATTGAGAAAATGTGGACAATGCTGAAGAAACAAGTCCTTGTCAGAAAACCAACTGAACTGCACCAATTTTGTCAAGAGGAGTGGTCAAAAATTCAACCAGAAGCTTGTGAAATGTATATGCAGTGAAACTTGCCAAGGGACATGTAAGCAAATATGAACATTGCTGTATGTATACTTTTGACCCAGCAGATTTGGTCACATTTTCAGTAGACCCATAATAAATTCATAAAAGAACCAAACTTCATGAATGTTTTTTGTGACAAACAAGTATGTGATCCAATCACTCTATCACAAAAAAATAAGAGTTGTAGAAATTATTGGAAACTCAAGACAGCCATGACATTATGTTCTTTACAAGTGTATGTAAACTTTTGACCACGACTGTACATATACACACATATATACATATTAATACATATATATTATATAACAGTGGTTCTCAACCTTTTTTCAGTGATGTACCCCCTGTGAACATTTTTTTTAATTTAAGTACCCCCTAATCAGAGCAAAACATTTTTGGTTGAAAAAAAGAGATAAAAAAGTAAAATACAGCACTGTCATCAGTTTCTGATTTATTAAATTGTATAACAGTGCAAAATATTGCTCATTTGTAGTGGTCTTTCTTGAACTATTTGGAAAAAAAGATATAAAAATAACTAAAAACTTGTTGAAAAATAAGAAAAGTGGTTCAATTATAAATAAAGATTTCTACACATAGAAGTAATCATCAACTTAAAGTGCCCTCTTTGGGGATTGTAATAGAGATCCATCTGGATTCATGAACTTAATACTAAACATTTCTTCACAAAAAAAGGAATCTTTAACATCAATATTTATGGAACATGTCCACAAAAAAATCTAGCTGTCAACACTGAATATTGCATTGTTGCATTGTAATGAATGGAATAGCCTACTTGATTTGATGTTCAGTTTATGAACTTACATTCATATTTTGTTGAAGTATACATCCATCCATCCATCCATCCATCTTCTTCCGCTTATCCGAGGTCGGGTCGCGGGGGCAGCAACCTAAGCAGGGAAGCCCAGACTTCCCTCTCCCCAGCCACTTCGTCCAGCTCTTCCTGTGGGACCCCGAGGCGTTCCCAGGCCAGCCGGGAGACATAGTCTTCCCAACGTGTCCTGGGTCTTCCCCGCGGCCTCCTACCGGTCGGACGTGCCCTAAACACCTCCCTAGGGAGGCGTTCGGGTGGCATCCTGACCAGATGCCCGAACCACCTCATCTGGCTCCTCTCGATGTGGAGGAGCAGCGGTTTTACTTTGAGCTCCTCCCGGATGGCAGAGCTTCTCACCCTATCTCTAAGGGAGAGCCCTGCCACCCAGCGGAGGAAACTCATTTCGGCCGCTTGTACCCGTGATCTTGTCCTTTCGGTCATAACCCAAAGCTCATGACCATAGGTGAGGATGGGAACGTAGATCGACCGGTAAATTGAGAGCTTTGCCTTCCGGCTCAGCTCCTTCTTCACCACAACGGATCGATACAGCGTCCGCATTACTGAAGACGCCGCACCGATCCGCCTGTCGATCTCACGATCCACTCTTCCCTCACTCGTGAACAAGACTCCGAGGTACTTGAACTCCTCCACTTGGGGCAAGATCTCCTCCCCAACCCGGAGATGACACTCCACCCTTTTCCGGGCGAAAACCATGGACTCGGACTTGGAGGTGCCGATTCTCATCCCAGTCGCTTCACACTCAGCTGCGAACCGATCCAGCGAGAGCTGAAGATCCTGGCCAGATGAAGCCATCAGGACCACATCATCTGCAAAAAGCAGAGACCTAATCCTGCAGCCACCAAACCAGATCCCCTCAACGCCTTGACTGCGCCTAGACATTCTGTCCACAAAAGTTATGAACAGAATCGGTGACAAAGGGCAGCCTTGGCGGAGTCCAACCCTCACTGGAAACGTGTCTGACTTACTACCGGCAATGCGGACCAAGTTCTGGCACTGATCATACATTTGTTGAAGTATTATTCAATAAATATATTCATAAAGGATTTTTGAATTGTTGCTATTTTTAGAATATTTTAAACAAAACTCACGTACCCCTTGGCATACCTTCAAGTACCCCCAGGGGTACGCGTACCCCCATTTGAGAACCACTGTTATATAATATTAATAATATTGTTTAATGTACTTGAAGACTCCACGCCAATTCCGTTATTTTTAGAATGTAAAATAATCGACCATTGGTTTATATGAGCATATTTCTTTTAGAGCATTGTTTTGATATACTCGGAGATTATAGAACACTGCCGCTCTGAATGTACAGTATAGTTACCTCGTGGCAGCTGATACTGCAGTTTAAATTATGTGTAAAAATATGTTGAAGCACAGGAATCTTAAATATTTGACACTTTGAAACGGTTTTCAATGAAATTGTGAATTTAGAAGTATTTCAATTGTCATCATGGTATTGAATTAGTGTAGAGAATTGTGGAAGTGAATAGGTATCGGTATCGACTGCTGAAATGCTGGTATCGTGAAAACCCTACTTGTCAACTCCTTCATTATCTGAAATGTAGTCCGGTAATGAATATGCGTGACTGCATGGTGATTTTGACGAGGGCACACTGCGAGAGCTGGTGAAGCGGCGTAGTCAAACATTATTCATCATTTAAACGAACTGGAATGCAGTAAAATGCAATGCAGGCCAGCGGGCCTCCAAACAAGAGTATCCCCGGAATGTCGTGGCTGGCGAGCGAGCGAGCTTTGCCATGAATAACACAACAAATGAAATACTGATGCACACACAGCCGCATGCGTAGGGAGGGTGGCGGTGGCGGTGGGGGGCGAACAAACACAGGCGTGTGACATCATAACCGGGCTCGAGGACTTGTACATTTGAATTATTGAGATCCTCTGTGATGCCTCTCGTTGTGCCAGCGTGGGTCAAAAGTGAAGCAGAAGGGGCTGAATCAACAGGGGGGGTGAGGGAGGATTAAGGACGGCCTTGATGGATGCAGGGCACACGCGGCGACCATCAACACACAAGTCCGCCCCTCGCCGAGTTTTACATGTTAAATGTTTAACAGGGAGCCTCTCAGTAAAGGAGCTTCAAAGCCTGCAGCCGACGGGAGAGGGCCAGTTGGACGAGGGGGGGGGGGGTGCACAGAGGCTGCCGCTTGTCAGTTGCCTCACGCCACGGTCTTTTACTGCAAGATGATGCACAATCTAATGCCACTACTGATCACATACTTCCATGCCTCTCTGCACATCTATCCATGAAACAGGTAGCGACTTTTCCTTTGGTCCAAAAACACTCATTAAGCTTCCTTTGCTGCCTTCCATGTTGCCGGTTAGTCTGCGAATAATTACAGCTATGACCCAAATTAGCCCGACGTAACCTTGTGCGCGTGTTACAACAAAATCCAACACCTATTAATAATTAAACAGAATAAGCAAAGGCGCTGGGTTATTTATAGAAACATGAAAGAGCAAAACAAAAACGCAAAAATGTGGGTTAATAAGTGTATTGTTTTTACAAAAAGTTGGGTCAATGTATAAATTATTTAAGTTAAAGTTAAAGTACCAATGATTGTCACAGACACATTAGGTGTGGCGAAATTATTCCCTGCATTTGACCCATCACCCTTGATCACTCCCTGGGAGGTGAGGGGAGCAGTGAGCAGCAGCGGTGGCCGCGCCCGTGAATAATTTTTGGTGATTTAACCCCCAATTTCAAACCCTTAATGCTGAGTGCCAAGCAGGAAGGTAATGGGTCCCATTTTTATAGTCTTTGGTATGACTCGGCCGGGATTTGAACTCACAACCTACCGATCTCAGGGCGGACACTCTAACCACTGAGTAGATTATACATTTGTAAAGGTACTGATTGAACTCTTGTCAGAACTACAGAGAATCGATTTACATAAAATCAAACGGTGCCATATTTCGATACTTTCACTGCTTGTGACGCCATGTCTGGTTGTAGACGACACAGACTCAAACACTTGGCAAGGAAACAATCACTCAAGCAGCACTCAGAGTGCTATACTGCCTCTAGGTAAAGTTACAATTTGCAATGTCAGTAAAGCAAGTACGCCTGATAAAAAAAACCTAAACAAAGGCTTCACTTGTTCAAAGGCATTCACACTTATGTCATACCGCATCATTTTTCATCTATTTATTCTTCTTATTTCTCTTCCGCTCCATTTTTTGGTCAGCCGTAACTCCCAAACTAACAGCCTGTGTTTGGCTGAACAATAAGCAGCAACAATTGAAAACTATAGCAAAACGATATAAGAAAAAATATATCTTAATGCCAATTACTAATGACTGATTTCTATTTAAATACACATACAACATTTTTGGGGCTTTGTTTTTTTATTTAAAGAAAATTAATGCATCATCAGGAATTATGCAAATCATATGACGTGATAGTGACCACGCCACCACAATTATATTTGCAATCTGGGGAAAACCCTGTACTGATTAGCATTAATGATTTTACATGGCGATTTTAACACCTCCAAATTTGGAAATGAAAACTACAACTAAGATGCACGCTCCAATCAAACAGCTGATCTTCAATAAATACAATATTTATAGTATAAAAGCTTTGTTGTGAACAACAAAAAACAACTTGCACATTAAATTAATGGCAAAGGCTACTTCCTGACTACAGCAACACCACTTAGTCTGTACACTACTACTATCCAAGGTCTTGGAATTGTCTAATATATAATACTTGCAAATGAGACTGTAATAAAAAGATATAACAACTGGACTGTACAATTATCATTTCAGCTCATTTAAAAAAAAATTAGATTTTATTACTAAACAATTAACATTTATTAACACACACAAAAGTGTAACGGTACATTTGGGAGTCTTGGCGAGAAATGGCGCCAAAGAGACACTTGAAAACCATCTTTCTTTGGAACAGCTGGACTTTTTTGGTGACAATCATCAAAAATACGTAAACCACGGGGCACAAATCAAGCAGTGATTATGGCGTAGCGTTAAAGGGGAACATTATCACAATTTCAGAAATGTTAAAACCATTAAAAATCAGTTCCCAGTGGCTTATTTTATTTTTCGAAGTTTTTTTCAAAATTTTACCCATTACGCAATATCCCTAAAAAAAGCTTCAAAGTGCCTGATTTTAACCCGTCCATTTTCTTGTGACGTCACATAGTGATGCCAACACAAACAAACATGGCGGAAAGAACAGCAAGGTATAGCGACATTAGCTCGGATTCAGACTCGGATTTCAGCGGCTTAAGCGATTCAACAGATTACGCATGTATTGAAACGGATGGTTGTAGTGTGGAGGCAGGTAGCGAAAACAAAATTGAAGAAGAAACTGAAGCTATTGAGCCATATCGGTTTGAACCGTATGCAAGCGAAACCGACGAAAACGACACGACAGCCAGCGACACGGGAGAAAGCGAGGACGAATTCGGCGATCGCCTTCTAACCAACGATTGGTATGTGTTTGTTTAGCATTAAAGGAAACTAACAACTATGAACTAGGTTTACAGCATATGAAATACATTTGGCAACAACATGCACTTTGAGAGTGCAGACAGCCCAGTTTTCATCAATTAATATATTCTGTAGACATACCCTCATCCACTCTCTTTTCCTGAAAGCTGATCTGTCCAGTCCAGTTGGAAATGCATCTGCTTTGAGTGTCGCAGGATATCCACACATTCTTGCCATCTCTGTCGTAGCATAGCTTTCGTCGGTAAAGTGTGCGGAACAAACATCCAATTTCTTGCCACTTTCGCATCTTTGGGCCACTGGTGCAACTTGAATCCGTCCCTGTTCGTGTTGTTACACCCTCCGACAACACACCGACGAGGCATGATGTCTCCAAGGTACGGAAAACAGTCGAAAAAACGGAAAATAACAGAGCTGATTTGACTCGGTGTTTGTAATGTGTTTGAGAAAATGGCGGATTGCTTCCCGATGTGACGTCACTCCGAGAGCGAATAATAGAAATGTGTTTAATTCGCCAAAATTCACCCATTTAGAGTTCGGAAATCGGTTAAAAAAATATATGGTCTTTTTTCTGCAACATCAAGGTATATATTGACGCTTACATAGGTCTGGTGATAATGTTCCCCTTTAACACCCTGAGTAAAGGCGCATCAATTTTGGAAGTTCCCTTGTTATTTGAGAGCGAGAAAAAAGGGCACACAAAAGAAGGCTTGTCAGCCAGCAGCCATGCTCTCAGCAGGTTCTTCTTGTGACAGCTCGTCATTGCACACACGACAAGGTCTGATCAATATGTGCTCATTCTGCATGTGCACGCAGCCAAACAACCACAAAGTGATGTCTGAGAGATAGTTAATGCAGCATGGTGCACCCTGATGCCTCGTTGATGGCGCCTCCTCCGTCTTGCTGCGGGCAGCACACAGCTCCAGGCCCTGACAGGGCACAAGCTGGCACTCTGAGGAGATTTCTGCCACCGTCCTGGACTATTGTCACTGCAAGTCACAGCGGACTTGGGCTGCCGGCAGCGAATATGTGACTCGGGTTGGCGCCGGTTACATTAACTGACTCCCTCGCCGCTCTTTCCGCCTGAACTGTCCCCACAGAGGCAGGACAGCGGGCCCCGATAATGAGGCGCCGTGGCTTCCTCCCTGGACGTGCACGCACGCACGCACGCACACGCGCACACACACACACACACACACACACACACACACACACACACATACACACACACACACACACACACACACACACACACACACAACCCAGATCTCACCACAGGCAGGCTGCCTCCAACCATCACATGGCTTTGTCTTGTTGGTCAGTGCGGGGAGTTAATAACGATGCTCGCCCTTAAATAATACAGCTGTGGCACAGTGTCACATCACTCTTGTCTCTTTGGCCAGCTGACTTTATCTCAACCCAAAGTCCAACTCAGGTCACACTCATACTGATTCTGGGAATGCAGCGACTACCAAGTCGAGATTGAGGATATTCAACTAGCGGCCCACAGCCCTTGAGTTGAGTTTGAGTTTATTTCGAACATGCATGCATACAACACACATCACAATTTACAGTTTCTCTTTTCAACATGTTTGGAAAGGAGTGGGAAGACCCGGAGCT
>NC_084554.2:44115000-44210000 GCF_033978685.3 Nerophis lumbriciformis
GTCTACACCAGGGGTACTCACACTTTTTCTGCAGGCGAGCTACTTTTCAATTGATCAAGTCGTGGGGATCTACCTCATTCATATATATAATTTATATTTAATTATTTATGAAATATATGTTTTTGTTAACAAGTTAAAGGTGTAATGATAATGCAAGCATGTTTAACACATATAGTTAATATTGTTAATACATTAAAGGTGTTTAATGATAATATAAGTATGTTTAATACATATAGTTAATATTGTTAACAAGTTAAAGGTGTTTAAAGATAATGCAAGTATGTTTAACACATATAGTTAATATTGTTAACAAGTTAAAGGTGGTTAAAAATAATACAAGCATGTTTAACACAAATAGTTAATATTGTTAACAACTTAAAGGTGGTTAAAGATAAAACAAGCATGTTTAACACATATAGTTAATATTGTTAACAACTTAAAGGTGGTTAAAGATAATACAAGCATGTTTAACACATATAGATTCCTTTCTTTCATGAAGACAAGAATATAAGTTGGTGTATTACCTGATTGTGATGACTTGCATTGATTGGAATCAGACAGTGGTGATGATAACGTCCGCATTTTCGAATGGAGGAGAAAAAAAGTCCTCCTTTCTGTCCAATACCACATGAAAGTGGTTGGTTTTTGGCATCTTATTTGTCCAGCTTCCGTACTCCTTTGTATACACTTTACAAGAAATACATTGTCGGCAAACTCCGTAGCTTGCTAGCTTGTGCACGCCAGCTTTCTGAGACTCTTATTTTGGTAGAGCAGACAGGATGAAGCAGAGCTTTTATTGTGCAACTGTGCAGTCGGTCTTTGGAGTTTTGACGACAGGTACGGCGCCAGAGTCTGTTGAAATGAAGTGTTTCTCGCCTTCCAGTCGGTAATTTTAATGAGCTGGCAGCAGCCAGCGTCATCTCAGAAGACCCTCGGGTGCCGTGAATGTCAATCAAGTGACGAAAGTGACGTCATAGTGAAGATTTATGATCGCTCATTTTTAGGACTATTTTTTTAATGCCTGGCTGGTGATCGACTGACACACCCTCCGAGATCGACCGGTAGATCGCGATCGACGTAATGAGCACCCCTGGTCTACACGGTCAACAATGGGCACCATTGTTTGTTAATGCTACTAGGACTGAATTTCTATCGGGTTGTGATCCAAGACCATTGTGAATGACCAGAGGCTAGAATGTATGGTTACAACTTGTCCAACTCTCAGCTTGTGGCTCTGCTTTGAACGGTGTGGGGGTGCGCGGTGTTACCTGCAGGAGGCAGCGCTCCTTGAAGACGTAGCCGATGAGCTTGTCCAGGTGCATGAGACACTGGTGGTAGCGGACGTGATGGGTGAGGACGGGCAGCATCATGGCGTGCTGTGGGAGCACAAAGAGAATGATCAAGAAGGCGGCACAGAAGGGGGGAAAAAACCTGAGTGGGGCTCATGTCTAATATGAAAGAGGATGGACAGCAGCGTGTTGCAGGCGAGTGTGTGATGAGGAGCTTGACAGAAGCAAAGGGTGAGAGTTGATAGGAGGAGGGGACTGAGGGAGAAATCAATCAGTCAGTCATTATTTATTAAGAGGTGCTAGGCAACACAGATGAAATAATCACAAACCCAATATCTGCGGCGTGGAATGACAGACAAGAGGGAAATTCACTTTCGGGGCGGGACGGTGGGATCGAAGCCCATTTCACACATGTTGACACACTTATTCTCACACAAACACCGACAGCTGAGCCTGGCTGTGTGAAATGAAAAGAAGCTGGTGCCGAGAGAAAGTGAGAATAACGGCGGGCTGGAGAGCAGCCGGCGGTCGGCGAATGAGGCTCCATCATTAGTGGCGGTTCACACGGAGGCGGCCGCGAGACACCAAGATGGCAAAGGCGGTTTGGAGCGCATTAACCTCCGAGCCAACACATGAGAGGAGCCCAGCGTCCGTGTTTTAATTAGCGCTACAGGGCAGGGCGAGACCGGCGGCGTCCAGAGGTGTTGACAGGGAGCCCGGGGGCCGTCACGGGGGCCGTCACAAGGGTCCCCGCGATGACACACTTCTCTAGAATTGTTAAACAGCCAATTAACAAAACCAAAATGATATTATGCTGTGTTGATTGTTTGTCTCTAAGACGACTAAGTCCCTTTGATTCCAGCGTTAGCTCTGTGACGAAAACAGAAGATCCAGACAGACTGAAGCAGGATCTTAGAACTTTTTAGAATCACTGAGCACTGTCAGTTATTCCCCCGTACATTCCACAAGTCACACTAACATAAAGTGACACATTATGCAGTCGAGGCAGATGGCCGCCCTCTGTAAGTCTGCCACTTCAGGAGGTGTTTGTCCCTGACTTTATTTCCACCTTGATCTAGTTCTTCTCAGCTCGCCTTCATACTTGTGGTACAGTACTCAAGTCTAGACCAAAAGTATAGAACTAATTGGTGCTGTTAGCATAACCTTAAAGGGGAATTGCACTTTTTTAGAATTTTGCCTATCATTCACAATCCCGATGTAAGACAAAAATAGATATTTTTCTTTTTTATATGCATTCTAAGTCGCAAAATACTGCAAGTATGAGGTGGCTGTTATTGCATATTGTATTTGTGTTTAGACTTACACTTCCTTTTTATTGTCATTCAAATTTGAACTTTACAGCACAGATAAGAGCGAAATTTTGTTACATAAGCTCATGGTAGTGCAGGATAAAAAAGCAATAAGGTGCATGTATAAATAAATAAATAAATAAATATAAATAATATATAAATATATATATAAAATAAATAAATATATAT
The DNA here is from genome assembly GCF_033978685.3 of Nerophis lumbriciformis. Lineage (NCBI taxonomy): Eukaryota > Metazoa > Chordata > Actinopteri > Syngnathiformes > Syngnathidae > Nerophis > Nerophis lumbriciformis. Next base: position 44,117,789 of record NC_084554.2, read on the forward strand.
AAATAAATAGATTACTGTACAGATAAATATATTGCACTTTTTCACGTGTGTCCACGTTTATGGATGAATGTTATATTGTCTTTTTTATTCCAGCGAGTTAATCCATTTTGGGGGGAGTTGAGGGGATAATTTAATTATGATCCGTTCAAGAGTCTTACGGCCTGAGGGAAGAAGCTGTTACAGAACCTCGAGGTTCTGCTTCGGAGGCTGCGGAACCTCTTTCTAAAGTTTAGAGAGTAGCTTAGAATGAGCTTCCCCTAATTAAAAGATTGGCAGCCGCCACTAGTGTATAAATAGTATAGATATACTATAGTTAGACATATGTATGTATTTGTGTGTATATATACAGTCGTGGTCAAACGTTTACATACACTTGTGAAGGACATAATGTCATGGCTGTCTTGAGTTTCCAATCATTTCTACAACTCTACATGGTGGTGGTAGTATTATGCCCTGGGCCTGTTTTGCTGCCAATGGAACCGGTGCTTTACAGAGAGTAAATGGGACAATGAAAAAGGAGGATTACCTCCAAATTCTTCAGGACAACCTAAAATCATCAGCCCGGAGGTTGGGTCTTGGGCGCAGTTGGGTGTTCCAACAGGACAGTGACCGCAAACACACGTCAAAAGTGGTAAAGGAATGGCTAAATCAGGCTAGAATTAAGGTTTTAAAATGCCCTTCCCAAAGTCCTGACTTAAACCCCATTAAGAACATGTGGACAATGCTGAAGAAACAAGTCCATGTCAGAAAACCAACAAATTTAGCTGAACTGCTCCAATTTTGTCAAGAGGAGTGGTCAAAAATTCAACCAGAAGCTTGCCAGAAGCTTGTGGATGGCTACCAAAAACGCCTTATTGCAGTGAAACTTGCGAAGGGACAGCAGATGTGGTCACATTTTCAGTAGACCGATAATACCGTATTTTAGGGATTATAAATCGCATTTTTTTTCATAGTTTGGCCGGGGGTGCGACTTATACTCTGGAGCGACTTATGTGTGAAATTATTAACACATTACCGTAAAATATCAATTAATATTATTTAGCTCATTCACGTAAGAGACTAGGCGTATATCAGCAATCGTCACACACACACGTCAACCAATAAAAATTTGGCGGGGGGCGAGTCATGGCAGAAGTGCATTGTGGAAAAAAAGATGCTAACTGGCTGCTACTACTTCTGTACCTATGAAAATTGATCATTTCAACATTGGCGGTAACTTATAAAAACTGAGATTAGCGATTAGGAGTGACAGATTGTTTGATAAACGTATAGCATGTTCTATATGTTATAGTTATTTGAATGACTCTTACCATAATATGTTACGTTAACATACCAGGCACGTTCTCAGTTGGTTATTTATGCCTCATATAACGTACACTTATTCAGCCTGTTGTTCACTATTCTTTATTTGTTTTAAATTGCCTTTCAAATGTCTATTCTTGGTGTTGGGTTTTATCAAATAAATTTCCCCAAAAAATGCGACTTAAATATGTTTTTTTCCTTCTTTGTTATGCATTTTCGGCCGGTGCGACTTATACTCCGGAGCAACGGTAAATTCATAAAAGAACCAAACTTCATGAATGTTTTTTGTGACAAACAAGTAAGTGCTCCAATCACTCCATCAAAAAAAAAACAAGAGTTGTAGAAATTATTGGAAACTCAAGACAGCCATGACATTATGTTCTTTACAAGTGTATGTAAACTTTTGACCACGACTGTATACAACACTACTGTTCGTACTAAGAATATCCATATTTGGGGGTTTATAAAAAATTCACAATTATGTTCAAAACAAAATGTGTCAATGTACAATGTGGCTTCAAAGTTACACCTGTTTCTGTTGACAATTTAGGGTGAAATGTTGCCACACTGGGCAGCACGGTGGAAGAGGGGTTAGTGTATCTGCCTCACAATACGAAGGTCCTGAGCAGTCCTGGGTTCAATCCCGGGCTCGGGATCTTTCTGTGTGGAGTTTGCATGTTCTCCCCGTGACTGCGTGGGTTCCCTCCGGGTACTCCGGCTTCCTCCCACCTCCAAAGACATGCACCTGGGGATAGGTTGATTGGCAACACTAAATTGGCCCTAGTGTGTGAATGTGAGTGTGAAAGTTGTCTGTCTATCTGTGTTGGCCCTGTGATGAGGTGGCGACTTGTCCAGGGTGTACCCCGCCTTCCGCCCGATTGTAGCTGAGATAGGCTCCAGCGCCCCCCGCGACCCCGAAGGGATTAAGCGGTAGAAAATGGATGGATGGATGGATGGATGTTGCCACACTTTACATGTTTTCACCTGCAATGTTGTCGCAAGTGGCCACTTCAGTCCGGAAAACACGAGTAATGACATCACAGACCTATTTTATTGTTGGTATTTGTCTTTTGTATTTTAACTGAATTAAATATGGCCTTGTTTTTGTGCAGTTTTAGCTGATGACCTTTAACATGTTTACCTGACAAAATGTATACTATTTTGGAGTCACATTGATGAGTAACAAGATAAACCTCACATGCACTATATTATGCAGAGCCACACACCTTGCCTCTTTTTCAGAGAATCAAATAAGCCTACTTTTTTTTTTTTTTCTCTTTCTTTCTGTGAATGCTTGATAGCCTTCACATGCACTGATGAAGGACACCACAGGACAACAGCAGTGAATCACGGTGAATATTCCCACATCTCTTTCTCCAAAGTGAAGGCCAGACCTTGGCAAGCGCCTTTCAAGTAAAACAACCTTGGCGCTGTCAAGCTATGTCAATCACGGCGAGGCCCATTTTATTCCGAATTGCTTTTCTGAATAAAATAAAAGTTTTGGGGGGGCAGATCCGGCGCCATCTCTCGACGTCGTGACACGTGGTGCAGAGTGGTAGCGCCGCACTTTCGGCCTGAAATTATTCATGAACCAATTAGTCGCAGCAGTCCAGCTTGAAGCAAATATAATTGGGTGGCAATTATGGATCGGATCCTCTTTGCTAGACCTTGCTGCAAGAGAGGTCTGGCTTATGAGACTAGAACTCGCTGTCATGCCTCTCCAAATGTGAGCATCAGCTATAGGCGATGGCCGCTGCATGCATGCTCGCAAAAGAGGACCACGCGCGACCGGGGTGCCAATTATTCCATTACAGCTGACGGGCAGAACAATTGCGAAACGGCGGAAGAGAGAATCTGCAGAAATAAAAGCAGACAATGAACAAGTGTATCGATTTGTGTGTTTCTGTGAAGCCTGGGGTTCGATCAAACTAGCAACAGGGTTAAGTTGCGTCATGTCAGGAGAAAAATGGAAGCAAAATGAAAAAGGTCACAATCAGGTCAAAGTAGCATGCTGCCTAAACGGTCTGTGACAGAAAGTTTGGTGCATGTCAGTTTAAAAATTAGAGCAATGCATAGCAAACACTTGTATTATTAATGAGAACTAGAGATGTTCGGTAATGGCTTTTTTTTTACCGATATTCTGATATTATCCAACTCTTAATTACTGATACCGATATCAACCGTTACCGATATATACAGTCGTGGAATTAACACATTATTATGCCTAATTTTGTTGTGATGCCCCGCTGGACGCTTTAAACAATGTAACAAGGTTTTCCAAAATAAATCAACTCAAATTATGGAAAAAAATGCCAACATGGCACTGCCATATTTATTATTGAAGTCACAAAATGCATTATTTTTTTTAACATGCCTCAAAACAGCAGCTTGGAATTTGGGACATGCATGAGGAGGTTGAGGTGGGCGGGATTGGGGTGGGGGGTGGGGGAGGTAGGGGGTAGCGGGGATGTATATTGTAGCGTCCCGGAAGAGTTAGTGCTGCAAGGGGTTCTGGGTATTTGTTCTGTTGTGTTACGGTGCGGATGTTCTCCCAAAATGTGTTTGTCATTCTTGTTTGGTATGGGTTCACAGTGTGGCGCATATTTGTAACAGTGTTAAAGTTGTTTATACGGCCACCCTCTGTTTGCTCTTCTCTGCACCTGACGGGTGCAACACAGGGCATTCCCTTTAGCTCAACCCCGCCCCTTGCATGTTTAGGTAGGCTTCTCTGGCACACGACGACGCAGCACAACAAACTTTTCAAAAGAATACGGCGGCTCCGGTACAGACTTCTCGACTCTAGAGTGATGCAGTGCTTTGGTCAGCGACTGCATTTGGCAATTGGTGAGTGAGTACAGCTTTATCTAAACATACACCAACTTGCTTGAGAACCTATAGCTCTCCTTGTAGCGACTTTATCACTAATCTCATCTGTTCATGTTGTGCAATTCTGTTAGCGACTTAGCACAGCAGGTAGCAATAGCTCCTCTCTGCTGCTCGGTGTGTCAAATGTTTAGCTCCTCCTTGGCGTGAAAGTACCTCTCCCGATAGCCTGTGCGGACTAAACTAATATAGCGGCTGAAGAGTACCGTATTTTTCGGACTATAAGTCGCACCGGCCGAAAAATGCATAATAAAGAAGGAAAAAAACATATAAGTCGCATTTTTTGGGGAAATGTATTTGATAAAAGCCAACACCAAGAATAGACATTTCAAAGGCAATTTAAAATAAATAAAGAATAGTGAACAACAGGCTGAATAAGTGTAAGTTATACGAGGCCTAAATAACCAACTGAGAACGTGCCTGGTATGTTAACGTAACATATTATGGTAAGAGTCATTCAAATAACTATAACATATAGAACATGCTATACGTTTACCAAACAATCTGTCACTCCTAATCGCTAAATCCCATGAAATCTTATACGTCTAGTCTCTTACATGAATGAGCTAAATAATATTATTTGATATTTTACGGTAATGTGTTAATAATTTCACACATAAGTCGCTGCTGAGTATAAGTCGCACCCCCGGCCAAACTATGAAAAAAACTGCGACTTATAGTCCGAAAAATACGGTAGTTTCAAACTGAAGAGCCAGTGGCCTTTACCGCGGTGAGCGAGTAGAAACTCCATCTATCTCCGCGCACAAGAGGCTATAAACCTAATGTTAATTAACAAAATTAACAAAAACTGCTTTGACATAACGGCTAACTACCGTATTTTTCGGAGTATAAGTCGCACCTGCCGAAAATGCATAATAAAGAAGGAAAAAAACATAAATCGCAAACTATGAAAAAAACTGCGACTTATAGTCCGAAAAATACGGTAATTACTTTATAAGAATAAGCATTACGGTACGTTACTGCTTACTCTCAACACTGGCTATCTAGCCATAAAACACTTCGGCAACTTTAAGCACTTTGCACGATTTGTTTAAGATACCGGTATATACCGTATATCGCCATTCGGACTAAAAATACCGGGATCTCAGCTTTGGTCCATGTCGCCCAGTCCCACCCTGACATGAGTACAATCGTTACACTAAATAACTATATCATTATTATCATTTAATAAATGTTTCACACTACAAACGTATGATTATGTCATGCGGGGGTTTACGATTGAACGCGGAACGTGGCTGTTCAAAAATGGATAATAGAGTTAAAAGTATCATGCAATGAGAAAAAGCTACTGAGCGATATGGCCCAAAAAATTATCACGATTCATTTTTTTTCCTATCATCCGTTCTGAATCAGCTTCTTTTTTAATGAAAGCTGATTGTTGTCCCGTGCAGGATTATAGAGAGTAACACATCCCTACTGTTTACTACTGCAGTATCTTGAAACAGACATTTCTACCAAGTTTGACTGAGGTAATATATGCTAACAGCTGACAACTGTCATTTTGTTCATATGTATAATTGTGTTTACTAGAGGTACAACAGTACAGGTAACCAACGCTGCTGTCCATACCTCGTTTTGGAGTCACGGTTTTGCTTCTTTTTCGGTACGTTTTGTGGGGTAAAGAGATTTTTTGCTTGTCATCTCAAACATTCTGCAGTAAACAAAGTATCATTACTGTAGTGAATCCTATAAGACCTTTACAAACCCAAACCCAGTGAAGTTGGCATGTTGTGTAAATGGTAAATAAAAAGAAAATACAATGATTTGCAAATACTTTTCAACTTATATTCAATTGAATAGACTGCAAAGACAAGATACCGTATTTTCCGCACCATTAGCCGCACCTAAAAACCACAAATTTACTCAAAAGCTGACAGTGCGGCTTTTAACCCGGTGCGCTTTATATATGGATAAATATTAAGATTCATTTTCATAAAGTTTAGGTCTCGCAACTTCGGTAAACAGCCGCCATCTTTTTTCCCGGTAGAACAGGAAGCGCTTCTTCTTCTACGCAAGCAACCGCCAAGGTAAGCACCCGCCCCCATAGAACAGGAAGCGCTTCTTCTTCTACTGTAAGCAACCACCCGCCCCCGGAAGAAGAAGAAGCGCGCGGATTTTCGTTTCATTTCCTTTGTGTGTTTACATCTGTAAAGACCAGACCACAAAATGGCTCCTACTAAGCGACACGCGTATAACGCAGAATTTAAACTTAAGGCAATAAGTCATGCCGAAGAACACGGAAATAGAGCAGCAGCAAGAGAATATAACATAAATGAATCAATGGTGCGTAGGTGGAGGAAGCAAGAAGATGACCTGCGCCAGGTAAAGAAGACAAAACAGAGTTTCCGAGGGAACAAAGCAAGATGGCAACTGTTGGAGGACAAACTCGAACAGTGGGTTGTTGAGCAGAGAGCAGCAAGCAGAAGTGTCAGCACCATCACTATTCGAATGAAGGCAACAACGCTAGCAAGCGAACTTCACCTGGATGATTTTAAAGGTGGTGCTTCTTGGTGTTTCCGGTTCATGAAAAGACGCTTATAGACTACGGTGTCGTCACGGACTACAAAGGCGGACTCGCACAATTTTTCAGGATTTATAGAGATCCCAAATACAGATCAGCAGGTACCAGAAGGTAAGAAAAGTTGTGTTTGCATAATATTGCGAAACAAAGTGCCAGATAATATGTCTTACCTTATACACACACTTTTCAATTCGGACACCGAAGACGAAGAATTCGAAGGATTTACGAATGAAGAATAACTTCAGAAAGTGAGCGCTATGTTTATTTTGTGTGTTGTGACATTAACGTTCGAGCAACATTATGTTGCTATTGCTCTGCACTATTTTGAATTTTACTATGTTTGTGATTGCACATTTGCGTACATTTTGGGACAGAGTTGTTAGAACGCTGGTTTTTAATATATTATTAAAGTTTGACTGACCTGACTGTTTTTTTGACATTCCCTTTAGCGCAGCGTAGGCGCGGCTTATAGTCCGGGGCGGCTTATAGGTGGACAAAGTTTTGAAATATGCCATTCATTGAAGGTGCGGCTAATAACCCGGGGCGGCTTATAGTGCGGAAAATACGGTACTTAACGTTCAAACTGGTAAACTGTTATTGTTTTGCAAATATTAGCTCATTTGGAATTTGATGCCTGCAACAGGTTTCAAAAAAGCTGTCACAAATGTCAAAAAAGACTGAGAAAGTTGAGGAATGCTCATCAAACACTTATTTGGAACATCCCAAAGGTGAACAGGCTAATTGGGAACAGGTGGGTGCCATGATTGGGTATAAAAGCAGCTTCTATGAAATGCTCAGTCATTCACAAACAAGGATGAGGCGAGGCTCACCACTTTGAGAACAAAAATGTGAGCAAATTGTCGAACAGTTAAAGAACAACATTTCTCAACGAGCTATTAATTTAGGAATTTCACCATCTACGATCCGCAATATCATCAAAAGGTTCAGAGAATCTGGAGAAATCACTGCACGTTAGCGACAAGACCGTGAACTTCGATCCCTCAGGCGGTACTGCATCAAAAACCGACATCAGTGTGTAAAGGATATCACGACGTGGGCTCAGGAACACTTCAGAAAACCACTGTCTGTAACTAGAGTTCATTGCTACATCTGTAAGTGCAAGTTAAAACTTTACTATGCAAAGTGAAAGCCATTTATCAACAACACCCAGAAACGCCACCGGATTTGCTGTGCCTGAGCTCATCTAAGATGGACTAATGCAAAGTGGAAAAGTGTTCTTTGGTCTGACGAGTACACATTTCAAATTGTTTTTGGAAACTGTGGACGTCGTGTCCTCCGAACCAAAGAGAAAAAGAACCATCAGGACTGTTATAGGCGCAAAGTTCAAAGGCCAGCATCTGTGATGGTATGGGGGTGTATTAGTGCCCAAGGCATGGGTAACTTACACATCTGTGAAGGCGCCATTAACGCTGAAAGGTACATACTGGGGCGGTATAGCTCGGTTAGTAGAGTGGCCGTGCCAGCAACTTGAGGGTTCCAGGTTCGATCCCCGCTTCCACCATCCTAGTCACTGCCGTTGTGTCCTTGGGCAAGACGCTTTACCCAACTGCTCCCAGTGCCACCCACACTGGTTCAAATGTAACTTAGATATTGGGTTTCACTATGTAAAAGTGCTTTGAGTCACTAGAGAAAAGCGCTATATAAATAGAATTCACTTCAATTCACTTCATACAGGTTTTGGAGCAACATATGTTGTCATCCAAGCAACCTTATCATGGACGCCCCTGCTTATTTCAGTAAAACAATGCCAAGCCAAGTGTTACATCAACGTGGCTTCGTAGTAAAAAAATGTGGGCACTAGAGTGGCCTGCCTGTAGTCCAGACCTGTTTCCAATTGAAAATGTGTGGCGCATTATGAAGCCTAAAATACCACAACAGAGACCCCGGACTGTTGAACAACTTAAGCTGTACATCAAGCAAGAATGGGAAAAAATTCCACCTGAAAAGCTTCAAAAATTGGTCTCCTCAGTTCCCAAACATTTATTGAGTGTTGTTAAAAGGAAAGGCCATGTAACACAGTGGGAAAAATGTGTTGTTGCCATTAAATTCAAAGTTAATGATTATTTGCAAAAAAAAATTTATGTTTCTCAGTTTGAACATTAAAGGGGAACATTATCACAATTTCAGAAGGGTCAAAACCATTAAAAATCAGTTCCCAGTGGCTGATTTTATTTTTCGAAGTTTTTTTCAAAATTTTACCCATCACGCAATATCCCTAAAAAAAGCTTCAAAGTGCCTGATTTTAACCATCGTTATATACACCCGTCCATTTTCCTGTGACGTCACACAGTGATGCCAATACAAACAAACAGCAAGGTATAGCTACATTAGCTCGGATTCAGACTCAGATTTCAGCGGCTTAACACTGTCTGATAAGATAATTACTAACAACTATGAACTAGGTTTACAGCATATGAAATACATTTGGCAACAACATGCACTTTGAGAGTGCAGACAGCCCATTTCAGGCGTGCTAAGAACATATATTTTTCCATGATTTCAGCACTTAGGTTAACCATACCTAAATAGACACAAAACACTGCATTACACAAGACTACCCGAAAGTACTCGAATGATTGAAAAAAAGAAATGTTTTTAAGCTAAATTATTGGTAAACACAGTTTATGTATAATAATTTACGTAAAACCGCGAGTAATGAATAAAGTTTTCATCAATTAATATATTCTGTAGACATACCCTCATCCGCTGTCTTTTCCTGAAAGCTGATCTGTCCAGTGTTGGAGTTGATGTCAGCAGGCCAGGGAAGCTAGGGTCGATATTCTTCTCTTGATCATCTTCGGTGGCATAAGGGACGGTGTGAGCCAAGACATCCAGGGGGTTTAGTTCGCTCGTCTGCGGGAACAAACTGCCGCCATTGCTTGCCGTGCTACCGAGGTCCTTTGTCCCTGAATTGCTCACACACTCCGGCAGATTCAATGGGGGTCTGGCGGCAGATTTCTTTGACTTTATCATAGGAAATGCATCTGCTTTGAGTGTCGCAGGATATCCACACATTCTTGCCATCTCTGTCGTAGCATAGCTTTTGTCGGTAAAGTGTGCGGAACAAACGACTGACCATTTCGTCGGCTTTCCCCACAGCCTCGTATTTTGAACAAATTTCGTCCAATTTCTTGCCACTTTCGCATCTTTGGGCCACTGGTGCAACTTGAATCCGTCCCTGTTCGTGTTGTTACACCCTCCGACAACACACCGACGAAAGTGAGAAAATGGCGGATTGCTTCCCGATGTGATGTCACGTTGTGACGCCATCGCTCCGAGAGCGAATAATAGAAAGGCGTTTCATTCGCCAAAATTCACCCATTTAGAGTTCGGAAATCAGTTAAAAAAAATATATGGTCTTTTTTCTGCAACATCAAGGTATATATTGACGCTTACATAGGTCTGGTGATAATGTTCCCCTTTAAATATATTGTCTTTGCTGTCTATTCAATTGAATATAAGTTGGAAAGGATTTGCAAATCATTGTATTCTGTTTTTATTTACGATTTACACAACGTGCCAACTTCACTGGTTTTGGGTCTTGTATTTCAAGTGAACATGTACCGAACACTTTCAAATGGTAAATTAATATTTGTATTCTTTGATTACTTGTATACATCAGTGCTTCTTTGGCAAACCAGCGGTGAACTATATTTTGGAATTTTTAAAACTCAAATACTGTGGTTTATTTTGAATGAAAATACATTAAAATGCAGTTTGAATTTGAGGTACTGTAAAATAATGTGTACCAACACATAAATCAAGTTTAATGATTATGTCAGAAACAAAATGTTTTTTTTTAATCCACAAACAGACACAAAAAAACACAAAGTGTGTGTCTGCAGAGTTTTTATACCGATATACTGGTACTACAGCAGGGACAAGTTTTTATTTAGTACATGTCATACCAGAGGACTGGAATCTTTGCAGACGCATAAAAAAGGTCTGATTAAAAAATATTGAGGTATAAAAATGCCTTTTCCGATTAAATTAGTAGGTGTGTTGATTCTGCCAGTCGGGACCAATACAGTTACATAGACGTTCTCTGAGTGCCTGCAAGTCTGCATTCAGTGCAGGATTACTGGTGAGCTGTAGCAGATAGTGAAAATAAAGTCACGACTCCATTTAATTTTTATGTTTGAACTTCTATGCTAGTATAGTCATATTTCTTTATTTTGTTCTTCTGGGCTGCACTTCCAGCAGTGTGAGGGGGATGAGGCACAACGCGTCTGAACATTACTCACGTTGTGAGGAGGCTGACTTTCACAGAGGTGGAACAAGATGGTCGCGCACACGGACACACTTTCACAAAAACACATGGACACACAGGATCACGGTCAATAAAGGTGGATTGTTCCGTTCAGGATAATACCAAGAATCGTTGCTTCCCTAATGTTTGCTACTGCGGTCACTGCGAACAGACATTTCCGCCATGTTTCACCGAGGAAAAAAGACTATTTGCGAGGAGTACAACAATGGCGCTCGCAAGTATGGAAGAATCGAAGCAGGCTCCGTACCACAACACATTTTTAATTGTGATGAACCGGACTTTTCTGCAAAAATTTGCCAAAGCAGACTTTTTCCACAGCACAGGGGAAGGCACTAACTCGCAAGCCAATTAAAGATTGCCTCCTCATCTTCCTGCTCCCTGCTCTCCAGTTAGCAACACAATCGCCGACGACAAGGTGAAGTCAATTGTACTACTTGTATTTTCTATATTTGTAGCAATATGGTTGTTAAAGTTCAATATTTGTTGTGCTTTTCGGTTGTTTGTGAGGGCACCAAAGGGACCTATGTGCGCGTGTTGGCAGAGCAGGACAGTATAGCTTGTTGTTTTGGCTTGTTAATTAATAGAGAGTTGATCCATCACTTTGTTTGATATACAGTACTGTATAGCACTTTATATTGTGTTCTCAGTAGGGCTGGGCGATATGGCCTTTTATTAATATCTCAATATTTTTAGGCCATGTCACGATACACGATATATACAGTGCCCTCCAAAAGTATTGGAACAGTGAGTCCAATTCGTTTATTTTTGTTGTAGACTGAAAACAGTTGGGTTTGACTTCAAAAGATGAAAATGGGACAAGAGATTTCAGCTTTCATTTCCAGGTATTTACATCTGGATCTGATACACAACTTAGAAGATAGCACCTTTTGTTTCAACCTACAGGTGGAACCAACATGAAAACCAGAGAGCTGTCTATGGGTGAAAAAGAAGCAATTGTGAATCTGAGAGAAGATGGACAATCAATCAGAGCCATTGCACAAACTTTGGCCATAGCCAGTACCACCATTTGGAATGTCCTGAAGAAGAAAGAAATCACTGGTGTACTAAGCAACAGACGTGGAACAGGTAGACCAAGGAAAACATCAGGAGTTGATGAGAGAAACATTGTGATGGCTACAAAGAACAACTGTTGGTGACATCAGCAACGACCTCCAGAGCCAGAGGGCAGGAGTGAAGGTATCACAATCTAATGTTGGCAGAAGACTTCATGAACAGAAGTACAGAGGCTACACCAGAAGATGCAAACCACTCATTAGCAAGAAGAACAGGAAGGCCAGGCTGGAATGTGCCAAAAGGTACAGAGATGAGCCTCTTTTATGGGACTCATGAGACAAAGATGAACTTCTTTCAAAGTGATGGAAAGGCGAACGTTTGGAGAAAGAAAGGATCTGCTCATAATCCCAAACATACAAGCTCATCTGTGAAACATAATGTCATGGCTTGGGCTTGCATGGCTTCTTCTGGGACGTCATCTTCATTGATGATGTACACATGATGGCAGCAGCAAAATGAACTCAGAAGTCTACAGAAACATTTTGTCTGCTAATTTAAAGAAAGATGCAACCAAACTGATTGGGAGATCCTTCATCATGCAGCAAGATAACGACCAAAACAACAAAGGAGTTGATCAGGGGCAAGAAGTGGAAGGTTTTAGACTGGCCAAGTCAGTCTCCAGACTTAAACCCAATAGAGCATGCATTTTACCTGCTGAAGAGGAGACTGAAGGGAATAACCCCCCAAAACAAACAACAACTGAAAGAGGCTGCACTGAAAGCCTGGAAAAGCATCACAAAAGAAGAATGCAAAAGTTTGGTGATGTCAATGGCTCACAGGCTTGATGCACTTATTGAAAGCAAAGGGTTTGCAACTAAATATTAAGTCTTATTCACTTTAATCTATTTTAAGTTTATATGTTCCAATACTTTTGCTCACCTAAAATGTTGTGTTCTATTACAAATAATGCTATCTTCTAAGTTGTGTATCAGATCCAGATGTAAATACCTGGAAATGAAAGCTGAAATGTTGATCTCTTGTCTCATATTCATCTTTTAATGTCAAACCCAAATGTTTTTAGTCTACAACAAAAATAAAGGAACTGGCCTCACCGTTCCAATACTTTTGGAGGGCACTGTATTTCGATATTTTGCTTTAGCCCTGAATTAACACTTGATGCATATAATCACACCAGTGTGATGATTTTGGTTGTACATTAAAACATTCTTGTTTATACTGCATTAATATATGCTAATATTAAACTTTCATGCAGAGAAAGAAATCCCAACTAAGTCAATTCACCAAAACTGTATTTATCAAACATTAATGTCATTTCAAAACAGAAAGTGCAAGATTGTCAGAGACATTTTAAAACAAGCTATTAGTGCACTTTTGTGCATGATGTCACTAAGATGACATCAAAACAACACTAAATTAAGGTGCACTTTTTGTACAGAACGCCACTACAATAGTTAAAAACAAATAAAGTGCACTTTTGTGCATGATGTATTTCAATAACTGTCAAATAAAAATTAGCAGCATAATAGGAAATCAAATAGTATATGTCCTTCGCTATGTGGTAGGTTACTGCGGACATTATGTCCTGTTTTCGACTATTTTTTTCATACGGTGTTGATGTGGAAATGGAAGACGCCAGGCTCAATTGGGTCAGTGCTGGTTGCTTGGGCATTTTGTTGGGTGTGGCACCGGCCGGAGATGTTGACATGCAGAGTTTCAAGCACTCCTTATTCTCTAGCGGGTGACTTTTCAAATGATGCGACAAATTAGTAGTGCAGCTACTTTTTGTAGCAACGTTTTTGCCGCATACTTGACATTACGGTTGTCTGTTCAACATCTTCCCGCTTGAAGCCAAACCACCGCCAGACGATGGACCCTGTGCTGTTTTTCTTCGGAATTAATTCTTCTTCCTCCATTTGTTACCAGATTGGCACCTTCTCTATCTCGTATTAGCACTCACACCGCTCCACTAGCACCACCTGCCACAGTTAACTTTACCCACGCCGCTACCTCTCTGCTCCGCGAGAGCGTATGACGTTGTACGCGCGACAGTATGTGACGTATGTAAGAAGGTGCGCTTGTTTTATGTCTCTGTGAAAAGGAGAGACAAGAAAGAGTGAGAAAAGCCTTTAGTGTATGGCCCGCAGCTAAAAGCAACTGCGTGAGAACGTATACTCAAATACTCACGATATAGTCATTTTCCACATCGCACACAGTCAAACCCGCGATATATCAAGTATATTTGATATATCGCCCAGCCCTAGTTCTAAGTGTACAAACCTTGACTAAAATAGACTTTTGAGTTTGGAACCCATTATTTTTATTTACATTGTTTCCTATTGGGAAATTTGCTTCACGATACCAACTTTTCTATTTACAAACCCTGTTCAAGAACCAATTCAATTCCTGAATCAATGTTCCACTGTGCTAATAATAACAACAAAAATAAGTGCCTTTAAATACATGGATAATGTTTATTTAGCCTTTTTATTAGACTAATTACAAATTACATTAGGACGTCACGTTTACACGCCCCATGTCTAAATTGTACAAGTGTCCTGTGATTAATGTGAGATCTCACCCTGAAACTAACCCAAATGAGGACACGCAGTATATAAAACAGATGCATGTATTCTTTTACCATAAAGATAAATAATTTATGTAATGGAATCAATATAATGCCCTACTAAATCCGAGTTAGGTCGCAGCAGTAGTTGTAGTGCTAAACTGTTTGCTTGAAGCTAACGTAAAGACCACATGGAGATAAAGAGTCAATCGGGGTCTACTTTGCTGCCAGAGAGTACATAAAGACCTTAAATGCTCTCGCCAAACGGAGTCAAATTGTGGATAAACAAAGTGTCGGGTGTGAGGCATGGCTTGGCCTTAATGAAGGGCAAATTTTGCGGAAGGCACCGTGGGGAGTCCACTTTAGCAATGCCCATATTGAGTGTGGGGCATGATGCAACATGTGGCAACACCAGAGGTGGCTGTGCGGTGAACTCCAGCTTGTGTCTTGTCTCAGCGCCACTGCGCGTGTGGCTGCTATGATAAATATTGCATGTATTTGCTTGTACGTATATTTCATGTTTCTGTCTGCAATACAATAGCACAGGGGTGTCCAAACTTCAGACCAGGGGGGCATTTTTATCCTCGAGTTGGTTTATGTTGCCCGGGTGCAACTGGTTGACAAGATCCATCCTTCCATCCATTTTCTACCGCTTGTCCCTTTTGGGGTCACGGAGGGTGCTGGAACCTATTCTAGCTGCATTCAGGCGGAAGGCGGTGTACACCCTGGACAAGTCGCCACCTCATCGCAGGGCCAGAAGATCGTATAGTTTAAAAGTGGTAGCAACAGCTGCCAGTTGTGGTGGCGTCGTGGCAACAGCAGAAGTTGGTTTGTTGGTCACCCCAAAGAAATTTGGCACCATTGACTGCTGTCTGTCTTTGATCGCCGACTTGATTAGCTAAAGGCATGTGTGATTTTACCACATAAAATTGTTCAATGCCTCTGGAAACCGAATTTAATGCTTTTCAATGCCATTTAAGGCCTTAATTTTTGTAAAGTCCATTTAATGACTTTTAATGCTTTTAAACGATCTGCGAAAACCCTAGTATATGAACGATAATAGAGTGATAATATAGATAGAGTCAGTGACGTGATGATGTCAGGTGAGGCCCCCGCCTCACCTGCCACCAGGAAAGAAAAAAAATGTAAAAAGAAAAAAAAATAATTAAATTGTTATATGTATTCAGTGATTATACTATGAAGTTATTCTCTATTCAACTTCACCAGTTTTAGATTATTTTTATTCAAAATCGCTGAATTTTCACATTTGCCGTTCAAATACTGAGAAGATAAGGTACGGTGAGTCACCAGCCAGTTGAGGCATGTCACTCAGTTGTGCCTCAACATGGATTGCGGACTCGGCTAACTGCTGGCCTGCTGTGCAGTGAGACCGTATTGCTATATGAACTATATTATACATTTCCATAGTTTAGTTAGCTGAGGTATATAATGTACAGTGTATTTTGTCAACAACTGTATGTGTGTAAAGTATTTCTTGTGCTGAGCAATCATAAAACTGCTGCGAAGACGCACTGTGTGAGGCTCGCAGTAATCCCGCCTCCTGGTGCCTGTTAATGCACCCCCGCCGCAGAATGCACACCCCGACGGGAGCGCCACACCAACCAAAGCCCACACCCAAACCCTCCACGTGCAAGACCGAATCCACCCAAAAAAAGTCACTTAGCAAGAAGCCAAAAAGTGCAAAAACAACAATGCTCGCGCCGGAGGAGCCGTGAACGACTGCAGGGACACAACATTAGGTACACCTGCAGACTGCAGCACGCATTTCATATTTCATTCATTCACAACTCCTCCAACACCACTGTTCCCGCACTTATAAGTAAAGGTAAGACCATAATAACGTTTTTTTAATTAAATGTGCTTTTTTGTGTGCTACAGTTTGTATGTGTAGAGTTAAAGTTAAGTTAAAGTACCAATGATTGTCACACACACACACTAGGTGTGGTGAAATTTGTCCTCTGCATTTGACCCATCCCTTGATCACCCCCTGGGATGTGAGGGGAGCAGTGGGCAGCAGCGGCGCCGCACCCGGGAATCAATTTTGGTGATTTAACCCACAATTCCAAGCCTTGATGCTGAGTGCCAAGCAGGGAAGAATGCTGGTTTGAGCTTTTAAACATAACCCGTTAACTGCTGCCAATCAAATGGTGAATAAGATACTCTTTAAGGTTCATATGTTTGTAAATCTGACTGTGATGAAGTCAGTGCCTCACCAGCCATGAACCTCACCGCACGTCACTGGATAGAGTTGTACCTCAACCTACGAGCACATTGCGTTCCAATACCACATCTCAAAGTAGTCCTACCCATTGGAATTAATTGAAATCAATATATTCTGTTCTTGGTCCTCTCAAGACACCACCATATTATCATTGTAAAGAGCCTTTTGATAAGAAAAACTAACTTTCAGATAATAAATGTTAACAAAATGCTTGACTATCCAGTTTGTTGAGTCAGGACTAGACAGCATGCAGCTACTCAATAATTTTATGGATAAACGTTTGTGGTTTGTGGCCGCATGCCGCAGACTGACTGCAGCAGGGCTTGATTCGCTGGTACAGCTGCTAACATGTAGGACATGTAGGACATATTTCTCTCTCCAATTTAGTCGTCTGCTTCTCCTCCGTTCTTAGTTCCGGTGCTTGGAGGGCAGGACGTCGATTTTTGAGCGACGCTCAAACGCACACGTTAACTGTCAAGCCTAAATGTATGTTTGTTTGTTGTGTGAATGAAGCAGGCAGAGCAGAGTGCAACAATATGTTAACTCCTTATTGCTCTTTACGGCACAGGAAACAAAGTGCCCGTAACTCAATTTTAATCATAACAAAAAGCCGAGAGACAGCTCGTATCTCAAATTACTCATGAGTTGAGGTGCCACTGTATTTTGATTCTTGTTAATGTTTACAAACTACCTGGACACAGGGGGACTTTAAGGACAAAAAATGCATTCTTTAAAAAATAAAAACTTTGTTGATGGTAGGTTTTGCTTTTGTTTAGTTATTGTGTACAATTGGCTTTGTTTTGTTAAAAAAACGGTATGCTGTATAAGAAAATAAGGAACTAGTTTAAATATTGCATTGATATCGTTACAGTGCCAACAGCAATGAACTTATATATACTTTTTACACCAAAAGCAATATAATGTAAAGTTTTGATATTTTTTTGTATATTTTGTAAAAAGAAATGCTGAAAACAGACATTACATATGTTTAGAGACAAAACTGAATGTCATCTTTGTGTTTGAGTGACAAAGTGTATTATTGTTACAATAGTTATTACAGGGGTGTGCAAAGTGTGGCTATTTGCGTACTACAGCTCAAGTTTTGCCAGGTTGTAACATACTGTCGTAAAAAAACAGGAAACAATAAGAAAAGATGGTATTTGGATACTAATAACTATTAATAATACAATATGACATAACACAAAGCTAACAAAGTATTGATGTACAGTTGTGGTCAAAAGTTTACATACACTGGTAAAGAACATAATGTCATGGCTGTCGTGAGTTTCCAATAATTTCTACAACTCTTATTTTTTTGTGATAGAGTGATTGGAGCACATACTTGTTGGTCACAAAAATCATTCATGAAGTTTGGTTCTTTTATGAATTTATTATGGGTCTACTGAAAATGTGACCAAATCTGCTGGGTCAAAAGTATACATACAGCAATGTTAATATTTGGTTACATGTCCCTTGGCAAGTTTCACTGCAATAAGGCGCTTTTGGTAGCCATCCACAAGCTTCTGGCAAGCTTCTGGGTGAATTTTTGACCACTCCGCTTGACAAAATTGGTGCAGTTCAGCTAAATTTGTTGGTTTTCTGACATGAACTTGTTTCTTCAGCATTGTCGCCACATTTAAGTCATGACTTTGGGAAGGCCATTCTAAAACCTTAATTCTAGCCTGATTTAGCCATTCCTTTACCACTTTTGACATGTGTTTGGGGTCATTGTCCTGTTGGAACACTCAACTGCACCCAAGACCCAACCCCCGGGCTGATGATTTTAGGTTGTCCTGAAGAATTTGGAGGTAATCCTACTTTTTCATTGTCCCATTTACTCTCTGTAAAGCACCAGTTCCATTGGCAGCAAAACAGGCCCAGAGCATAATACTACCACAACCATGCTTGACGGTAGGCACCATGTTCCTGGGATTAAAGGCCTCACCTTTTCTCCTCCAAACATATTGCTGGGTATTGTGACCAAACAGCTCAGTTTTTGTTTCATCTGACCACGGAACTTTCCTCCAGAAGGTCTTATCTTTGTCCATGTGATGTCAGATGAAACAAAAATTTAGCTGTTTGGTCACAATACCCAGCAATAGGCCATTGGAAACCTTGCACAAACAATCACTCAACACCCTTGACCGAAAACCACACCACCACCATCACTGTTTAGTTCTTCAAAAATATAGATTGTTAAATTTCGCTAACATTCAAAGATTAGCATCAATACGAATGGTCCATCGAATCCTAAATAACACTGCACCAGCGCCACTTAAGCACTTTGTCCAGTTTACATCTGGTGTGACAACTAGAAACACACAAGCCTCCACAGGGGGCCATGTTCTGTACCCAGATGTAAAACCTCTTTTGCACAATCAGCCTTTTCATATAAAGCGATAAAGGAATGGATTATTCTTAATTTACAATTGAACTTATTAAGAGGCTTTGGAGCAATCAAAGTTGCTCACACGGTCACTGAGGTGGGCACTATGATTGACATGTTAACTTAATGTGTATTATATTTATGCATGAGAAGATGTTATTGTAAGCTGTGAGGTGTGTCTGTTAAAATCATGGTTGTTTTTACAAATGATGACAGATGTGAACAAGAACATGTATTGTCTATGTGTGATTATGTAAATGAGGTGTGGTGGTAATGAAGGCATTTTATGACTTTTCTTAATTTGATTACATGCTATAGTATAATTGTATTGTTATAATTGTATTGCATGTTTTTGTATCTTTTTAGTTTAGGTAACTAGGGACTGCAGATGGAAATGAGCTATTTAGCTATAATCTGGTGCAGAACATATCTGTCTTTGAGCTTAATGTCTCTGTGCATTGATTGTCCCTTCAAATAAAGACTCAACTAAACTAAACTAAGTCAAATTGGATCATTGTCTACGACACACCTGATACATTCTTGGCATAGGTGTTGGGTGTCACTGGTATACAACCATAAACAACACTGTGTACAAGTCTAAAAGTGTATCAGTGTTACCTGACAGACATCGGAGCGGATGCCAGTCTTCCAGAATCCCTGGCTGCTGAGCTCCACTGTCACCTCGCGGCGCATGGTGTTCTTCTGACGGATCTTCTGAAGAGCTTCCTGCCAAACAAGTAGTTGGTCTATTATTTATCAATGGTAGCAAAGCCGGCGGGGACAGCACCTATCCGTGGAATACACACCCCAACTAACCACCGCCACCCCAGTCCCACGTACCCTCCCTCGCCCCCTTTCATTCCTGCTCTTCTAATGCTCGATATTTACCACCATGGGTCAGAGCCATTGTGTAGAAACTTTATCCACCAACCCGGACCCAGGACACGAAAGCATCCCCCCTACACAATCAGTACATGCATCCACCATGTCAGTGTGCGTGTGTGGTATTCACAATCAACTACCTTTGAGACGTGATCCGCCTCAAATGGAACGCCAGGAATTTATGCCTCGCAGAGGAAATAAGAACAACAAAGGCATGAATAAATAATGCCATCCTACTTTGAACTGCGCATCAAAGTGATCAAGCGCGCCCACACCGCCACCACACTGTACATGTGTGCACCCACACACACGATCTGTCCACTGCGTGTGCACGGCTCTGCGAGTGATTGTGTATGCATTCATGGAGCATGGTCAAGGGGCCGGCCCGGAGAACTCATGAATTATTATTATTTTATGAATGATGCTTGCTGTGTTTGGATGAAAAAAAGTGCCTTGCAAACTCTGTCATGTGACAAAATACTGACACGCTATGGTGTTGCACTTCTACTCATCAACCGTCAGAAATAAATGGCGAACATTTGTTTAAATATGCCCGCTATGTTTCCTGTGCGACTATTTTTCTTAAAAGTTCACCACATGGCGGCGCTGTTATCAAACTCTAAAGTTAAAGAGAAACTGCACTTTTTGGGGAATTTTGCCTATTATTCACAATCCTTACATAAGACAAGAACATTTTAAATAGTAAATAAATGCGATTAAAAGTCTGCTCACAATGGAGCCTACAGGGGTCGCTCTATTCTGCCTATATAGGCCTCAAAAAACATCCAAACAACTCCGATATGGATGAGAGTTGGTGAAAGACTAGCTTGTAGTTTGATTCTATTTTTTCAAAAATCTATACATACCATAAACCTGCTTATCTGTATTCTCAGCTGTTGCTTGCTAGTGAAAGTCACAACTATGGTACCGGGCTAGCCCTAAGAGGTGCTCTCACCCATCTTAAACCCAAAAGTGATGTTTTGAAAAAGACTGTTATGTATAGGGAAATCACTTACTGGAATCAACTTCCACAATATCTGGTATCAATCACCAGCATAATGGGTTTTAAGAATAGACTAAGAAAGAGATTATTCTAGAT
This sequence comes from Nerophis lumbriciformis, assembly GCF_033978685.3. Taxonomy (NCBI): domain Eukaryota; kingdom Metazoa; phylum Chordata; class Actinopteri; order Syngnathiformes; family Syngnathidae; genus Nerophis; species Nerophis lumbriciformis. The sequence goes on from NC_084554.2 coordinate 44,139,014, forward strand.
TGTACCTAATGTCATGACAGGTTTTATTGATTGACTATTTTATTGATTATGGGACAAGCAGTAGAAAAGGGATGGATGGTACTTCTTCGTCACTTATTTGTCTTTGGTACACTAATGTGTATATTTTAGGCCATTGGTTATTTGTTTTATTTTTGCAAAAATATATACAGTATATATATTTGTATATTGCTCTTTTTATCTTTGGTATGAACATTGCTATGTAAACTCAAAGTTATTGTTTTGGGGTTTTTTTTGGTTCTTTGTTGTTGCTATTTTTGTATTACAACATTTTATTATTTGATCATGTTGTACTGCATTGTAATCTTTTGTTTTGTGATTGTGTGATGTTTTTGCCTGGACCCCAGGAAGAATAGTCTCCACTGCGGTGTAGGCTAATGGGGATCCTTAATAAACTAAACTAAACAATAAGGTTTTATATACATGATGTAAGTATATATGTAATTTAGTAATGGGCACATTAATAATATTTAATATTTACGTATTTGATCATTAAGATTTAACATCACTGATTACTACTCACTGCAGACTTCATGAGAGTCAACAAACAAAATAAAACATCACTTAATGTACAATGTCTGCTGTCATTTGGATGCTGATGGATAAAATCTTGTTAAATTTCCGTTTAGATAAAGAATGAGTCATAAGTGTCTTTTCGTGTTTTTCTCGCCATTCCGGGGTCTAAATTGGCTGTCAAAGTGTATCAGCATGTCGGAATACGTCCTTGTCCTTCTATTATCCAGGTGAAAGGCATGATTTATGATCCAGAATAAATAAACGCGAGAAAGCAGCTCATCAGCTGATGTCAAAATACCCATACAAGCTAGTGAACACGGCGCAGTTATAAATAGTTTGTCTGCGTTAGCGCTTAAAATAACAATTTCACTAATACTTGGTTAATATTCAAGTCACGAAATGTAAATCGAGTACTGGTGGCGGTTTTTGAATGGTTATTTATTGTGTTTAACGGGTGGAATATTGGCTCCATTTTATTTACAAGTTAAAATGCATTAAAAAAAATACATTCTTCGTCTTGTCTTTCATAATTGTGAACGATAAGCAAAATTCCCCAAAAAGTGTGGTTTCCCTTTGATATATTAAATTATGTGTTAACCATAATGTGATACTTGAACATTTTCACACAGCTCAATACGCTCCTCGTAAAAAACGCTTGTAACTAGGCCTGGTCCTATCATCAATAAATCCAATTAATCGAACGATAAATAAAGATGAACTTGATTACTTTGCCATCATCGATTAATTATTAAGTCTGTGACAGTTTGTTTGCTCGTTTCCAATCAGGGTGAAGAGGTTTCACTCTGTGCTTCGGTCACAGCACCATTCATGTCTACCTATAGTTAAATTAAATTACCTCAGTGAAATTCCAATGCAAGTCGCATATGGGCAAAAAAATCGGAATTAACCTGCAGTCTGAACAAGGCGTTTGTCTCCGTGGGCGGAGGCAAAAGCATACTTGCCAACCTTGAGACCTTCAAATTCGGGAGATGGGGGGTGTGTATATTGTAACCCGGAAGAGTTAGGGCTGCAAGGGATTCTGGGTATTTGTTCTGTTGTGTTTATGTTGTGTTTATGTTGTGTTACGGTGCGGATGTTCTCCCGAAATGTGTTTGTCGTTCTTGTTTGGTGTGGGTTCACAGTGTGAATTTGTATTTGTAACAGTGTTAAAGTTGTTTATATGGCCACCCTCATCTTGGGAATCATTTTTGGTGATTCAACCCCCAATTCCAACCCTTGATGCTGAGTGCCAAGCAGGGAGGTAAAGGGTCACATTTTTATAGTCTTTGGTATGACTCGGTCGGGGTTTGAACTCACGACCTACTGATCTCAGGGCGGACACTCTAACCGCTAGGCCACTGAGCAGGTCATATAATAAAATAATATAATAGAAAATATGAATGAAAAATAATATATTGTGTATGAAAGGGTTACTTTATTATCATTATATATTAGACTTACATTAGTGCTTGATTTGGTCTCAAAATAATGCTGACAATAAAATTGTTCATTAAGGCTGTGAATCTTTAGGCACCACACAATTCGATTCTATTCGATTCTTGGGGGTAATGATTTGATTAAGAACAGATTCTTGGTTCAAAACGATTCTCGATTAAATACTTTTCTAATAACACCTGTTTCTCACCTTTTTTGTAAGGGGCGCCGGAAGTTGGCAGACCTTTCAGCGATCCTGTTCTGTCTCCCTGTAATGTTTGTCTGCTCTTGAATGGGATTGTGCTGAAAACTTAATTTCCCCTCGGGGATTAATAAAGTACTTCTGATTCTGATTCCTTCATAAAATAGATAAACAACGTTGATTCATTTTTATATTACTTAAAAGAAAAGTAGTTTTGTTTAATGAAATGCTTCCAAACATTTAATAAAGTCATATACAAATAAGGCAACAAGAGAAGTATCCAACATTATACTTTTCTAAAGGAAATCTGTACCACAAATAGATGAATCTACATAAACAATATGATTTTCCTTAGTAGCTGAACCGGAAAGATTTAAAATAAAATTTTTGTTTGTTTTTGGGGAGTTTTTTTTTTTAATCGATTTTTGATTTCTTTTAATTCTATTAAGAATTGTTACAAATACGAAACCCAATTAATTCTAAAAAAAAAAAAAATTGTACACCCCTATTTATACACAATATATTGTCCATGCCTAACTGTAACTTTAGGGTGCGCAGCTCAACCATCACCAAATTTAAAACACACTTTTAGGGGACTGACAAGCACATGAGCGTACAAATTTGAGCAAGATTGGTTTAAAAACATGGCCACACGGGGGGGACTCAGCAACTAATTCTCCGTAGGTCATTTGTCTAATGATTATTTAAAATGTGAGCATATCTGTGTTGCGTGTGCTCGCCTGTCTTCTACAGCATTTTGATAACAACCCATGGTGTGCTGATAGAGACGCCGCCAAAGTCCTGATTGCGGGCGGGATACTTATTCAAATGAGAGATGAGACAATAAAAAGAAGAAGATAAAACACAAAAGAAGCGCTACAAGCTGCCTTGACAAGTCCCTTTGTGCGTTTCTATTAAATCACATAATATTACGCTACTGCAGGCGAAATAGAACAATAGAACTAAGTAACACACCTGTCGTGTGTTCCAGTGTGCATGTAGAGTATATTCCTGCTTCTGTAATTGCTGCGGTGCAAGTTGACAGTAGGACAGTTAGATACTGAAGGTTGGGGAGCTACTTGGGAAAGCAGCTAATTTAGTCCAAGTTCTTGTTCCTTATTGGTGTAAACTGTCACCAGAGAGCGAGTAGTAAGTGTATGCGCTGGAGGGAAGAGGGTGGATGGAGTACATGTACACCACTTAAACTACAACCACTACAACTTTTTCACCCTCGTTGCTGCTAAAGACCTTCACACTCAAGGCTGAGCCGGTGAGTGTGCACGTTGTGTACATTACTGTATGCAAAAGCACTTAGTTTAGTCACACGCTGAATGAGAATAAAGTGGGTTCAAGAGAGAGCAACAATAATTCGCTGAAAAGAGATCAGATGTGCTCAGGTGCTTAAGGTCAGTTGTTCTCAAACTTTTTCACCAAGTACCACCACAGAAAAAACTTGGCTGTCCAAGTACCACCATAATGACCAATATCAAAATACAGCAGCGTAGTAGGCTTAAATATTCACTAAAAACAAGTAAGATGTTTCATTCAACAAGTATATTTAATATTTTTGACCACTGTAACATTACACACAGTTTGAACAGGAACACTGTGTTTGAAAATAGGAAATAAAACAATGTACTTTAATCAAGTGAGTCTTTGGCGTACGACGAGATGGAGCCCGCGTATCACTGGCATCAGAGTCGTGTATAAGAGAGTATGGCCAACTACAAAAACGGGCGCCATGACTGCTGCTAAGGACGTGTGCGGCTGTGCCCGGATGCATGCAATTGAGAACAATAATAGCACATGCAACACAGTAGGGGTGAATGTATTGACACATGTTCACTCTTTTGTGTGAAGCGCATCAGGAGTAGAAGAGTCACGCAATGTAGTGTCCTCCTTTTTCACATGACTGTATGAAAACATGGCACACAAGTGCTGGTTATGCTTTGTTAGGGAGTAAGGTTTTGTTTTTAGTAGGGCTGTCGAAGTTCATGCTTCAACTCTTGCGATTCATCACAAAACATTGTTAATAACTAGGGTTGCACATCTCTCTCTGATAAACGATTCGATATGCATCTAGATACACAGGTGACGATTCGATTCAAAAACGATATCCTTTTATTACAGACCGATTCGTTTGGATTCGATTCCGAACGATACGATTCGATTTGACGGTTAATATTCAAGACTCCAAATCCCCAAGCATTATGGCTTTATGGCACTGGCAAAAAAAACAGAACAACAAAATCACATGTCAATGTATTTATTTTTAGACATGGACCAAAAAAAAGTCTGGCTGAATTGTAGGATGGGAACTCCAGAGGTAAAAGTAGCACAGAATAGTAACAACAAAGTGCAATATTTCAGCCTGAGCATAGTTTTGAACACTAGAGGTAGGTAACAAAGATTCAATATTTCAACCTGCTGCCAGTGTACGTCAACGATGCTCGACACAATTTACAAATAGCATGGCTTCTGTCGAGTTTCCCTTCCTTCTTATAAAACCCAAAAACTTTCCACACTTTGGATTTCTGTCTCCGCGATGCGTTGCAAATCTTTCTCGGTCCATTATCACCTTCGGTCAGACTGACGCTTTCGTTCTCCTCCTTCATTTTCCGTGTTGTCCTTTGTTTATCACTTGTGCTAATACTAGCTAGGCGGCTACCGCGTTTGGCGAGTAGCTTCAGCTCTCGCGTTGTTTTAGAGACGCTGGCGCATATTGTAATCTAGCCAACCCATGCAAAGTCTCGCGATAACCGATCCATGACTCTTTTACCGATTCAGCTAGGAATTCATGAATTATTCGCATTGATTGAGCAGTCTGCTACTGATGCAGCCTAATCGCTCACTTGTTGAATCGAATACTCGGTCGCATCGGTTTATCGTTCACAACCCTATTAATAACATATAAACACAGATTAATTGGGCAATTTATTTTGACTCTATTCCTTTGCCTGAACCGCAGATAGTTCCCTGAAAGGCGGAGCAGGTTGCTTTGCAGTCAGCATTGATAGGAAGTTTACTTACAAAAAGTAATTACAGTTACTCTGTACTTTCCCCCAAAAGTAATTGATTTCTTAACAAAACTATTAGATATAAATAATTAGTACGGATGGGATGTTTTACTTTTTTTTTTTTTTTTCCCCAACTTTCATATATGTATGTGTATCTGGTGTATGCATTTGGAAGACGTTTCATGAGAGAAAAGTGCGTGAATATGAGTCTTAGAAAGGTGTTGCCTGTAGCTAAGTAAAGCGTAAAGTCAACAAGAGCGTGCTCATTGGCTGTTTTAGCTCAGCATTGGTAGTGTGCGGACTGGAAGGACACTATCAGTGAAAACAATCGACAGGCCCTACCATCAACAGAGTGATTAATCTTGCGTCAATGGCTGCGTCTCTCATTGTCCACAAACGGGGTATTGTAGGATTATTATTGATGATGATTGTCACTTTATTGAATGTTTGTATTCCCCCATAGTATTAGTAGCGCACTCGTGTGTGTGTGTGTTTGTGTGAGTGCATGTGGTGGCTACCGCTTGCATTAGTGAGATACTACAATGGATCCTCAATTTACAAACCCCTTAATATGCAAACTTTTCGATGTACATACTTTTGGATTTAGCCAAATGTGCGTCTGTGTGCGAAACACGTCTCGATGTATGAACGTTTATTTCATTCATTCATCATTTTGTTTGCCGCTGGAATTTTTGGGATGCCATGCGGGCAGCCACCTTTGCAAGGCGGAGCCCCCTATGTCACATTTATGTTACTCAGCCGACACCTCTCAGTGCTTCATAGCGTGCTTTTTCTCACCATTCACAAAGTTTTGTCTATTTTGCTTACTCAATATGGGTCCATAAAAGCCAACAAACCTTCCTGGAAAGAAGGAAGGAATCGCTATGTACTTCGACATAGAGAGGCGGGGGAACCCACACATACGGTCCCTCCTTTTTTCTGCGGTCGTCATCTGCTGTTCACGAACAACAAAGTAAAAAGGATTTGACTTTTTTTTTATTTATTATTGTAGCAACATGGTGGTCAACGTTTTTGAGAGCACCAAAGGGAATTTTGTGTGTGCGCGCACTTTGACTGTTTTAGGTGGTTGTGTTGATTTAATAATAAAGAGATTGTTGATCCATTAACCCCTTGTTATGTTTAATAATATATACACACACATATCTACACTCACACACAAATATATATATATATATATATACATACATATATATATATATATATATATATTAGGGATGTCCCGATCCAGGTTTTTGCACTTCCAATCCGATACCGATATTGTTTTTGCATTTACGATCCGATACCGACCGATCATGTTGAAAAGGGTTTTAGTACTCTTGATAACAACTAGCCAGCTAAATTAGGGGAGTTTGAATAATACACAATGGTTGGTAACAAGAAACTGACCTGTTTATTCAAGGATAAACACAAAATAGACAAAATTATACATGACAAACAGAAATGGCATCATTGAACTAGGGCTGGGCGATATGGCCTTTTTTTAATATTGCGATATTTTAAGGCCATATTGCGATACACAATATATATCTCGATATTTTGCCTTAGCCTTGAATGAACACTTGATGCATATAATCACAGCAGTATGATGATTCTATGTGTTTTGATTGATTGATTGAGACTTTTATTAGTAGGTTGCACATATTCCGTACAATTGACCACTAAATGGTAACACCCGAATAGGTTTTTTAACTTGTTTAAGTCGGGGTCCACTTAAATTGATTCATGATATAGATATATACTATCAGATATATACTATCATCATAATACAGTCATCACACAAGATAATCACATTGAATTATTTACATTATTTATAATCCGGGGTGTGGAGGGGGGCGCCTGATGTAAGTGTCAAAAAGACAGCCAAAAGAGTTTGATATGAGAATAAATCTAAAGTTAAAATATAGGGTAGAAATGCACCCATTTGCAGGAAATATAGTCTTGATTTTCAAAATGTTCTTTCAAGGCTTACATGTCTACATTAAAACATTCTTCTTCATACTGCATTAATATATGCTACTTTTAAACTTTCATGCAGAGAAGGAAATCACAACTAAAAAAATCACTAATTTTTTCATACGGTGTTGATGTGGAAATTTTTGCCATTTTGATGGTGTGGACGTGTGGCACCGAATGGAGATAAGCGTCTCGACAGACGTCACAATATTTGAACAATGATGACGAAAACTGTTGTCTCTGTCGTGTCCGTGTGTCGAAAATTGTTATGCGCTGATTTTTTTATTTGATTTTGTGCGTGGCATAGATTTGCGTTGCGCAGAGGACGCTTGAGCAGGCGCGCACCTTAGCGGCTGCGCTAGCATCACAGCTAACGTTAGCCATGCCGCTACCTCGCTCTCTGCTGGGAGAGGACGTATACGTATGTGACGTATGACGTGACAGTATGTGACGTATGACGTGACAGTATGTGACGTATGACGTGACAGTATGTGACGTGTGTAAGAAGGTGCGCTCGCTGTCTGTGAGAGGGAGACACAGGAAAGAGTGAGAAGAGCCTGTCGTGTAATGCCAGCAGCTAAAAGCAACTGCGTGAGAATCCACAGACCTGTGGATGTGTTGAAGGTGTGCTGGAAAATGCGGAACGGAAATTACAGAGCAGCAGAAAAGTGGAATGTATTATTTAAATAGGTGCGTTGGAAAACACAGACCGGAGTTTTTTTTTTTAAACTGGATCTGGATCGGCATTTTCCCATGCCTTGCCGATACGCAATTTTTGGCAAATATCGGCAGCCGATCCGATCCAAATATCGGATCGGGACATCCCTAACACATACACCCCGTATTTTTCGGACTATAAGCCGCACTTAAAATCCTTTCATTTTCTCAAAAATTGACAGTGCACTTTATAATCCGGTGCACCTAATGTACAGAATAATTCTGGTTGTGCTTACCAACCTTGAAGCAATTTTATTTGGTACATGGTGTAATAAGTGTGACCAGTAGATGGTAGTCACACATAACAGATACGTGTAAACTGCAATATGACGCCAGTAAACAACACCAAAACTTGAATAGTTCCATTGAGAATATAGAACATTACACACTCAAAAATCTGTCAAAATGTTCTAGTTTGACTTTGGTGAGCTATGAAGGCGCACTGCTTGGATTGTCGGCGCATTACGGCTACCGTAGTCAGACGTACGAGTATTATAACGGTGTGTGTATAAAGGTTGTGAAATGGCACCCAGACATATTATCTGGCGTTTTGTTTTGCAATAGTATGCAAAACCAACTATTCTTACTTTCTGATCTGTATTTGGATCTGCATAAGTCCTGAAAATGTACGCGTGTCCGCCATTGTAGTCCATGCCGACACCGTAGTCGATAAGCTTCTTTTTCCTCTATCTTCTTGTTATGGGGCATTCATCCTCCGCTGTTGTCTTTTCTAATATAAAGCAGCGCAAAGTTCTAACTGTCAATAGACTGACTATGGAAGCGCTAAAAACATACCGGTGTAGTGTGTTTACATAACTCACCACGGAACTTTAGTTATTAGAGGTCGGACGGTTTTTCACGGCACATATTTCCGGTGTTGTTGTTGTTGCACTAGTGAGCTCAGTTATTGATCTAAGTAAAGTCTGAATGTCATTAAAACAGTTAGCTCCATTGTTTGACACTTCTTCCACTCCCATCCTTGCACGCTACACCGCTACTACAAAGATTACGAAGAGAAGACACTGTCAAAGTGGAGCCACGTGAATAAGACCCCCCACAAAACGGCACATCCTGAAGCGACTGTCAGAAAGCGGCTTGAAGATGATTTGTAAAACATCATCCATTTTGACCAAACCATTAAATGTTATGTAGACGATTAGGTAGTTTTAAATTGAGAAAAAAAAAGAAATCATAATACCCCTTTAATGCGCCCTATAATCCGGTGCGCCTTTTGTATGAAAATAGACCTGAATAGACCCGCTCATCGCCAGTGCGCCTGTGTGTGTGTGTATATATATATATATATATATATATATACACACAAACACACAGGCCTGTAGAGATGAAATAGTCTTGTGATTTTTTTTCCCACACATACATACATATATATATATATATATATATATATATACACTATAAGTCGCAGTTTTTTTTCATAGTTTGGCCGGGCTCCAGTGCGACTTATATGTTTTTTTTTTTGTTTTTTTTATGCATTTTCGGCAGGTGCGACTTATACTCCGGTGCGACTTATACTCCGAAAAATTCGGTATGCCGGTATATATATATATATATATATATATATATATATATATATATATATGCGCAGAACTTGTTGACCCGGGCGACGTCTGAGCCGGTATGACTCTAGTTTTGTGTTCACTCATTCTGAAGTAGGCGGGTGTATCATGAGGGGTCTTGCCGAAGGACTCTTACTGGATGATGTTTTTGTCCCAACCGGGATTCAAACCCCAGTCTATCGTGTTGAAGTCAGGCTTAAACACATCTTATCCAACATCTGAAGCCTCAGCCCAGAGGAGCGCAGTCCTAGGAACAGCCAAGATACTGCGCAGAACCCTCAAACTCCCAGGCCTCTGGTAGAGGGCCCAAGCGTGAGGATGACACAGATACCACCCCACCGGGGTGAGAAGGACAGATTTTTCATATTGTAATGTTTGTCTGTGTTGGCCCTGCGATGAGGTGGCGACTTGTCCAGGGTGTACCCCGCCTATACATACAGTACAGGCCATCTTTATTTTCATGACTATTTACATTGTAGATTGTCACTGAAGGCATCAAAACTATGAATGAACACATGTGGAGTTATGTACTTAACAAGAAAAGGTGAAGTAACTGAAAACATGTTTTATATTCTAGTTTCTTCGAAATAGCCACCCTTTGTACTCCTTCGCACACTCTTAGCCTTGTCTCGATGAGCTTCAAGAGGTAGTCACCTGAAATGGTTTTCACTTCACAGGTGTGCTTGAAGCTCATCGAGAGAATGCCAAGAGTGTGCAAAGCAGTAATCAGAGCAAAGGGTGGCTATTTTGATGCCTTTAGTGACAATCTACAATGTAAATAGTCATGAAAAAAAGAAAACACATTGAATCAGGAGGTGTGTCCAAACTTTTGACCTGTACTGTATTTATATATATATATACACACACACACACACACACACACACACACACACACACACACACATACACACACGTTATACCTACTGTGTTTGTGTCTGTGTGAGAGAAACTCCCAAGTTTTGAACAAATGATGTGCATTTAAGTAAAAAATATTTCTGGATGACAATACAACAATAATAAAATTGCATTTGAGTCCAAATATCAGGGTCTTTTTTTAGATGATGCACGCAAAAGTGTGATTAATTACGTGTGTCTTACCAGCATGAATACATGTCTTGGCAACAAGCAACATTCCAAGTGAGCTCACCTCTCTCTGCATCAGCTTCTGCTTGTCCAGTTGCTTGACTTTGGGGCTGTTGGCCAGCAGGTGGCGCAGTTTCACATAGCTCTTCCATAGCTTCTGGTACCTGGCGAGAAAATGAAAGGAGGCGAGCAACACATCAATATTTCATCCTGCAGCCCGCCCGTTATTAAACTTCATTTGAGAGCTGCCCGCAGATATGTCCGCATTTGATGCTTTTGTTTCAGGGCGGCAGGCAGCAAAGGTTGCGTGTTTGCAGCTGTTTGAACTCCGAGTAGAGTTCACTTGCATTTTTTTGGGCGCTGGCCCAACCGGCGACACCACATCTACCTCGATTTTCATGTGCTACAAAGCTTCTTTGTCTTTGCGCTCATTTGCATGTGAAAAGAGTGCGGGCGTTATCGGCAAGGTGACATGAAGCCACCCCGCCGGCCACCATGAGGCCGCACCCCCTCCCCCGCACTTTTCAATCAGGCCTTCTGATTGATGCACTGAGTGTGACCGTTCTGCTCCCATTCAGCAGACTTTCTGCTCATTTACCCAGAATTATTCAATTATGATTGGTGGGGCGAGTTAAGGTGGTGCGGCTTGGACGATCGGACAGAGTGAAAGGGCGAGAGACTTAGCAATGAAGAGGGGGCGAGAGAAAGAGGAGGAGGATAGAAGAATTATAGAGCTTTAATACCGGGGACTTCATTAGAGACTGAGGCGAGGGAATGAGATGGCTTTACGGCGGCGATTATCAGCATGCCGCCACCTCTGCACTGAGGCGTCCTGAGCGGAAAAGGAGACGGAGAGGAGGAAGACGAATATCCAGCCTGGGAGGTCTGCGTGTCTCCATTCTGCGCCAATGACCTTTCCAAAGCTCTCTGCGCTCCCAAGCTTCATTAGCATATGCTTGCTCTTCCCCTGCACACCTCCGCTGACACACCATGTTATTAGTGTCGCGTCTGAGCCATTGTTTATACCGTATAGACGTGACTATAAGGCCCAACAAGTGTCTTTGTCAAGACTCCTTTCAAAGCTGCTGTCAATCTGGGGGACGCGACCACGATAAGCCTTTACTGACGGTCACTCTGGGTGCGCCATCTGCGTACTTTACTCTCACTAATACCCTATTTCTCAGCTACTCTACAGTCGTTTGGTGAGCCGTTTTTATTCTCACCATTATCTTAAAGCAGGCGTCATAAATACTTCTCCGTTTGCTGACTTGGCAACCTTTTGACAAACACTTTTCTTGTAAAATACCACAATTCGGTTCTAACGTGAACAGTAGCAACCAGTTCAAAAGAAGAAGCAGCTATGTGTGACTTATTTCGCTTATAGATAGGGCTGGGGACGATATGGCTGAAAACTATCACGATATACAGTTATTTTCATAATAATAGCAGTGTGTTTAAAAAGGTGAGTAAACCTCAAAATTCTTCAAATAAATTGTATTTTAATGAACACAAATGCATTGGGGACACTGCACATTCTATTTCAAAGCCAGAAAATTAGAAAAGAGTAATTTAATTTGACAATATTTTACAGAAAGTCAAGAAATATAAAACAAAAAAATAGCAGTGTTGACATCTTTCTTTACAAAACTCAAATGTACTGTACAAACGAAGAAAGGCTGGCAGATTCAACTATCCTTAGAATTACTAACCATAATTTAGTTGCATAACCACGGTTTCTGATAACTGCTTCACATCTGTGGCACATGGAGTCCACCAACTTCTGGCACCGGTCAACGGGTATTACAGCCTAGGACAATTGTACTACGTTCCACAATTCCTCTGCATTTCTTGGTTTAGCCTCATGAACAGCATTTTTTATGTCAGCCCACAAGTTTTAAATGGGATTAAGGTTCGGGGATTGTGCTGGCCACTCCATTACTTGTATTCTGTTTGTCTGGAACCATGATTTTGCTCGCTTGCTGGTGTGTTTGGGGTCATTGTCTTGTTAAAACACCCATTTCAAGGGCATTTCCTCTTCAGCATACGGCAACATGACTTCTTCCAGTATTCTGATGTACTCAAACTGATCCATGATCCCTGGTATGCGATGAATAGGACCAACACTATAGTACGAGAAACATCCCCATATCATGATGCTTGCACCACCATGCTTCACCGTCTTCACTGTGTACTGGGGCTTGAATTCAGTGTTTGCAGGACGTCTGACAAACTGTCTGTGGCCCTTAGACCCAAGAAGAACAAACTTACTCTCATCAGTCCCCAAATATTACGCCATTTCTTTTTAGGCCAGTCAATGCGTTCTTTGGCAAATTGTAACCACTTCAGCACATGTCTTTTTTTTAACAATGGGACTTTGCGGGGGCTTCTTGCTGGTAGCTTGGCTTCACATAGACGTGGTCTGATTGTTACAGTACTCACAGGCCATCTTAGATCTTCTTTGATCCTCCTGGAGCTGATCATTGGCTGAGCCTTTGCCATTTTGGTTATTCTCCCATCCATTCCAATAGTCGTTTTTCTATTTCTTCCTCGCCTTTTTGATTTTGGCTGCCATTTTAAAGTGTTTGATATCATTTTAGCTGAACAGCCTATCATTTTCTGCACTTCTTTATAGGTTTTCCCCTCTTTTATTAAATTCTTAATCAAAGAACGCTCTTCTACTGAACAGTGTCTAGAACGACCCATTTTACTCTGTTTTTCAAGGACAAATGCACAGCCAGCATATGCAGCGTCAGTTGCCTTTATCCTTAAATAAGGGCCACTTGTTTAACACCTTTTTTTTCACATAATCAATGACCTCACTAATTGAACTACGCACTGCTATTTTATTTAACCTGCCCCTTTCAGTAAATGATTCAGTTTCACAGAATCAGCAGCATGCACGTCATGCCTGTTGGGTCTGTTGGTTTTCTATACCTTTACTAAACATTCTAGAAACTTACTTGCAGTGTAAAAGTTAAAATTCTAAAAAAAAACTGTGATTTATCTTGCTAGTGATGTGGGACTGCTATTATTTTGAACACAACTGCAAGTGTTTTGTATCAGTCGTTATCGTTAATTATTTATATTTTTTATGATGTACTGAAAAAAGAACCAGGAAAAAAATAGAATAAATGCAAATTAGAGATGTCCGATATGGCTTTTTTGCCAATATCCGATATTGTCCAACTCTTAATTACCGATATCAACCGATACTGATATATACAGTCGTGGAATTAACACATTATTATGCCTAATTTTGTTGTGATGCCCCGCTGGATGCATTAAACAATGTAACAAGGTTTTCCAAAATAAATCAACTCAAGTTATGGAAAAAAGTGCCAACATGGCACTGCCATATTTATTATTGAAGTCACAAAGTTTTTTTTTAAATGCCTCAAAACAGCAGCTCGGAATTTGGGACATGCTCTCTCAGGGAGAGGAGGTTGAGGTGGGCGGGGCGGGGTTGAGGTGTGTGTGTGTGTGTGTGTGTGTGTGTGTGTGTGTGTGTGTGTGTGGGCGGGGGGGGGGGGGGGGGGGGGGGGGGGGGGGGTTATATTGTAGCGACCCGGAAGAGTTCGTGCTGCAAATGGTTCTGGGTATTTGTTCTGTTGTGTTTATTTTGTGTTATGGTGCGGATGTTCTCCCGAAATGTGTTTGTCATTCTTGTTTGGTGTGGGTTCGCAGTGTGGCGCATATTTGTAACAGTGTTAAAGTTGTTTATACGGCCACCCTCAGTGTGACCTGTATGGCTGTTGATCAAGTATGCCTCGCATTCACTTATGTGTGTGAGAAGCCGCAGATATTATGAGACTGAGCCAGCACGCAAAGGCAGTGCCTTTAAGGTTTATTGGCGCTCTGTACTTCTCCCTACGTCCGTGTACACAGAGACGTTTTAAAAAGTCATAAATTTTACTTTTTGAAACATCCATCCATCCATCCATCTTCTTCCGCTTATCCGAGGTCGGGTCGCGGGGGCAGCAGCTTAAGCAGGGAAGCCCAGACTTCCCTCTCCCCAGCCACTTCGTCCAGCTCCTCCCGGGGGATCCCGAGGCGTTCCCAGGCCAGCCGGGAGAGATAGTCTTCCCAGCGTGTCCTGGGTCTTCCCCATGGCCTCCTACCCGTCGGACGTGCCCGAAACACCTTCCTAGGGAGGCGTTCGGGTGGCATCCTGACCAGATGCCCGAACCACCTCATCTGGCTCCTCTCGATGTGGAGGAGCAGCGGCTTTACTTTGAGCTCCCCCCGAATGACAGAGCTTCTCACCCTATCTCTAAGGGAGAGCCCCGCCACTCGGCGGAGGAAACTCATTTCAGCCGCTTGTACCCGTGATCTTGTCCTTTCGGTCATGACCCAAAGCTCATGACCATAGGTGAGGATGGGAACGTAGATCGACCGGTAAATCGAGAGCTTTGCCTTCCGGCTCAGCTCCTTCTTCACCACAACGGATCGATACAGCGTCCGCATTACTGAAGACGCCGCACCAATCCGCCTGTTGATCTCACAATCCACTTTTCCCCCACTTGTGAACAAGGCTCCGAGGTACTTGAACTCCTCCACTTGGGGCAAGATCTCCTCCCCAACCCAGAGATGGAACTCCACCCTTTTCCGGGAGAGAACCATGGACTCGGACTTGGAGGTGCTGATTCCCATCCCAGTCGCTTCACACTCGGCTGCGAACCGATCCAGTGAGAGCTGAAGATCTTGGCCAGAGGAAGCCATCAGGACCACATCATCTGCAAATAGCAGAGACCTAATCCTGCAGCCACCAAACCAGATACTCTCAACGCCCTGACTGCGCCCAGAAATTCTGTCCATAAAGGTTATGAACAGAATCGGTGACAAAGGGCAGCCTTGGCGGAGTTCAACCCTCACTGGAAACGTGTCCGACTTACTGCCGGCAATGCGGACCAAGCTCTGACACTGATTATACAGGGAGCGAACTGCCACAATAGGACAGTCCGTTACCCCATACTCTCTGAGCACTCCCCACAGGACTTCCCGGGGTACACGGTCGAATGCCTTCTCCAAGTCCACAAAGCACATGTAGACTGGTTGGGCAAACTCCCATGCACCCTCAAGGATCCTGCCGAGAGTATAGAGCTGGTCCACAGTTCCACGACCAGGACGAAAACCACACTGTTCCTCCTGAATCCGAGGTTCGACTATCCGGCGTAGCCTCCTCTCCAGTACACCTGAATAGACCTTACCGGGAAGGCTGAGGAGTGTGATCCCACGATAGTTGGAACACACCCTCCGGTTCCCCTTCTTAAAGAGAGGAACCACCACCCCGGTCTGCCAATCCAGAGGTACTGCCCTCGATGTCCACGCGATGTTGCAGAGTCTTGTCAACCAAGACAGCCCCACAACATCCAGAGCCTTAAGGAACTCCGGGCGGATCTCATCCACCCCCGGGGCCTTGCCACCGAGGAGCTTTTTAACTACCTCGGCAACCTCAGCCCCAGAAATAGGAGAGCCCACCACAAATTCCCCAGGCCCTGCTTCCTCATAGGAAGACGTGCTGGTAGGATTTTTGAAACGGATACCGATCATTTTGAAACCGATCATTTCCGATATTACATTTTAAAGCATTTATCGGCCGATAATATCGGCAGTCCGATATTATCGGACATCTCTAATGCAAACATTTTTATTTCAAATGTAACCTTCCTCTGATTATAATTCTCTCAGCTACCAAGGCAGAGAGGACAGGAAACATCACACAACCATGGAAAACAATTAATGTAAGCAAAATTGTAAAATCATACAGAACACTTAACTATAAGGTCTTAAAATGAAAGTGCAAAAATAAGGAGTAGGTAATAATAAAGTGTAAGAAAATAGTGCAAAGTAATAATAATAATAATAATGGATTCGATTTTATATCGCGCTTTTCTATTATTAGATACTACCACAGCTGCCCTGGGGTAGACTGACTGAAGCAAGGCTGCCAGTTTGCGCCTACGGCCCCTCCGACCACCACCTATCATTCATTCATCATTCATTCACCAGTGTGAGCGGCACCGGGGGCAAGGCAAGGATGAAGTGTCCTGCCCAAGGACACAACGGCAGCGATTTGGATGTCAAGAGGCGGGGAGCGAACCTGCAAGTATTCAAATGTAAACATAGAGAAAGCAGAGAAGAACTATTGTCATCAGGTTTAGTGCCAGGAAGTTACAGCTGTGCTCTAAAGGGTGAGCCTGGCTAAGGTGGTGTGGTATTACCGGTTTTGGTGGGGACGAGCACCTTGCATAAATTACAGTAAGGCTGTGACTCTTTGGGCACCACACAATTCGATTCGATTCTTGGGTGTATCAATTTGATCCAGAATCGATTCTCGATTCAGAATCAGAAATACTTTATTAATCCCTGAGGGGAAATCAAAATTTTCAGCACAATCCCATTCAAGAGCAGACAAACATTACAGGGAGACATAACAGGATCGCTGACAGGTCTGCCAACTTCTGGCCTCAGTCACTGAGGCCAAGGGAAATAACAACTCATAGCCATTACACACATAAACATGTGTGTAAGAGGGAAACATCAAACATCAAAGACCACAAAGGACAAAAAGACATTAAAAGAGCAGAGCTGATGCAACAAGCCACTTCTACATACAGCTATGAATAAAAAGTAAAAGAAACATATACAATGTGGTGGCCTCTGCGGTGTTCCACGCCATCGTCTGCTGGGGTGGAGGGAGCATGGCCAGAGACAGCAGAAGACCCAACAAAGCAACCAAGAGAGCCAACTCGACTCTCGGCCGCCCACTAACTCCCGATTCAAAACGATTCTCGAATCAAACCGATCCCCGATTCAAAGCCCATACTTTTTAATAACATTTGGTGTCAGTTCTGTGATTAACTACATTCCTACATAAAATAGATATATATAGATGATACATTTCTGGTTTTGTTTAATAAAATTATATCAAAATATTTAATAAAATCAAATACAACTAGAAAAGTATCCCACACTTCTCTTTTCTAAAGTAAACCTGTACAGCAGATATTGAGTTGATTTATTTTGGAAAACCTCGTTGCATTGTTTAATGCATCCAGCGGGGCATCACAACAAAATTAGGCATAATAATGTGTTAATTCCACGACTGTATATATCGGTATCCGTTGATATCGGAATCGGTAATTAAGAGTTGGACAATATCGGAATATCTGATATCGGCAAAAAAGCCATTATCGGACATCTCTAAGAAAAGATGTATTTATTCTTTTTTTGTGTGTATTTCAACAATATTCTGCGAGCCAACAAAACTTGAGCTGCAGCCCACAATTGGCCCGAGGGTCACACTTTGCTTTAACAAATGTTGCCCCATGGATGTGTGTGTGTAAATGCAATCATGCCACCATCTGGCCCAGAGGTTCGTGCCGAGAGGGGGGGGTTGTCAGACTTGGGCACAGATCACATGACCCAAGCGTGTTGGACATTGGGTATGAAATGGGCCTAAGCGCGTTACGATTGGTTCGCTGTGAGTAGGTCACACATGCTGCTGGTGCTTCGTCTGAAGCTTTCTGTCCGTGGCATGACCGCCATCGGCAGCATCGCGTGGCCTCTTGACACGCATCATTAGCGGCGACGTAAAAGTCTTAACACCGATCTTTTACGAGGACCCTTCCTGCATCCGCTAATGACGTCCCAGTCCATCCATAAATTTGTCGCCTGTGCCACTTTGAGGAGTTCGACATGGCGGCCGGAGATGAAAGCGCTCAATGGGCAGGCGGCCGAGACGCGGCGGGGAGGGGTGAGGACACGAGTGAGTCAAGGGGAGGAAGCGCCTGTGTTAGTCCTCGCTTAAAGTCGTCCTCATGTTAGCATCGACTTCAAGAAGACTTTTTTTCCCTCCATGTAGCATCTCAACTCCTCCAGGACGTCAGCTCTGATGATGTTATACGCTGCTTTTGTTAATTATGCAGCAGCACAGTGCACTATCCCCTCCTGCGGCCTCGACTTGTACACACACAACATTACTATGCGCAGAAAATAAACTGCGGCGGTGGCGGCGACACCCGATGGAAGAGATCCCGGCACTCGTGACGACGCATGCGAAAATGTCACGCCGCGTGTCTCCTCAGCCGTCTATTCCCTTTTCCAATCTATCGAGTCTGTTTCGCAAACGCCGCACTCAACCTCCTCGCGGTGCGACGCGCGGGGGAAGCAGGGAGCCGGCGTTCGGGGAGACCACTGGTGAATGAGGAGGGGCGGGAACAAAGCTTGGGAGCTAAAAAGGAGCTGGATGACATTTATGTTGGGTTTTATGAAATACAGTACATTTGAATTCAGAACACATTCCTGAAGTCTATAAGAAGATGTGCTGAACGTTCCTTCAAAGACAATTCTGTCATTCAAACACCATCTAAGTACAGTAGGAGTCTGTGTGTGTGTGTGTGTGTGTGTGTTAGGGGGTTGGACAAACGTGTGCACAGCTGCGCAGCATAGCAGAGCCAAGCATCAGAGCCAATTATTAATAGTAAAGGAGGTCGATAACCAATTTTTTAAGCTGATATTGATTTGTAGTAAAAGGTATTTAAAAATGAATAGTATATGACAGTAAACAGCTGGACACGGCTTTAAAGGGGAACTGCATTTTTGGGGGGAATTTTGCCTATCGTTCACAATTAATTATGAAAGACAAGAACACATGTTTTTTTAGGATTTTAAAAATGATAAAAAAACGTTTGAAAGATGCGGCTAATGTGAGTCACCGTTGTAACCTCCAAAGCCTCTAAAACAACTTCAAAACCCACCATTAACGTTTTATATACACACTGCAAGTATTATATCATGTAGTAACAGACACCTTCATAACAATATGCAATATGTTTTATATACACACTGTAAGTATACTGTATATATAATGTAGTAACAGACACCTTCATAACAATATGTGATGTTTTATATACACACTGCAAGTATATATATAATGTAGTAACAGACAACTTCATAACAATATGTAATATGTTTTATATACACACTGTAAGTATACTGTATATATAATGTAGTAACAGACACCTTCATAACAATATGTAATATGTTTTATATACACACTGTAAGTATACTGTATGTATAATGTAGTAACAGACACCTTCATAACAATATGTGATATGTTTTATATACACACTGCAAGTATATATATAATGTAGTAACAGACAACTTCATAACAATATGTAATGTGTTTTATATACACACTGTAAGTATATTGTATGTATAATGTAGTAACAGACACCTTCATAACAATATGTGATATGTTTTATATACATACTGCAAGTATATATATAATGTAGTAACAGACAACTTCATAACAATATGTAATATGTTTTATATACACACTGTAAGTACACTGTATATATAATGTAGTAACAGACACTTTCATAACTATATGTGATATGTTTTATATACACACTGCAAGTATATATATAAAGTAGTAACAGACACCTTCATAACAATATGTAATATGTTTTATATACACACTGTAAGTATACTGTATGTATAATGTAGTAACAGACACCTTCATAACAATATGTGATACGTTTTATATACACACTGCAAGTATATATATAATGTAGTAACAGACAACTTCATAACAATATGTAATATGTTTTATATACACACTAAGTATACTGTATGTATAATGTAGTAACAGACACCTTCATAACAATATGTGATATGTTTTATATACACACTTCAAGTATATATATATAATGTAGTAACAGACACCTTCATAACAATATGTGATATGTTTTATATACACACTGCAAGTATTATATTATGTAGTAACAGACACCTTCACAATATGCAATATGTTTTATATACACACTGTAAGTATACTGTATATATAATGTAGTAACAGACACCTTCATAACAATATGTGATATGTTTTATATACACACTGCAAGTATATATATAATGTAGTAAGAGACACCTTCAGAACAATAAGTAATATGTTTTATATACACACTGTAAGTATAATGTATATATAATGTAGTAACAGACACCTTCATAACAATATGTGATATGTTTTATATACACACTGTAAGTATACTGTATATATAATGTAGTAACAAACATCTTCATAACAATATGTGATATGTTTTATATACACACTGCAAGTATTATATTATGTAGTAACAGACACCTTCATAACAATATGTAATATGTTTTATATACACACTGTAAGTATACTGTATATATAATGTAGTAACAGGCACCTTTATAACAATATGTGATATGTTTTATATACACACTGCAAGTATATATATAATGTAGTAAGAGACACCTTCAGAACAATAAGTAATATGTTTTATATACACACCGTAAGTATACTGTATATATAATGTAGTAACAGACACCTTCATAACAATATGTGATATGTTTTATATACACACTGTAAGTATACTGTATATATAATGTAGTAACAGACATCTTCATAACAATATGTGATATGTTTTATATACACACTGCAAGTATTATATTATGTAGTAACAGACACCTTCACAATATGCAATATGTTTTATATACACACTGTAAGTATACTGTATATATAAGGTAGTAACAGACACCTTCATAACAATATGTGATATGTTTTATATACACACTGCAAGTATATATATAATGTAGTAACAGACACCTTCATAACAATATGTAATATGTTTTATATACACACTGTAAGTATACTGTATATATAATGTAGTAACAGACACCTTCATAACAATATGTGATATGTTTTATATACACACTGCAAGTATATATATAATGTAGTAAGAGACACCTTCAGAACAATAAGTAATATGTTTTATATACACACTGTAAGTATACTGTATATATAATGTAGTAACAGACACCTTCATAACAATATGTGATATGTTTTATATACACACTGTAAGTATACTGTATATATAATGTAGTAACAAACATCTTCATAACAATATGTGATATGTTTTATATACACACTGCAAGTATTATATTATGTAGTAACAGACACCTTCATAACAATATGTAATATGTTTTATATACACACTGTAAGTATACTGTATATATAATGTAGTAACAGGCACCTTTATAACAATATGGATATGTTTTATATACACACTGAAAGTATATATATATAATGTAACAGACACGATCTTAACAATAAGTAATATGTACAATATTTACCTCATTTTGATCATTTTAATCAATGATTTTGTCGGGGCATTATTTTTCCGTTTCTATAGTAGCACACATCTGACTTCTTGCAAGAAATGTGTCTTCCTACTTCCGGAAACAAAAGGTGTGTGTGTGTTGTAATCATGGCAGACTTGGTACCAGACAATGAAGATGACTATTTTTGGACAACTGAGGATTCGCAACCTTATAATTTTGAAGCTGAATACATGAAGAATGTATTGCTGCTTCTAGAAGCCCGCATGAAGGAAGAGTGAGATGTTGGAGCAGATGGAAACCAAGAGAGTGAGGTCGGCGTGATTTTGACACTGTAAAAGTGAAACTTGAAGCCAAGCTATGCCGACATACAGTAAATGCCGTGCTTACCCAAAATAAACTGGAAACTTCCCTGGCCAGCTGAACCAAACGAACAACTGTCCATCGAGTGAGTCACTATACTGTTGATCAAGATACACGCAGCACGTCATGCGTGTTACTACAACTACATACACTGTTTTGCCAGCTGTGTACGAACAAAACATGAAATCATACTCTACAGATACTGTAATATGATTGTTCATGTTTTAGACTTAGACAAACTTTAATGATCCACAAGGGAAATTGTTCAACACAGTAGCTCAGTTACAATGATAGAAAGTGTAAGGATGGAAAGGACAATGCAGGTATAAATAGACTAATATAGCGATAAGAAATCTAACATAATCTAACAGAGAGCAGAGAATTGTACGTGCGACAAAAATTACATTGCATAAAACATTGATCAGTAAAATAAGGTTGAGTGATTCCCATATATTATTTTTTTTGTGGCTGCCACCATAAATTAATTAAGACCTTGCGCTAACTGTTAAAAATCCTCCATTTATTTATACAAAAATTGCAAACCTTTTACTTTAAAACTTCCATTTCTGGTTTTGCTTACGTTAACTATTAGTAGTTTTCTTTCGGTACAGAAGTCAAGGCTAATGTGAACTTACTGAGGCTCTAAGAGATTGTTTTGATTAGATCTTTGGTATCATCAGAAGTGGGTAGAAAAGTCGAAACCTCTACTTAAGAGTACTGTACTTTCGAGTAATATGACTCAAGTAAAAGTAGTCATCAAAATAATTAAATATTCATTGGAAAAACTACTCTGTGCAAGAGAGATAGAGCAAACGAGACGGAGTAGAGTGAAAGAGAGAGAGACCCTACAACACAGCATGGACTACTAAAGATGAACATTCTACAGTCATTGATGACGTCATAACAGGATTAATGCTAGCATATGAGCAACTAAAACAAAAATAACATCTTCAGTTTACCGCCACATGTTTTCTCTACTGGGAAGTGGAATTGTCAGACAGAAATATGAACATTTCTACTGACGCATGATATAAATGTTATTTTTCAGAGTGTGTAAGTAAACATTAAAGAGTTGTGCGGCAGCGTCTGACGTCATGTCACTTTTAACAGCGTGGTCATGTGACTTCCAGGCTGCGTTTGAGTGGTGAAATGGAGTCAAACGTCACTAATGCTTACGTTGGATTGGAGAAACAGAGTCATGTAACGGTGCACGGCGGAGGAAGTAGCTCTGGCAATTCTAAAAGAAATACGCCTTAGCAAACAGAAATTAATAGATAAAAACAATTATAATATTAGCGTATTTTTTGGAGCATAAGGCGCACCGGATTATAAAGTGCACTGCACTGCCGATGAGCGGGTCTATTAAGGTTTATTTTCATACAAAAGGTACACCGGACTATAAAGCACATTAAAGGGGTCATATTATGTTGTTTTTTTTCTACATTCAAAACACATACTTGTAGTCTACATTTTTAGGTCAAAATGTTGCATAGACTATGTTTTACAGACCGCTTAAAGCCACTTCTTGACAGTCCCTTCAGGATGCGCCGCTTTGTGGGCGGTCTATTTACATGTCTCCACATTGACACCGTCTTCTCCCCGTCATAATTGTTGCACCGGTAGTTTTTAGCGCTTCCATAGCGAGTCTACTGACAGATATAAGTTGGAATGGTACGCTACTTTATATTAGAAATGGCAACAGCGGAGGATGAATGCCCCTTAACAAGAGTAGAGAGAAAAATAAGGAGCCTACAGACTATGACTATGGAATACAAAGGCGGATGCACGCAAATTTTCGGGACTTATGCAGATCCCAATACAAAACAGCAGGTACCAATAGGTATTAAAAGTTGGTTTCGTATAATAGGTCGAATAAACCGCCTAATAGAGATGCGCGGATAGGCAATTATTTCATCCGCAACCGCATCAGAAAGTCGTCAACCATCCGCAATCCACCCGTCTAACATTTGATCAGAACCGCATCCGCCCGCAATCCGCCCGCACCCGCCCGTTGTTATATATCTAATATAGACGATGCAAGGCATTAGTGAGGTTATAAAGCTTTTGCCTGTTAAAGAAAGGAGACTGATCCAATGCAGCACAGACATTCGCGTGCCACGCTGTCACGACCCAGACGCACACCAGTGCGCAATCATATGGGAGCCGCGCTGAGCGCACCTCCAAGCGCGTCTCGCTGCCGGCGACGGCCGGGTATATGGGCCCGACGCTCCAGCGCCATCCATTTTCAGGGCTAGTTGATTCGGCAGGTGGGTTGTTACACACTCCTTAGCGGGTTCCAACTTCCACGGCCACCGTCCTAGCTGCTGTCTATATCAACCAGGGTGAGCCCCACCCCTTTCGTGAGCGCACTGCGCGCGGAGTGACCCCTGTTATGCGCCCCCGGCAACAGGGGTGGCGGGCAGGTAAGCTGCGCGGGCGGAGCGCGCGGAGTGACCCCTGTTACGAGTCCCCGGCCACGGGGGTGGCGGGCAGGTAAGCTGCTTACCTGCTGCGCGTGACGCCGGCCGCGGCGAAGGCGGACGAGGCGGGGTGTCGGTGCGGTGGGCGCGGTGGTGACCCTGGACGTGCGTCGGGCCCTTCTCGCGGATCGCCTCAGCTACGGCTCCCGGTGGGGCCCTCTCGGGGGAAGGGGCCTCGGTCCCGGACCCCGGCGAGGCGTCGGGGGCCTTCTCCGCTCCGTAAAAGTGTCCATCTCTTTTTTTTTTTCTTCTGTTGTGGCATATGCAGCAGGTGCCTGCTCGTTTTTTCGTATGTGGGTAACAACATTTAACTATGTATATATATTTCCGAATTGGTTTAACTGCCACCCGCCTGAATCTATTTAAAATCTAATTTTTTTTTTATTTCAACCGCCCGACCCGACCCGACCCGCGGATAAAATCTAATTTTTTAAAATTTCATCCGCCCGATCCGCGGATAATCCGCGGTTGTGCCCGCAAACCGCGCATCTCTACCGCCTAATAATGTTTCCTAATAAGTGCCATTTTGGGGTCCTTAGACACCATAATAATACCCGTATACAGTATGTCTGACAATGGTATCCGCAATGCTCCGACAAACCATCAAGCGGTGCGGCTTTGTAGCTTACCAAAGTCGTACTAAAACACTTTTGACAGATTTTTGAGCTGTGTGTGTAATGTTCTATATTCTCAATAAAACATCAAAGTTCTGGTGTTGCTTGCCTACCTTTACTTGCTAGCGTCATTTATTGAACAGGCATCAACCTGCAGTCCACACGTATCTCTTATGTGGTCACACTTATTACACCATGTACACAAAAAATTGCTTCGAGGTCGGTAAGGACAACCAGAATTAATACGTACATTAGTTATAAGGTGCACTGTCAATTTTTGAGAAAATGAAAGGATGATTTTAAATGTGCTTTATAGTCCAAAAAGTACAGTAATATAAAGAAATGTAGTGTTGGGATTGCAACTCAATGTAAGAGAGTGAAAATAGTGCTAAACTCTGTTCAATAGGCAAGGCATCTCCAAATATTTTATGTTGTGCTCTTGAGGTGGAGGGCTAATCGGGCTATAATAGTAGGGGGTGTCCTGGGCATGACGTTAAAGTGCAATGGTGGAGTGGAGGCTCCTCTATGGGATCTTGGGGCACTAGGAGGTTAACCCCTTTACTACTGTTACCCCAGGTGGCCCTTGGCAAAGGCCTAGTACCTGACTGCCCCCTAGTCAGGGATACGGTGAAGACCTCAACGGCGGAGCAGGCGGACAACGGTAGATTTAAGAACTACCGCAACGGCTGCGATGGCGGAAGAAGGCTGCAGCAGAAAAGGGTGAGAGTGAAAGTAGTGCTAAACTCTGTTCAATAAGCAAGGCATCCCCAAATATTTTATGTTGTGCTTCTGAGGTGGAGGGCTAATAGGGCTATAATAGTAGGGGGTGTCCTGGGCATGACGTTAAAGTGCAATGGTGGAGTGGAGGCTCCTCTATGGGGTCTTGGGGCACTAGGAGGTTAACCCCTTTACTACTGTTACCCCAGGTGGCCCTTGGCAAAGGCCTAGTACCTGACTGCCCCCTAGCCAGGGATACGGTGAAGACCTCAACAGCGGAGCAGGCGGAAAACGGTAGATTTAAGAACTACCACAACGGCTGCGATGGCGGAAGAAGGCTGCAGCAGAAAAGGGTCCCCAGTCGTCTTGGACTCCATGCAACTGGACCCTGACCCGATTCTGTCAGTGATCGTGTGGTGACTGTCTGTGCACCAGTCTCCCCACGTTAAACAAAGTCACGCACAGGCATCCTCCATAAAGGGATACACCCCTACCAGGAGGATCGTCATACTCGTTCGAGTGACCGCCGATGATGATGATATGAATAGTAGGGGAAAACCAAGCACAGTGGGCGGAGCTAGTAAACTCACATGTTGACTGGACAAGTAAAAAATAAAGTTGGCAATGGAATTCCAACCTGACCTTGACTGCAACAAGTATTTAATTAAAAATGAACAACAAAAACACTTCTTACTGAGGGTCTCCAGCGTAGCTGAGCTGAGCAGGTCGTATCCCGAAATGAACGATGATGGGGAAGGTGATGACGTCTGGGTTGAACTGCTCCCGGTCCAGCTGGTCGATTCGCACCGAGCTCGGTTTCTAGGGAGCAAGATCACAAGGCTAGGTGAGCGTGTCAAGAGTGTAAACAAGCTCGTCGACGACACGATGGCATTCAATCTGCCACACGAGAAGCTAACCGGCCGGGCGGGCGGCTCACTAGCGGCACGTGTGGATTCTTTTATATGGGAGGATTAAGGAGTCCTCGGCCGACTCCCGGAGCGCAAACAGCCTGCTTGGACCTTTAGTGGGATCAAACGGGGGGACCGGAGCATACGGTGCGATGAGCTCAGGTGGCAGATGGCTGGAGGCCGCCGCTCACCTTGACATTCGCTGTGTTTTTGCATCACCGCCCGCATACAGAGCATGAGCGTCCATCTTTGAGTTTAGCCTTTAAAAGCTGACCAGCTGAGGAGTTTGGTTTTGCTGCTGACACAAACATATTGTCGTCGCTAATTCCTGGGCAGCACGCTGCTCTTTGAAAGCAGCAGAGCTGAGTGCGGGGCGGCGACATTTGTGTCCTCGCTCGTCCGAACTGCTAATGTTGCTAATAATCACTAGCAATTGATTGGCAGCCCCCAGGTTACCTTGAGCAGCCAAAGCCGGTACAATTTCTGCTTAATGAGTGTGCACGCGCATAACAGTCAATAACAGGCTGTTGGTATTTCTACATGCAGGACAATCATGGCAAGATCTAACATTGCAATATTGTTTTTTATTTTATTGAATTAGAGTAATTAGTTTTTTTTGCCTTCCAGATCATACCTTTTGGAGAAAACACACTACAGTCTCTCCAGGAATATGTGATGTTGCAATCGCACCAATTTAGACAAATTCAATCAATCCCCGCGAATTATGCGACTTTATGCAATGTTTTCCATCCATTTTGGCCAATCAGCATCATTTTCACCAATAACATTTGTCTCTAAGCGGAGCTCAAACGCACACATCAACGGTCTAATTAAAACCTGTGTTTGTTTCTTGAGTAGTTGAAGCAGAAACAAGAGTGTAACAATAAATCTACTCTTTATCGATCAAACGGCACAATTGCCGTCCTACTGCGGAGCTTAGACCTACTTCCTGTTCCTGTCTACGACGCTAAGCCTTCTGGGTAACGTAGCATATCAAGTTGTACTTACAAGTTTATATGTATTTGTTAAGCCTTTAGGAACATTTCTCTATATTTTTAAATGGGCAACATTTACATGACAGATATGTTGAAGTATGATGATAATCTTTCATCATCCATCCATCCATCCATTTTCTACCGCTTATTCCCTTTGGGGTCGCGGGGGGGCGCTGGAGCCTATCTCAGCTACAATCGGGCGGAAGGCGGGGTACACCCTGGACAAGTCGCCACCTCATCGCAGGGCCAACACAGATAGACAGACAACATTCACACTCACATCCACACACTAGGGCCAATTTAGTGTTGCCAATCAACTTATCCCCAGGTGCATGTCTTTGGAGGTGGGAGGAAGCCGGAGTACCCGGAGGGAACCCACGCAGTCACGGGGAGAACATGCAAACTCCACACAGAAAGATCCCGAGCCCGGGATTGAACCCAAGACTACTCAGGACCTTCGTATTGTGAGGCAGATGCACTAACCCCTCTTCCACCGTGAAGCCCATCTTTCATCATCTCTCATTAAAAACAAAAATGATCGTGCTACAGTAAATGTATTGGAACAAATTCATGTTTAAGATGTACAACATACACAGAAAATGTCTGCGACTGGTGGGACAACAGAGCAGACAGCGAACAATATGGAAGTCTTTGGTAAAGTTTCTTTCGGTGATTATACTTAATTCTAACTATTATTAGTTATAACTAACTAAAACACTACAGTCATTTGACAATGAGCTCTGAGTATGTGCGTGTACTGCCATCTAGTATCTACTTTTAAGTCTGTTTTATAAAAGAAGCAAAACATCAATACAGTAATTGCTTTCCAATTTTTGTTTAGATTATCACCATCCTATACTTTTTGAGGTTAAGGTTTAAAGGAACACTTAAAACATTGGTAACAAATTCATCAAATCACTACAAATAACATTGATCCAATGTTATTAAAAAAACAAAGAAAAAGACTCAAAACATCACAACTTTTGCCGCGTTTTTCTAAAAAAAGGAGAGCCCGCAAAATCCTGGAGGGACTGACTATATGGACAAAAGTATTAGGACGTGGCCTATTGGGAGACTTTGGTCTGACCCAGTCCTGGGAGCATGCGGTGCGATGCCGGTTTTATTTTGTTTTGTTGGTTAAAATATTGTATACATTGTGCTCCTGAGTTAATGTTGCTGATCAATTTGAATGTATTATTATTTATTGAGTTTATTTAATTTTTCAGTATCAAATGGTTCAAGTTGCTGTTCAAAATGTTTATAGTATAAAAATGAATTCTTTTTTTTTTTTTCACTTGAAATATTCTCTTTTACAGACTAAAAAACATGATACAATAATGTTTTGGGCCAAGTTGATCCATATTTCTTTATTTAATATTATTTATTTAATGTTAAGGATACAATGTTATGCAGAAGTGTACTTTTACAATTGTATAGACAAATGATACTATTTACAGTCACGGCGGAGAGTGGGGGTGTGAAATATTTTCTTCTTCAAACAGTGAAATTTAGGTGCAGGTGGGTGGTTGGGACATTTCACTTCCTGTAGGCATATTTTGCAGTGGATATATAAATTATGGCTGGGTAATAGCAATAAAAATAATCACGAGTGATTCATTCATCCGATCTCGATTAATATCACTTTTTTTTTTAATTAAAGCGGATTGTACCGAGCAGTATTATACAGAGTACCGCATCTCTACCGTTTTTTACTGCAGTATCTTGTAAGACATTTCTACCAAGTTTGATTGAGGTAATATATGCTAGCAACTGACAACTGTCATTTTGTTCATATCAGGCATGTGATTTGACCACAATGAAAAAGACTGAAAAAATTTCCAGGGGTCTGGGGGATGAAGGCCCCCAGCCAGGTCCAGGGTGCCCTGGTGGGGGGGACAAGGGGGGCGACGCCCCCGAAGCTCCTGGTTTTTCACCAATTTAACATGCTAAAATGAACAAAGACAGCACCATTTGAAGAAAATATTTTAGTGTTTAAACACATGAAAACATCATTAATAGAACATACTTTGCTTCAAGTTGTTTCATATGTTTTTGGCGTTTCGCATGTACTTCCAAAGCCTTGAAACCTCGTGATCCATAGTCAATATTATCATGACACCACGTGCACAAAACCTTTCCGGGACGATCGATTTTCCGAATAAAATCACCGAACAAAGTCGTAACTTCCTTCTTCCCAACAGTATCAGTGATTTCCCTTTCCATCCAGTCCCATCGAAACTTATTTTTGACATGTTTATCAATTTCTTTTACTCGTAAAGCGTCCTCTCTCTCGAGAACCAACATCGTTTACATATGGAAAATGGCGGTAATAACCATTATGAATGATGACGTTATTCACGTCATCATTCATAACAGATGTCCTGATTGGTCACAAGGAACATATGGACCAATCAACTACGGCGTAATATAAACTACGTCTCAAATCTTGATTTAGGGTCGGAAAAAAAAACGGAAAAATAGGAGATAATTTTTTCTTTTTTCCCGAGATTAAAAAAGACTGAAAAATCACATGCCTGTCATATCTATATTTGTGTTTACTAGAGGTGCAACGGTAGAGGTAACCTACCTGGTATATACCTGGTTTTAGAGTCTCGCTTTTGCTTCTTTTTCGATACAGTTTGTGGGAATAAAGAGAACAACTTTCCTCTCAAATGTTTGTTTTTGCTTGTCATTACAAACATTCTGCAGTGTACAAAGTATCATTGGTGTAGTGAATACTATAATACTTTTATTTCAAGTGAACATTTACAAAACATTTCAAATGGTAAATTAATATTTGTATTCTTTGATTACTTGTATACATCAGTGCTTCTCTACAGTGCTTTGGCAAACAAGCGGTGACCTATATTTTGGAGTTTTTAGAACCCAAATAGTGTATCTTGTACTGAACAAAAATACATTAAAGTGCAACTTGAATTTGAGGTGCTGTAAAATAATGTTTACCAACTAAGGTTGTACGGTATACCGGTACTAGTAAAGTACCGCAATACTACTGAATCATAAAAAGTATTATACCGTCTCTAAAAAATACCAGTTCCCCCCTTTTTTTTACGGGCATGACAGCGCGCCGTAGTCATGTTATGACATTGCTGGTTTTACGAGCAAAGGATAATGCATAATCACGGCGTACTTGCTGGCAGACCCTGTATGTAGACAGAAAAGGGAGAATGGACACATTTTGGCTTAAAAACTAACGATTAAGGGGAAACTATAACGCTGAAACGCCGCTCTGCAAGAGGTGCTAACGTCCACCCGCATTCGCCAGTGTTTTAGCTACTTCTAAATCACTAATCCTGGTCTCCATGGCGACACATAAAGAATGTTTCTTTCAAGTATCATCCCTGTAGGACCAGGAATAGCTAAACATGTTTTACTACACACCGTTGGAGAATACAATAGCTCACCGGCGTCACTGCTAACAAGCTGGCGCTCCACAATGTAAACAAACGCCATGGTTTGACACCTGACAACCACTGTAATGATACAAAGTAAAAGAATATCTAGTAGATAGTACTATGATTACATCGATATTTTTTTTATAATCACAAAATCTTTTTTAATTTTATTTTTTTATGAGCAACGTATGATCCTGTAACTACTTGGTATCGGATCGATACCCAAATTTGTGGTATCATCCGAAACTAATGTAAAGTATCCAAACAACAGAAGAATAAGTGAATATTACATTTGATCAGAAGTGTAGATAGAACATGAGAAAGTAAGCATATATTAACAGTAAATCAACAAGTAGATTAAAGGGGAACATTATCACCAGACCTATGTAAGCGTCAATATATACCTTGATGTTGCAGAAAAAAGACCATATATTTTTTTAACCGATTTCCGAACTCTAAATGGGTGAATTTTGGCGAATTAAACGCCTTTCTAATATTCACTCTCGGAGCGATGACGTCACAACGTGGCGTCACATCGGGAAGCAATCCGCCATTTTCTCAAACACCGAGTCAAATCAGCTCTGTTATTTTCCGTTTTTTCGACTGTTTTCCGTACCTTGGAGACATCATGCCTCGTCGGTGTGTTGTCAGAGGGTGTAACAACACGAACAGGGACGCATTCAAGTTGCACCAGTGGCCCAAAGATGCGAAAGTGGCAAGAAATTGGACGAAATTTGTTCAAAATACGAGGGTGTGGGGAAAGCCGACGAAAATGGTCTGTCGTTTGTTCCGCATACTTTACCGATAAAAGCTATGCTACGACAGAGATGGCAAGAATGTGTGGATATCCTGCAACACTCAAAGCAGATGCATTTCCAATGATAAAGTCAAAGAAATCTGCCGCCAGACCCCCATTGAATCTGCCGGAGTGTGTGAGCAATTCAGGGACAAATGGCCTCGGTAGCACGGCAAGCAATGGCGGCAGTTTGTTCCCGCAGACGAACGAGCTAAACCCCCTATCGACCCTAGCTTCCCTTGCCTGCTGACATCAACTCCAAAACTGAACAGATCAGCTTTCAGAAAAAGAGCGCGGATGAGGGTATGTCTACAGAATATATTACCGTATTTTCCGCACTATAAGCCGCGCCTAAAAACCACAAATTTTCTCAAAAGCTGACAGTGCGGCTTATAACCCGGTGCGCCTTATAT
Organism: Nerophis lumbriciformis; assembly: GCF_033978685.3. Taxonomy (NCBI): domain Eukaryota; kingdom Metazoa; phylum Chordata; class Actinopteri; order Syngnathiformes; family Syngnathidae; genus Nerophis; species Nerophis lumbriciformis. The sequence continues at coordinate 44,171,405 of NC_084554.2, forward strand.
ATGGATTAATATTAATATTCATTTTCATAAAGTTTAGGTCTCGCAACTACGGTAAACAGCCGCCATCTTTTTTCCCCGTAGAAGAGGAAGCGCTTCTTCTTCTATGGTAAGCAACCGCCAAGGTAAGCACCCGCCCCCATAGAAGAGGAAGCGCTTCTTCTTCTACTGTAAGCAACCACCCGCCCCCGTAGAAGAAGAAGAAGCGCGCGGATATTACGTTTCATTTCCTTTGTGTGTTTACATCTGTAAAGACCACAAAATGGCTCCTACTAAGCGACAGGTTTCCGGTTCATGAAAAGACGCAATCTCTCCATCCGCACACGGACTACTATTTCACAGCAACTGCCTAAAGACTTTCAAGAAAAGCTGGCTACTTTCCGTGCATATTGTAAAAACAAGATAGCTGAAAAAAAGATCCGGCCAGAGAACATTATCAACATGGACGAGGTTCCACTGACTTTTGATATTCCTGTGAACCGCACTGTGGATACAACGGGAGCACGTACGGTGAATATTCGCACCACAGGGAATGAGAAGTCGTCCTTCACTGTGGTTCTAGCTTGCCATGCTAATGGCCAGAAACTTCCACCCATGGTGATATTCAAAAGGAAGACCTTGCCAAAAGAGACCTTTCCAGCCGGCGTCATCATAAAAGCTAACTCGAAGGGATGGATGGATGAAGAAAAGATGAGCGAGTGGTTAAGGGAAGTTTACGCGAAGAGGCCGGGTGGCTTTTTTCACGCAGCTCCGTCCATGTTGATATACGACTCCATGCGCGCCCACATCATGCTGGTTTTTAATATATTATTAAAGTTTGACTGACCTATCTGACTGTTTTTTTGACATTCCCTTTAGCGCAGTTAGATGCGGCTTATAACACGGGGCGGCTTATAGGTGGACAAAGTTTTGAAATATGCCGTTCATTGAAGGCGCGGCTTATAACCCAGGGTGGCTTATGGTGCGGAAAATACGGTAATTGATGAAAATTGGGCTGTCTGCACTCTCAAAGTGCATGTTGTTGCCAAATGTATTTCATATGCTGTAAACCTAGTTCATAGTTGTTAGTTTCCTTTAATGCCAAACAAACACATACCAATCGTTGGTTAGAAGGCGATCGCCAAATTCGTCCTCGCTTTCTCCCGTGTCGCTGGCTGTCGTGTCATTTTCGTCGGTTTCACTTGCATACGGTTCAAACCGATATGGCTCAATAGCTTCAGTTTCTTCTTCAATTTCATTTTCGCTACCTGCCTCCACACTACAACCATCCGTTTCAATACATTCGTAATCTGTTGAATCGCTTAAGCCGCTGAAATCCGAGTCTGAATCCAAGCTAATGTCGCTATAGCTTGCTGTTCTTTCCGCCATGTTTGTTTGTGTTGGCTTCACTATGTGACGTCACAGGAAAATGGACGGGTGTTTATAACGATGGTTAAAATCAGGCACTTTGAAGCTTTTTTTAGGGATATTGAGTGATGGGTAAAATTTTGAAAAAAACTTCGAAAAATATATTAAGCCACTGGGAACTGATTTTTAATGGTTTTAACCATTCTGAAATTGTGATAAAGTTCCCCTTTAATAATCCATTTTCTATTGCTTGTCCTTCATAATTTTGACAACATAATAGAATGAGAAATGACAGAATATGTTACTGCATATGTCAGCAAACAATTAGGAGCCTTTGATTGCTTGCTTACTACTTACTTACTACTAAAAGCAGTGTGAGGGGGACAAAGCACACGATTGAACATTAATTATGTGGCCAGGAGACTGATTTTCGCAACGGTGGAACGAGTTGGTCGCGCACAGGAAAAACGTTCACGCAAACGTACACAAACACACACACTTACACAGGATCACGGTCAAAGGTGGATTGTTCCGTGCAGGATAAAACCAAGCATCGTTGCTTTCCTACTGTGGTAACTTCTAACAGACCTTTCCTGTCATATTAGATCGAGAAAATATGCTAAAAGCTGATCAGCGGGATCAGACTCAATCAACGATCGCGATCATATAATCGCCCAGCCCTAATATAAATATAGCATCGGTCTGTCATTGTTTATGTAGGGTCTAGCAAAAAATTGGACAATGAAACAAGAAATGAAGAGAATGAAGCGGTAAGCTTGAGCATGGTGTACTTAACATATCAATGTTAAAAGTGTTGACTGCGATACGTGCAGCAGTGATGTCTTCATAGAGACTCGGAGATTGAGTGTACTCGGCTGATTTTTATCTTGAGTGGAGTGCTGGGATAAAACCCCCACCTATCTGACAACCCTGGCAGCGACTATCCAGAGCTGCCACGGGGGGGTGGGGTGGGGGGGGTGACTCAATAAGTCACCCTCGCCAAAGGTTGTTCGTATGCGGCGCTTTTAGCTAGCGATGACAGCGCGTCACCTTCACCCGGACACAATTACTGTAGATCCCCCTCAAAGCCCGGCCCGACACGGAGGTGAGCCCACGTCGCGGTGACATTAAAGCGGGGGGGGGGGGGGTGCGTGCAGCGCAGGGGGAAAGCAAACGCCCTTGGGGATAATAGGTGAGCACGCCGGTGTCACAGGCTAACAGGACAAGAGGTGCACCGGGTTGCAGGGAGGGGGCGGCGGACGCCCTTGGACCGACAACGCCTCCTCCTGTCCTGACAAAGAAAAAAGAAAAAAAGGAGGTCTAAGGCCTCACTCACCGAGCCCGGGTTGGTGACGATCATGCCCTTGCACTCCTCCGCATACTTCTGCCACTCCAGCTCCTCCCACTGCAGCATGTCGGCAATCTCCTCCTCGGGGACCAGAGGCTTGCTGCTGCGCAGGAGGTAGAGCAGCACCTGGTGCATGGACAACACCTCCTTGCCCCCGTCTGCACAAAAACACTTCATAAAACGATCGTTCAGATAAAGCCCTACAGCAAGTTTGTGTGGGGGTGTCAACATTAGGGGTGTGGGTGGTCTGCTATCATTGCTGCTCGGTCAAGGCCTGACATAAAAAACACTTCCTGTCACTACCTGTGTGAAGATGCCCACCCCCTTCATTAAAGGGGAACATTATCACCAGACCTATGTAAGCGTCAATATATACCTTGATGTTGCAGAAAAAAGACCATATATTTTTTAACCGATTTCCGAACTGTAAATGGGTGACTTTTGCCAAATGAAACGCCTTTCTATTATTCGCTCTCGGAGCAATCCTCCATTTTCTCAAACACATTACAAACACCGAGTCAAATCAGCTCTGTTATTTTCCGTTTTTTCAACTGTTTTCCGTACCTTGGAGACATCACGCCTCGTCGGTGTGTTGTCGGAGGGTGTAACAACACGAACAGGGACGGATTCAAGTTGCACCAGTGGCCTAAAGATGCGAAAGTGGCAAGAAATTGGACGTTTGTTCCGCACACTTTACCGACGAAAGCTATGCTACGACAGAGATGGCAAGAATGTGTGGATATCCTGCGACACTCAAAGCAGATGCATTTCCAACTGGACTGGACAGATCAGCTTTCAGGAAAAGAGAGCGGTTGAGGGTATGTCTACAGAATATATTAATTGATGAAAACTGGGCTGTCTGCACTCTCAAAGTGCATGTTGTTGCCAAATGTATTTCATATGCTGTAAACCTAGTTCATAGTTGTTAGTTTCCTTTAATGCCAAACAAACACATACCAATCGTTGGTTAGAAGGCGATCGCCGAATTCGTCCTCGCTTTCTCCCGTGTCGCTGGCTGTCGTGTCGTTTTCGCTTGCATACGGTTCAAACCGATATGGCTCAATAGCTTCAGTTTCTTCTTCAATTTCGTTGCCTCCACACTACAACCATCCGTTTCAATACATGCGTAATCTGTTGAATCGCTTAAGCCGCTGAAGTCAGAGTCTGAATCCGAGCTAATGTCGCTATACCTTGCTGTTCTATCCGCCATGTTTGTTTGTATTGGCATCACTGTGTGACGTCACAGGAAAATGGACGGGTGTTTATAATGATGGTTAAAATCAGGCACTTTGAAGCTTTTTTTTTTAGGGATATTGCGTGATGGGTAAAATGTTGAAAAAAACTTCGAAAAAATAAAAAAAAAACACTGGGAACTGATTTTTAATGGTTTTAACCATTCTGAAATTGTGATAATGTTCCCCTTTAAAATACATTTTCTGACTTTTTACAGAACATTTTTAACATAAGAGCAGTCTCTCGGGCTAATTGTTATGCTTTAAGTTGCAAGCAAAAATGTGTTGCAAGCATCCCGCTAGGGATGTATACCAAGTACGTACGGGTATTTTTTGGTATCGGTTCTTAATTGGGTCGGTCTACGACAGGGGTCGGTAACCCAAAATGTTGAAAGAGCCATAATGGACCAAAAATAAAACATACAAATCTGACTGGAGCCGCAAAAAAGTGTTATAATAATAATATAATATATATATAATATAATAATAAAGGCAACACATGATGTGTCTATATTAGCCTACTATCAAAATGACAATGTATCGCAGGCTGACGCAAATTTTCATTGACAGAAATGTTGAAATGTAATAATTATTCCACACATTAATACAGAGGGTGAGATAAGTCCTGGAAATTACGGTCTTAAAATGGCCATTTTTTTAAAAGCTCCAGGGAGCCACTGTGGCAGCTCGAGAGCCACGGGTTGCCAACCCCATGTCAATGTCCATTTCTCAGATGATGCAATTGTTGATGACTGAAGTGCTGATATCAACCAAACCTAACCCTCCCGCCCCAACCCACCCACACACACACACATCACATCCCATCCCCCGGATTGTAAATAATGTAAATAATTCAATGTATATACTCTGATGATTAACTTGTGTGATGACTGTATTATGCTGATAGTATATATTTGTACCATGAATTGATTAACGTGGACCCCGATTTAAACAAGTTGAAAAACTTATTTGGGTGTTACCATTTAGTGGTCAATTGTACGGAATATGTACTGTACTGTGCAATCTACTAATAAAGGTTTCAATCAATCAATCACTCAATCAATCAAACCCCGGGTCTAGGAGGACTGTTGAGATTCTGGACAAATGATATGGCTATCGGTATTTTATTTTTTTTTACCCAACTGACCGTCATATTAATGACATGCTGTCACATTCACTGCACGCATACAAAACTATACGGATATGATCAGACAATCACCTTGTAGTAATCACAAATGAAGAAGCAACACAACCTATTTCCTCCACAAAAGTCACTTAAAGTCACGCACGCTAATAAGAATTAGTGTCAGTTTGAAGTCAACGCGCTTTACTCATGACCTCGGCTATCGCGCTTAATCAATCATCCTATCGATCCAGTAATCAACAGAGCAATGTTAATCCACTCAAAAAAGTAAAAAAAATGAAGTAATATAAAAATCCAAAAAGTTGCTCTGAAGCAAGATAGCATCCGCTGACAGGTATTTAGTCGCCGTTACTCCTTCACGGCGCGGCATCAAAACACACCTTTCTTTATTAAATGCATACCCCCCTTACAGGCTAATTGATTGTATTGATTTATATGAGTAATTTGATGTATCATGTAAACAGTTTCTGCTCTGTATATTATTTGCTATTCATAAATATTTCCAGCTGGGTGTAATTGGAATAGAAACAATGATGGATTTGTGTGCTCTTTACAAGATGATACAACAACTGCACACACAGTTGACTTGTTTCAGACTTGAAAAGAAGGGGGTTGATAAAAGACTTCCCTGCTGTGACATGTTACATGATGTTGGTGGTGTACAACCTTTTGTGCCAATAAAATGTGTGTTTCTCATTTTTATTTACAGCAATTACATATAGTACCGATGAACATAAGGAATATCGATAATATCTAATCCCTTTATTTGGTGTAGCAAATGTCACGGTGAAGCCCGTAAGATCCACACCTGGTCTAACTTATTAGTATTAGCTTATAGCTAGAGATGGACGTAACTTTGTTTTTCAACCACGTGAAGGAAAAAAGTGCCTGAGAGGGACAGAGCTGCGAAGAGGAAGTGGATGATATTCAATGAATGAAAAAAATAAATCATCAAAAACACGGCCGAGTGTGTGGCGCAGCGCTGCTAGTCTGCGCCATATGAAACAGGATGAGTTTAACGCCAGCTAAGGCAATGAAATAATATCTACACGGCAGACATTTATCCATAAAAATATGGAAGCTGCTTTTTTGATTGATTGATTGATTGAGACTTTTATTAGTAGGTTGCACAGTGAAGTACATATTCCGTACAATTGACCACTAAATGGTAACACCCGAATAAGTTTTTCAACTTGTTTAAGTCGGGGTCCACTTAAATTGATTCATGATACAGATATATACTATCAGATATATACTATCATCACACAAGATCATCACATTGAATTATTTACATTATTTACAATCCAGGGTGTGGAGGGGGGTGGTTGGGTTTGGTTGTTATCATCAGTCATCAACAATTGAGAACAGAGAAATGGATATTGGAACAGTGTAGGTCTGACTTGGTAGGATATGGACAGCAAGTAGTGAGCAGAGAGAGAGAGAAAGAGAGAGAGCGAGAGAGAGAGAGAGATGCTGATGCTGTGTTTGATGGAAAGCAGCTGAAAAGAGACCGTAGAAGTCCACTCTTCAAGGTAAATGCTGTACATCATTATTAATTTACTTCACAAAACTACTGTAGTTGTTAGTAGTACATTCCGTTGAATTTTCATACAATATTAATTCCGTAAATTTATTTTGCTTTTTAAAAAGCATGTTAGAGATGTAGACATTGTACTGTTTTGGGTAACAAAGCACCAATTAGATTGATTTCAATTCATTTTAAATGGGAGACGTTGATTTGAGATACACGTGTTTTGACTTAAGAGCTGTGTCACAATACCAATTAAGCCTGTAAGTGGAGGTACTGCTGTAATTGCAACACATACTATTTAAGCGATTACTAACTACAGTGCTTGTGTTCAAAACCATGTTTCCTGTAGGAAATTGTCCGTTTTAGCATCAAAGGGTCACTAACATAAAACCTGTTGCAATGTTTTAAGTAACATTCGTAACTGCTCACTGTCCCAGGACGGCAATGGATGTACTACAATAAGTTCCTGTTCTATGGTTGTCATCACTTCTTTTTGGATAAAATAACTCATGTAAAACTGCAAGTATAAGTAGGGGCGAAAGGAACATGTCTCCCCCCCGTTGAGGTCACATGTTTTTACAAGGTTTTGTGCCATTATTCCCGTCAGTGCTGACAGATCAACAAGGCCGGCCGTCATTACTAGTCGTCCTTGACGCTGCAGCCACGTAAAATAGGTTTTTACACTTTGCCGCTGCATTGTTCAGTAATATGCCGTGCAGAAGCGTTCTTCAGGAAAGACATTCAGCAACAGATCACACAAAAGAGGTAAAAATGGACAAATGCAAAGGCAAGCTATGGGATCAAGCAGAGGGGCTTTAACAAACACTCATGCAACATTGATTGACCTCCATTTACTGTGTTTGCACACGGACATGCACACTGAGCTTGCACTACTGGAAATGCATTAGGACACTAATAGATGCATGCACGCACGCACACACACGCGGCCTACAACACCATGCACTGGACCGTTTTTTTGATTTTGCAAAAAAAAGAAAAAGGAAAATAGAAAAAGAAAACAAAAGGCATATATGAGTATGAGTGGCCAGCAGCTAAATGGAGGAGCAGAGGGAGTGAAATTGTTTATTGATGTGAAGCTGGTAGGCAGCTATGCTGCCATAACGACCATGCTGGGGAGAGTATGGCAGTGCAGCAGCGCCATCTAGTGTGACAAAGAGGAAATGCTCCCTTCCCAAGAACATGAAATGAGAAGCAATCTTTCAACTCGCGCACGTCCACATTCGCACATCAATATGAATACTGTACTACTGTACTCTATGTACACTAGGAATTATAACAGTGTCTCAAATCCATTATTGTCATTAGGCACTTACAGGTAAAACTACAACATTCGAATACCCTGCAAAGGTTCTTTAATACCAGCAATTATAGCTAAAAAGTGAAAATAATATGACATAGGTTCATAACATGCAACTCAAGATATGTCAAGCATTCTATTGATATCATTTTGATGATTATGGCGTACAGCTTTCGAAAACCTAGAATTGAAAAACTGTAAACCATGATCATCAAAATTACAACAAATAAGAGCTTGACATATTTCACTTTGTATGTAATACGTTTATATCCTGGGTTTCTGCAGGTATCAGCAAGTCTAATTTATTGCTTTGTAATGTTTTTTTAACGCCACTTAGAGTACATTTAACGCCCATGTCCTACTGCAAATAGTTATTACATATACCGGTAGTCAGAAGCTTACGATGATCCTTATAGACACATTATTAAGCATTTGACATTGATAATCTTGAATAGTTGAACAGTTACTGGTACTCTCCAGCAGCCTACTATGCTACTGTATTTTATTGCTGGTCATTATGGTGGTACTTGGAAAGACAATTGTTTTCGGAAACATCCATCCATCCACCCATCCAATTTCTACCGCTTGTCCCTTTCGGGGTCTCGGGTCTCAGCTGCATTCGGGCAGAAGGCGGTGTACACCCTGGACAAGTCGCCACCTCATCACAGGGCCAACACAGATAGACAGACAACATTCACACTCACATTCACACACTAGGGCCAATTTAGTGTTGCCAATCAACCTATCCCCAGGTGCATGTCTATGGGGGTGGGAGGAAGCCGGAGTACCCGGAGGGAACCCACTCAGTCACAGGGAGAACATGCAAACTCCACACAGAAAGATCCCGAGCCCGGGATTGAATTCAGGCCTTCGTATTGTGAGGCACATGCACTATCCGCTGTTCCACAGTGCTGCCCTGGTTTGAGAAACATTGCTCTAGCAAATTAGAATTGGCTCACAAGACTGTTTAATGTGAATGTTTCATTTAAATTTTTATTGATTTAATGCAGCAGAAGTTGCTTAGTTAGTCACGTCAAAGAAACTTAACTTCTGCCTGCCTTTAATGGCCGACTTGTGATTAGCTAATAGCATGTGTGATTTCACCACATTTATGCCCATTGAGCAAAGTTTGGAGGGTTTTTTTGCACACGCTGCAGAACGCCTCTGGGTTTACCATCGACAAGCTTTAACCTGCGTTCACTAATGATGACAAAGAAAACAAAAAGGTCTTGAAAACTCCCCACATCCTAAAATACATTATAAAAGACCATATCTATCAAATACCAAATTAAAAAAAAAAAGTATTTTATGCTTTTCCTTATTTGTTCTATTTTCTTTTCATTAGAGATGTCCGATAATATCGGGCAGCCGATATTATCGGCCGATAAATGCTTTAAAATGTAATATCGGAAATTATCAGTATCGGTTTCAAAAAGTAAAATTTATGACATTTTAAAACGCCGCTGTGTACACGGACGTAGGGAGAAGTACAGAGCGCCAATAAAACTTAAAGGCACTGCCTTTGCGTGCCGGCCCAGTCACATAATATCTACGGCTTTTCACACACACAAGTGAATGCCATGCATACTTGGTCAACAGCCATACAGGTCACACTGAGGGTGGCCGTATAAACAACTTTAACACTGTTACAAATATGCGCCACACTGTGAACCCACACCAAACAAGAATGACAAACACATTTCTAGAGAACATCCGCACCGTAACAACATAAACACAACAGAACAAATACCCAGAACCCCTTGCAGCACTAACTCTTCCGGGACGCTACAATATACACCCCCGCTACCCCACACCCCCCCCAACTCAACCCCGCCCACCTCAACCTCCTCATGCTCTCTCAGGGAGAGCATGTCCCAAATTCCAAGCTGCTGTTTTGAGGCATGTTAAAAAAAATAATGCACTTTGTGACTTCAATAATAAATATGGCAGTGCCATGTTAGCATTTTTTTTCCATAACTTGAGTTGATTTATTTTGGAAAACCTTGTTACATTGTTTAATGCATCCAGCGGGGCATCACAACAAAATTAGGCATAATAATGTGTTAATTCCACGACTGAATATATCGGTATCGGTTGATATCGGTATCGGTAATTAAGAGTTGGACAATATCGGAATATCGAATTATCGGACATCTCTACTCTTAAGTAATGAATGGCAGCAGCCGCTTATTTTGGAAAACTTTGTTACATTGTTTAATGCATCACAACAAAATTAGACTATTGAAAAAACAAGGCAGAATCAGGTAGTAAAATCTCTGTACTTTAGAGTTGTTTGCATGTATTACTTTGTTTGTTTCCTGTCCAGCTACTAAGGCTAATCATATTGTAGATGTAGATGATCATATTTGCTGTACAGATTTACTTTAGAAAAGAGAAGTGCATGATACTTCCTTTGTTGCCTTACTTGTATTTGACTTTATTAAATGGATTTATTTTATTATTAGGTGCATCCGGACCAAAGCAGAAGGGGACAGAAAGAGAAAAAAGCAAAGACAAAAGGGGGAAATTGCGGGGACAAGAGGGGGATAAGACAGAAAGACAACAACAACAAAACATCAGCAAATACGATATGTACAAATATGATACAAGAAGTGTTAGCAAAGAAGCAGTGAGTGAAATAAATAATAACACAGAAATGACAATGAACATTATTGTACTACACAGGGAGCATTACAAATACCAATATAAATAGCACTATTGATAATGAATAATAACAATAATTACCTATAATTATTATCAACAATGCAATTGTTTCAAATGTAACAATACATATATGTAATGATAACTTCAATTACAAAATAAAGCAGATAAATGGAGAGGAAGAAAGGGAAGCAAACTGTATTAACCTTGTAGATTGTTATAGTAGGAATAGGTCGAGCTTTATCAGTGTGCCATGTGTTACCCAGTTTCCCCTAGGGGAACAATGTTAATTTATTTTTGATGAAACCTAATTATATGCATGAGTGTATACATGTGCTTGTATATGTACAGTATGTGTATATGTATGTTTGTACAGTGAATGTGCGTGTGGATGTGTGTACCGTGAGTGTGTAGGTTAGGGCTGGGATATATCGAGTTTGTAAGATAGATTGATATATTTTTAAACAAGATATGAATTAAGAAAATATCGTAATATCGATATAATCTATTTCACGTTAAAATAACCAAACACCGCTTATTTGTTGCGTTCCTTGTTCTCCCCGGCTTCCCACTCCCTCTCGACACTCCATGGGCTACTAAACTCCTCCCCTTCCTCCTTCCAAGACGTGCTTGCACGTATAAGAACATCTATGATGGTTTGGTTGTTTACTATGAGTCACGATTAGATGAGATTAAGGCAAAACATTAGGTACAGGCCATTCAAAGGCAAGATAGGGCAGGTCATGGAACCAGGAAGGGAAATCACAACAGACATCCCAAATGACGACGAGAGAGTCGTAGAAGAGAAAAGGGAACATTCAAGGGGGCGATTTATATATTAAAAAACAAGTGGAAGATGGCAGAAAGGTTCTCTTCTTTAGATTTTTCTTTTAGCGATGTAGACGACGTCCAGGAAACACACAATACGTATACTTGGCCACATTTGGACAAATGTATACGTCTGGATAAAACATTTTTTTAATTTGAGTTGTTTACCATGTAAGCCCAAATCAAAAACTGTTCTCGAGTTGCCAAGCTGGGCATGTTTCGCACGAGAAATGCTGCCAAAAATGAATGCCAAAGTGAGGAAGATCATAGCCGCACAATTAAGTCAAGTCACTTACTTGGCGCTGACCAGAACGGTACGTGTGTGACAGTCCATTACATCGTCGACTGGGAATTATAAAGTGCCAGCAAATTTATTTTTTATCTGAGTTTGATACATTTTGTATTATTTGCACAGCAAATGGCATTATTTTACGTAGAAATAATATTTTTTCTATTTTATTTATGTTATGTAATTCTGTGCTACTTAAATAGTTTATTTTATGTGCTGTTAATACCCTTCTTGAATAACTGGGTTAATAAAAGTGCCATTGACTGTTTACAGTACAGTTGTCATTCACTTCAATTTCAGTGAATCTCGCTCAAAAATTAATATCTTTCTATGTATACTTTCACCGGAAAATATATCGAGATATACTTTTTCGTCCAATTTAAATGTTTTATTAAAATAATTTTCTGATATAAGTGATTTTGCCCTCTTACAATGACAATAACAAAAAAACATGTTTTTCATGACCTATGTGCTAGTATTGTATGTCTGCCTTTAAAAGAAATGTTACCCCTTTCAGAGATTACATTTAGTTCCTGTAACTTTCTGTCTGTAAAATACATCTTTTTATTAGCATTTATGAAATTTAGTGACAATATTTCATGAATAATATCCTTAGATTAACATTCTTAATAAATGGCAGTAAAATAAGCACACATCTGATTGTGGAGTCAGAGTGTTACAACTTGGCATTTACACATCGTGTGGCGTTGGGGTTGTCCGACTTTTTGTGTGGCCATAAACGCAGCACTGGCTAAGTGCCATGAGTGCTTGTGTTGGTGCAGGTGAGAGAGCGAGCGGCTTCTGTTGAAATGACGGATGATAACTTTGGTTCAAGCCTGGTTTGTATGGCAGAAAATTACCAGTTTTTATAGATACGTTTTTTTTACTCGTGTTTTTGGTGTGGTTACAAACAGTTTTGATCAATAAAGTGATTGATGGAATTCCTGTCCGTAAAGTGTCTCGACAGACGATAATTGAACTGTGTTGACAAAGATTGTTTTATTCATTGGGGCCACTCTTGTTGTCACCTGTCACTCAGAGTTGCATTGCAAAATCATACAGAATAAACTGTAATGTGTTTATTTTGTTTAAAGTTCAGATGGGATTTTTGATTTCCTGCGCGGCATTAATTTGCTGTGCGCAGAGGACGCAATTGCACAGGCGCGCACCTTAGAGGGAACATTGCTTGGCAGTCCATGTCTTGTTGAAAACACGGCATCCGTCATCAACTTTTCTCTTTTTAGCGTCTCGGGGTAAACCGTGCATCACTTGTCGCTGTGCACCTTCACTCCCAGGTTACACCCGGACATACGTCCATAAATAACTTTTCAAAATAAAAGCAGCACAGTTGTATTGCGTGCACGACATAGATGTTTTTTAAACTTTATTTTGTCATTTGTGATTGCCGCTGTTCACATTCACTCAAGCGCATACGTCCACACGGAAGTAATACAAATAACGCTTTTCAAAACAAAAGCAGCCCAGTTGTATTGCACCATACCTGCCAACTTTTGAAATCAGAAAAACCTAGTAGCCAGGGTCCAAAATGATTATTAGCATTCAGGCAGGTTAAAATGTTGCTAAAACCATCACTTTTCTATCAGTCACAGTGACTTTTCAAAACAAATATATTACAGCAAAAATCATATGGGTTGATTGACATGTTTATTCTGTAAGCTAACTTCAATAGTTTGATTGGAAGTCCATGCTCAATTATTGCCTCCGTAAATAAAACTTCGGCATTTATCACATCCAAAGAATCTGTTTGGGCGACGAAAAACGTTGAAAGTTTTCCACTTGTATCGCTAGCAACGGCATTAGACTTGTGTTTTTTTGTCCCAACGTGGTCTTTTACATGGCTAATTCCTCCGTGTCCGATCGAAAAATCTTGTCTGCACAAGGTGCAATTCGCGTAGTTTTCACCCTTTTTGGAACGGATAATTATTCCCGGATAGGCTTTTGAATATTCTTCACGGAATGACTGCAGTTTTCTTTTCGGTTTAAGACTCGTTTGCGATTTTTCTCCGGCTGATTCCATGATCGTTCGCTCGTTTGGAAACAATGGCAACTGGTGCCTCGTGCTTGGCAGCGGTGCTATAAATAGCCTTGCGCATGGCATTCGGAATGGCTCGATAGGAAGTTACGGGAAGCAGTGTCGATTGTCATTGTTGTTACGCGATTTTGTGAATAAAACTTAAAAAAAAAAAAAATGTTTTAATTAATGAAAAACCGTATTTTTTATCACTGCAACCGTAACCCGGAATAGGTTGATGAAAACCGTACTAATTACGGGAAAACCGGAGTAGTTGGCAGGTATGTTGCACCCTCAACATAGATACTTTTTTAAATGTATTTTGTAATTTATGATTGGCCTCACGCGGGCCGGACAGGGATGCACGAAGGGCCGGATGTGGCCCGCGGGCCGCAGAATGCCCAGGTCTGCCATAGACAGACGCACCCGGCAGAGGACAAGGTACGGGAGAAGCAGGGGACAGTCAGCTCCCAAGCCACACGGGCAGAAAGTCGGGACGGCCCGCCCCGAGGGACCCAGAGACTGACTTACTCACCCAGACGACGGCACATTTATTACTAAGGGTTGCCGTTAGTTTGTCTGTTAGTGAATTAGCAAAATAAATTAAAAAGGCGGATTTCCATGAAACTTTCAGGAAATATCTGGGGCCATATTTATCAAGCGTCTTAAGAGTGCTATTTTACACTTAAGTCCTGAGAATTTGCAAAATTTAGTCCTACTCTCAAACTTAAGAATAAAAGCTATTTATCAACTTTCTTAAGTCTAAGAATCACTCCTACTCTCCACGATATTTAAGAGACTTTCAGAGGTGTCCTAAGTGGTTAGGAGTTGCCAGCGGGGGATGGCACTGAGGCGAGAGGGACGTGCGCGAACGTTCAGGGAGCGGAAGGATGTCCTGGCTTTGTTTGATGACGAGCAGCTGATCAAACGGTATCGTTTAGACCAGGGGTCGGCAACCTTTACCAGTCAAAGAGCCATTTTGACCAGTTTCACAAATTATAGAAAACAATGGGAGCCGCAAAAAATGTTGGAAATTTTAAATGAAATAACACTGCATACAAAGTTGTTTTTTTTGCTTTGTGCTATGTATAATCCAGGGGTGTCAGACACGCTGCCCAGACCTTTATATGAAAAGTTGAAAGCTGGTGCGGCACACGGGTCTTAAATGAATGGCACTTGTCAGCGTCATGCGTGCTGTGATGGTACAGCAAACAGCACCCTCTACAACCAGCGTGCCTGATCAGCCACACGTTGTATGGGGCTTCTGCTTGCTCACGTAGGTGACAGCAAGGCATACTTGGTCAACAACCACACAGGTTACACTGACGGTGGCGGTATTAAAAAAAAAACTATAACACTCTTACTAATAATGCGCCACACTGTGAACCCACACCAAACAAGAATGACAAACACATTTCGGGAGAACATCTGCACAGTAACACAACATGAACACAACAGGACAAATACCCAGAATCCCATGCAGCCCTAACTCTTCCGGGATACATTATACACCCCCGCTACCAAACCCCGCCCACCTCAACCGACGCACAGAGGGGTGTATAATGTAGCCCGGAAGAGTCAGGGCTGCATGGGATCCTGGGTGTTTGTTCTGTTGTGTTTATGTTGTGTTAAGGTGCAGATGTTCTCCCGAAATGTGTTTGTCATTCTTGTTTGGTTTTGGTTCAAAGTGTGGCGCATTATTAGTAAGAGTGTTAAAGTTGTTTTACATGGTCACCGTCAGTGTAACCTGTGTGGCTGTTGACAAAGTATGCCTTGCTGTCACGTACGTGTTTAAGCAGAAGATGTTTATTGTATAACAAGTGTTGGGCTGGCACGCTATTAATACAGATTGTAGAGAGCGCCAAATTTTGTACCATCATGGCACGCCCTTATTATAGCTGTAAGGGTGAAAATCGGTGAATATTAATCCCGGGAGTTTTCTGCGAGAGGCACTGAAATCCGGAAGTCTCACGGGAAAATTGGGGGGTTCAGCAAGTAAGCTGCTGAGCCGCATCAGAATGATCAAAGAGCCGCATGCGGCTCCGGAGCCGCGGGTTGCCGACCCCTGGTTTAGACAGAGCGGGTATTATTTTTGTCACAGATTTAATAAGGGGCGTCATCTCATCAGCAACATCACGCTGCAGAGCTTTCACAGCAGAACTAAAGGTCATCACAATGCTTCAATATCTCGCCACTGGGAAAATGAATTGGAAAGAAAAGGAAACATTTATTTTTGATTCATTGCCAATATTGTTTGTTTGTTTTGTATTATTTTGTAGTTTATTGTCAAAATATACACTCCCATTGTCCACTTAAATATTTCTAAGATATTTCTTTATTCTTAGACAAGGGATTCCCTTCCGTGATTGGTCTTTTCTATGGACACAGAAATGACGTCACCTAAAATTCCGTTTACGGCACATAGTAATGTCGTAATAATCTGAGTGTGACACTTAAGATTCAGTCCTACACTTCGCTGAAAGTGTGAGTAAGACGCTTGATAACTAACTTTTAAGTGCAGCTTTCAGCGAAGAATTTCTTTACTCATAAGTCAACTCTTAGCAGACTTCTTAGGAGTAATTCTAAGACGCTTGATAAATACGGCCCCTGAAATGGAATAAGATACTGACTTATTAGATGTCAGGCCCCTTTCTACTACATTACCTTATGCTTACGTTTCTGTGTGTGTGTATGCTAGCAGCACCGCAGAGACAAAGATAGTGAATGACTGAGGAGAGTGTTCACTCCATTCCGCTATAGATAACTCAAAAGGTTACAAGCAGATCTTCATCCAACTTTCATGAAATGTTCTAAATGGGATTAAAAAAAACAACAAGTGATTACATTTTGGAGCTGATCCGGATCAGTTCTACTATGTTACCTGACGTTTATGCTACAAGCCTCTACTTTGAGTGTGTACGCTAGCAGTCCCGCCTCCACCCAGAGAGACAAAGAGTGTGGATGACTGACAAGAGTTTCTTTCATTTTTCTATAAATAACTCAAAATGTAATGAACGGACTTAGATTAAACTTTCAGGAAATGTCAGAAATGGGATAAGGAACATTTTAGGGCTGATCCAGATCACCGACTGGATTTAGGATTATTGACTCTTGGGAGATTAGGCCTTGCGGAGGTCTGCGCTTTTCTAGTTTGTAATGTTTTAATTACTCTAATGTGTAACTTAGGTGACACCCATCCATCCAGCCATCCATTTTCTACCGCTTGTCCTATTCGGGCATCAAAACAAGCAAAATACTAAAAATTTGTGATTGAAAGATCTGAAGTTGATCTAGAGATTTAAGGATTGAAAATAATAATAATAATAATAATGATGTATGAATTATTTTCAACACTTTGAGTGGGGCCCTTTTTAATGGGATGTTTTCAAAACAATAATGAATCAAAATCAAAGTAGTAATGAATTATTGACCAATTTAAGGCTCCAATTACTTCACATAAAATATTCCTTATTGAACATTTTGTAGGGGGAAATACTGCATGTATTGTGGTATTGTCATAAAAAACAGGGTTTGCTTTAACAAAAAAGGGCATAAAACTTAAAAAAAAATAAAAACTGTACATCGACAGACAGTTCTGAAGTTGATTTGAAAGTTAAGTGTATATAGATAGATAGATAGATAGATAGATAGATAGATAGATAGATAGATAGATAGATAGATAGATAGATGGATAGATCTTTATTGATTCCTTCAGGAGAGTTCCATCAGGAAATGTAAAATTCCAGCAGCAATGTACAGAATTGAGATCGAATGAAAAAAGTAAAAAGTAAATAATGGGGGTACAAATGGAATTAAAATAGAAAATATAACAATAAAAATAAAAATAAAAAACAACAATAAGAATAAAAATATAACGGTAAAAATAAGAATATAACAAGAGAAACTATGCAGTAGTGACCATGTTATGAACATGTATTGCACTGTTAATACTATGTGTGTGTGTGTGTGTGTGTGTGTGTGTGTGTGTGTGTGTGTGTGTGTGTGTGTGTGTGTGTATTGTTTTTTAAGATTTAATTTACTGAGAACCTTTTGGGTTCTCGGGTTAAAAAAGGTTAACAAAATCTACATATTGTATTGGTTTTGAAAAAAATATATATCAAAGTGGCACCCCCATGGCACCCACTGAGGGGCGCAAGTGCGGCCCTCAGTGGAAAACGTTTGGACTCCCCTTCACTCTAAATGTGGAAAAGTGTGATTTAAAACGGTTTACCTGTCATTAAGAAAGTAAAAATAAAAAGTGGAGACTGACCACTAGAGGGAAGCATAGAACAAAGCGGAAGTCACTTTCTTCACTCACCTGGTAGGAAGCGAACAAATCGAGGCATGAAGTGGAACCGCTGGCATGATTCACTGGGGTCATTGTCCAAATTTGGATCTGCAAAGACATTAAGAGCATAGAACAGGAGTTAAAAGGAATAATATGAAAACACACATTTTTGCACGGTTGCCTAAATCCGAGGTACCCGTCAGGTTCCAGTCGTACAGCTCCAGTATGTCCTGGAAGAGGTATGAGGCGAACAGCTCCAGGCCTTGGACGCAGTAGTTCTAGAGAAGGGGGGATGAGGAGAAGCGTAGGAGTGAGCGTGAGCGTTCAGTTGGTGGCAGACAATGAAGACAGCCTTTATGTAAGTGAATCCGACTTTCCCAACTTTATCGCATAAGCCACGTTATCGACACCATCATCCCTCTTCCCTCCTCTAAAAGGATTAGCACCTCGGCTCAGGAGGCACTGAGGTGTGAGGAGGGGGGAAGGGGGGGACGACGACGCGTGGCTCAGCGGCTCAGACACTTGAGATAAAAACAAAAAAAAAGGGGTGAGAGAAGAGAGTGGAGATAAAACAGCTTCCACTGACCTCGGGCGTCATCTCCTCTATGAAGTGGATGGTGTAATCTATGTTGAAGCGGATCACCCGGCACAATGGAATCTGCCATGATGAAAGGAGGAGAGGGGAGGCCATGAAGAAAGGACGCGCTGACTCATTAGCGCCGCGTTCGGCCGAGGTGACGGCTTTGCGAGGGAAGTCATTAAAAGCTCGTCTTTGGCAAAGCGACGCCGTGAGGGGCAGGAGCCTCGAGTGCGACCAGGAAGCTTCCTCGACATTTAAGCAACTCACATATCACTAAACAGATAAACCCGCCCCCGCCCTGCCTTTAATCTCCCCTGTTACACTCTTCTTTCTTGTCCGAGCGGGAGCACTTTGAGGAGATTAACCTGTGAGAGCACATTCAAGCGGCTAACTAGCAGCGGGCGAATATCGCGGCCAACTCCAAAACCTTCTAATCCCACCAAGTGTTTACCCTGGCCTTTAAGGCGGAATGCTTTAAACGATGCAGCTCAAATCACGGCTAATCCTCCTGTGAGACATATTGACAGAGAGGTTTCATATTCAAATTGGCAGTAAGACATGCAAAAGTGACATGTCCTACATAGAGACAGACTTCTCAAGTGTTTCGAGCTAAGCACATCAGCTGAAGTTAAATGGGAAACTTTTTCGAGAAGACTTTTACACAACAAATGTGTTGAGGGGACATTTTGATTGACAGGTAATTAACTTCACCACAGTCACAACAAACGCAACAGTGCGCGACTATAAAGAGGACACTTCAATGAATTATGATGACAATATTCATCTCCGAGGTCGAGCCATGTCGCGATCAATTAAGATATAATTACTGCAGTGGAAAAAAAAAAAAATGGATTCTATTTTTAAGGTTAGCTATAGTGGGGGGGTTTTTCTATAAATTAAATCAAGAGCGCCACTGCTGGTTGTAGCAAAGCAATGCACTCAGTTTTCCCTTTAATGGCTCAGTCAAACAAGAATAATTTAAAAAAATCTAACCTTGATGCTATAATGTAGATGTCATAAAAGCACTTTTTAGTTTTCCTTACTGTGTGTAGTAACTCTTGTTCAACGTGATAGATGTCATACATCACATACTACAACGTAACCTTAAAGGGGAACATTATCACAATTTCAGAAGGGTTAAAACCATTAAAAATCAGTTCCCAGTGGCTTATTTTATTTTTCGAAGTTTTTTTCAAAATTTTACCCATCACGCAATATCCCTAAAAAAAGCTTCAAATTGCCTGATTTTAACCATCGTTATTTACACCCGTCCATTTTCCTGTGACGTCACACAGTGATGCCAATACAAACAAACATGGCGGATAGAACAGCAAGTTATAGCGACATTAGCTCGGATTCAGACTCGGATTTCAGCGGCTTAAGCGATTCAACAGATTACGAATGTATTGAAACGGATGGTTGTAGTGTGGAGGCAGGTAGCGAAAACGAAATTGAAGAAGAAACTGAAGCTATTGAGCCATATCGGTTTAAACCGCATGCAAGCAAAACCGACGAAAACGACACGACAGCCAGCGACACGGGAGAAAGCGAGGACGAATTCGGCGATCGCCTTCTAACCAACGATTGGTATGTGTTTGTTTGGCATTAAAGGAAACTAACAACTATGAACTAGGTTTACAGCATATGAAATACATTTGGCAACAGCATGCACTTTGAGAGTGCAGACAGCCCAATTTTCATCAATTAATATATTCTGTAGACATACCCTCATCCGCTCTCTTTTCCTGAAAGCTGATCTGTCCAGTCCAGTTGGAAATGCATCTGCTTTGAGTGTCGCAGGATATCCACACATTCTTGCCATCTCTGTCGTAGCATACCGTAGCTTTCGTCGGTAAAGTGTGCGGAACAAACGTCCAATTTCTTGCCACTTTCGCATCTTTGGGCCACTGGTGCAACTTGAATCCGTCCCTGTTCATGTTGTTACACCCTCCGACAACACACCGACGAGGCATGATGTCTCCAAGGCACGGAAAACAGTCGAAAAAAACGGAAAATAACAGAGCTGATTTAACTCGGTGTTTGTAATGTGTTTGAGAAAATGGCGGATTGCTTCCCGATGTGACGTCAAGAGCGAATAATAGAAAGGCGTTTAATTTGCCAAAATTCACCCATTTAGAGTTCGGAAATCGGTTAAAAAAATATATGGTCTTTTTTCTGCAACATCAAGGTATATATTGACGCTTACATAGGTCTGGTGATAATGTTCCCCTTTAAGGAGTGGGACAACAGGACACAAGCGTTGGCAACATGAGCATAGCTATGTTAGCTACATGCTAACAACACATTTTAACAGCACAATCATGCCAGGTTAGTGTGTGCCAGTGCCCTGTGGCCTATTTTTATTTTTAAGTGGAATAGAAGAGCAAGCAGGTGTTATGTAACAAGAAAAAGTTGAAATGATGACGCTGACAACACAAAACTGAGATTAGGGATGGGTACAAACGGTACCAATTTTACTTTTGTGTGTGTTAAAAGTTAATTGTTTAATAATAAAATACATTTTTTAAAGTGGGCAGCACGGTGGAAGAGTGGTTAGTGCATCTGCCTCACAATACGAAGGTCCTGAGTAGTCTTGGGTTCAATCCCGGGCTCGGGATCTTTCTGTGTGGAGTTTGCATGTTCTCCCCGTGACTGCGTGGGTTCCCTCCGGGTACTCCGGCTTCCTCCCACCTCCAAAGACATGCACCTGGGGATAGGTTGATTGGCAACACTAAATTGGCCCTAGTGTGTGAATGTGAGTGTGAATGTTGTCTGTCTATCTGTGTTGGCCCTGCGATGAGGTGGCGACTTGTCCAGGGTGTACCCCGCCTTCCGCCCGATTGTAGCTGAGATAGGCTCCAGTGACCCCAAAGGGAATAAGCGGTAGGAAATGGATGGATGGATGGATTTTTTAAAGTAATATTTAAAAAGTATCTGATTAAGATAACTATGCTGTCTATTAGTTACATTTTGGCTTTTTTTTTTTTTTTTTTAAACACAATTCCAAGTTGAATTTACAATCATATTTTGAAGATTTTGCATGCAGTCGCATTATTCTAAGTGGCTGTTGTTGCCTAGTGATGAAGTCGTTTTTGCCATTAAGCCAGTCGTGTCTTATATTGAGTACTTAAGTGTTTATACCGTAAGTATTGGACTTATTACGCACCAGATGTTTGATTGTAGCGTGCATCTTAGTTGTAGTTTTCATTACCAAAATTGGAGGTGTTGAAATCACCATGAAAAATCACTAATGCTAATCAGTAGGGCTGTGAATCTTTGGCCACCACACGAGTCGATTTGATTCTTGGGGGTGACGATTCAATTCAGAATTGATTATAGACTCAAAACGATTAATTGGGTGCCAGTTCTATGATTAACTACAGTGCTTCATAAAATATATTAACAGCTCTGATAAATGTCTATATTACTTAAAAGAAAAATGGTTTTGTTTAATGAGATTATATCCAAACATTTAATAAAGTGGCTGTTACAATAATTGTT
This sequence comes from Nerophis lumbriciformis, assembly GCF_033978685.3. Taxonomy (NCBI): domain Eukaryota; kingdom Metazoa; phylum Chordata; class Actinopteri; order Syngnathiformes; family Syngnathidae; genus Nerophis; species Nerophis lumbriciformis. The sequence goes on from NC_084554.2 coordinate 44,193,501, forward strand.
TATAAGTTATCACAAAACTTGTTTGCTTGCAGTTCAGGTGGCCCTGGTTACTATCCACTTGTGCTCACTAAGCGGTCTTTGTTTTATCATGCAAAGGCGGACAGCTTGTAAATCTCCACTGTGTGTCTGGAATGCGCCTCGCCGTAGAAGTGTCTGTTTTCAGATCTGGACAGTAACGGGAGGGGCCTTATCAGGACCCGAAGTCTCCAAGAAGATAAGGCTGACGAGCGGAGAAGGGGCAAACCTGACACCGCTCCAAGCACATTTTGTTTTAACTGTTTATGAACCAGTGCTAGGCTGTCGCATAATGTCACCAGCAGATGACATGGCACCCCAAACCATCACCCAACCATGCAAATTTTGCATTTCCTTTGGAAATCGAGGTCCCAGAGTCTGGAGGAAGACAGGAGAGGCACAGGATCCACGTTGCCTGAAGTCTAGTGTAAAGTTTCCACCATCAGTGATGGTTTGGGGTGCCATGTCATCTGCTGGTGTCGGTCCACTCTGTTTCCTGAGATCCAGGGTCAACGCAGCCGTCTACCAGCAAGTTTTAGAGCACTTCATGCTTCCTGCTGCTGACCTGCTCTATGGAGATGGAGATTTCAAGTTCCAACAGGACTTGGCGCCTGCACACAGCGCAAAATCTACCCGTGCCTGGTTTACGGACCATGGTATTTCTGTTCTAAATTGGCCCGCCAACTCCCCTGACCTTAGCCCCATAGAAAATATGTGGGGTATTGTGAAAAGGAAGATGCAGAATGCCAGACCCAAAAACGCAGAAGAGTTGAAGGCCACTATCAGAGCAACCTGGGCTCTCATAACACCTGAGCAGTGCCAGAAACTCATCGACTCCATGCCACGCCGCATTAACGCAGTAATTGAGGCAAAAGGAGCTCCAACCAAGTATTGAGTATTGTACATGCTCATATTTTTCATTTTCATACTTTTCAGTTGGCCAACATTTCTAAAAATCCCTTTTTTGTATTAGCCTTAAGTAATATTCTAATTTTGTGACACACGGAATTTTGGATTTTCATTTGTTGCCACTTCAAATCATCAAAATTAAATGAAATAAACATTTGAATGCATCAGTCTGTGTGCAATGAATAAATATAATGTACAAGTTACACCTTTTGAATGCAATTACTGAAATAAATCAAGTTTTTCAAAATATTCTAATTTACTGGCTTTTACCTGTATAGCAAATATAATGTAATTTAGCATCAAACCAGCACATTTTAAACAAATGAAGCGTTATTTTTATCAGACATACTTGCTTTGTTGGCATGGAAATCAGCAACATTATTTCCTTGTCCAGGGTGTACCCCGCCTACCGCCCGAATGCAGCTGAGATAGGCTTCAGCACCCCCCGTGACCCCGTAAGGGACAAGCGGTAGGAAATGGATGGATGGATGGATGTTTCCACACAGGTTTTGAAAATGAAAAACATCAAAATGGCATTCTCTGATTTTTTTTTTAGTGTCTGTGGCCCCCTAGTTGTAAAACTTGACACCCCTGGGCTCGTCGCTTAAGAAAAAAAAAGATGAAACGTATAGCTCCCTTTTCTGTAGCTGACTGCAGTTGGATTTATTTTAACATGTGTAGCAAATTCTTGTTTTAGTTTTTTTTTTTTTTACAACTCTGTTTTATGTTGTATTGATCTCAAACTGAGTCCACCCAAATCACAAATAGAAGCTTAGTCTGGGAGTTACTTTCATTTCATTCCTCCTCTCCCATGTTCAACTACATCCTACCGCTTTTCGGAGCGCCGCCAAGTGGCGACCCATCAATCTCCTGTTCTGTCTACCCCTGTATACTGTATGTCCGTTATTAGACAAGTTGTACTGAAAATTAATTGTATTGTACTTTTTTAAGTGCAATGACAAAGTTCTATTTTATTTTCCAATTCTATGTGAATACGCGAGGCAGGTTAATTAATAATTTTGAAGCCTGTCCAGCGTTAAAGCAAATATAGAAATATATATAGATGTGTGCTTACGTTGGTGAGTGGCACGTGGGAGAAGAGAGAGAAGCCTTCAAAGAGATACTCGTGGTCGTCGTACTCGATCACGGTGGGCCGGTCCGTCTGGAACAATAATTCATTCATGTTACAGTCTGTGACTTGGATTAATCTCTTTAGAAATGGCAAAGGGTCGCACCAGGAAGTTGGTGGGAGGAGACACGGTGATCCTGTAGTGGAACAGCTTGCCGGTGTTGTTGTTCATGCCTCGACACAGTTTGGCAGGCTGGAAGAAAACACAAGAGAGATAACCAGAGTAAGATTGCTACCATTTTGGGAGTTACACGTCGTATAACACTGGTGTCAAACTCAAGGCCCATGGGCCAGATCTGGCCCGCAAACACCTGGAAATGATATGTCAAATAAGTACAGTATTTTCCGCACTATAAGGCGCACCTAAAAACCTCCAATTTTGTCAAAAGCTGACAGTGCGCCTTATAATCCGGTGCGCCTTATATATGGAGCCTCCAACAGGTAAAAGTTTCAATCAATCGCAACTACGGTAAGCAGCCGCTGACTTCATTTTCCCCCGTCTTCATTTTCCCCCGTAGAAGAAGAAGAAGAGTGTTACGTTTGATTTACCGTAACAGTATCACTGTTTTTTACGTGTTTATTGAATCAGGAAAAAGTTCCCCTCCACTATGTGATACAAATGTTGCACTACATGTTATACCTTGCTGTTGTTAAAAGATAAACAAACACCCTGACTTTACCTCGGGGAAAATAATAAAACAGCTGTTTATTCATTATGGGAGTGAACAGAGTTGTCAGAACGCTGGTTTGTAATCTATTAATAAAGTTTGACTGACCTGACTGTTTTGTTGACATTTCTTTTAGCGCAGCTCCATCTAATGGATGCATAACGTAACCCCAGCCTCTACTGTAGCGTCTATTCTATGCACCTTATAAGGCGGTACGCCTTATAATGCGGTGCGCCTTATATATGAACAAAGTTTTAAAATATGCCATTCATTGAAAGTGCGCCTTATAGTGCGGAAAATACGGTACTTAATATTTTCTCACTAAATGTAATTGATTTTTTTGGACGGAAAAAATATATGTACTACCGTACTTGAAATTGCATGCCTTTTAAACTTTATTAGTATCCAATATTGCAACAAATATTACTGTATATTATCATACGTTCCAAACATTTTTTGTCTAAATAAAAATAAATACTTAAATATCTGCTTAACTTATGATTTTACAGCAAACTACCCATCAATAAAAATAAATAATAAAAATGACAATACATTTTACGGTGTCTTTTTAGCGTACTACTGTAAATACACAAATAAATAAAAATTTTGCGCTATAATTTTGTTGACTGAGCTGCCATATTTTTACTGTAAAATCTTGTTTTTAACGGTGTGATCCTGTAAATGGAAAACCGATACATTTGTTTTTACGATGCAAAAACTGGCAGCTAAGTTACCAGAATTAAAAAGGATCTTGTACTGTTTTTCCATTCACAATATAATGTTGTAAAAACCAATGTCAATTTAATAGTAAAATTCTGGCAACATACAACAGTGGTGATGTTTTTTATATTTACCATAAAATGTAAGAAATAAACACTATTTTACAGTAACATTTTGTAAATGTTAGGTTTTTACTGTAAAATCGACAGTCTACTTAAAGCAATTTATATAATTAATAATGATTTCCAGAGGCAAATTCATACATTATTCGCTGTTACAAGCAGCCCTCTGATGGCAGCCATAAATGCGATGTGGCCCTCAATGAAAACCAGTTTGACATCCCTGTCGTATAACATCGAAAGGGTCGCTTTGAGACAGAATAACACGCCCTGAAAGTCTGAAGAGCGGAAGAAAAAAGTTCCTGGTAAGTGCTGATTTGTGGCGCGCCGCAATAAACACGCCACACCGAAAACGGAGCTTTGGTTGGGTTTGGTTCACGTTCAGTTCTTCCCATAGCAAAACATTGGAGATCTGCGTCCTCGGCCTGGTGAACTTGAAGGTTAAGAGCGAGTGATTTATAGACGGCGTGTCGCACCTCCTCCCCCGGGTAGATGCTGTGGCGTATCCCGGTGCGTCTGGCCTTGGCGCTGCACTTGCACAGAGGACCATCATTCATCTGGACGCAAAGAAAATGATATGTAGATCAGACACCGCAGAGCAGAACATTGGTATTAAAGCCACTCTGGAATAAAACCATCCATCACTTCAAATCCGATCATCTCCGTCGCCTCCATGTTACAGCAAGGTTATGAAAGTAGGAAGGAGAAAGAGGATTGAAGGACGCCTACCTGTCCCGGATCGTTGTACCACAGCTCCTCATGAAGTCGGTCGGGGTGCGCTTTCTTCCTCTTGATCTCTGCGATGACGTCAAAAACATCCAAATCCGAGCCGCTGGAGCAAGAACTTCCTTCACCGTCGGACTCGCAGTCCGACTCGCTGCTGCTGACACCTGCAAAAAGACAAATTTATAAAAACGGCAGGAATATTAACACCACATCAGCCTGCTTTCTTTATCAAGGTCCCATACAGATGTGCACCACAGAAACATACACCATATTAACTATATACATTAGGCTTAGGATTAAGGGTGCAACATTTCCATCCATCCATCCATTTTCTGCCGCTTGTCCCTTTTGGACAGGGGGTGCTGGAGCCTATCTCAGCTGCATTCAGGCGGAAGGCGGGGTTCATCCTGGACAAGTAATCAATGAAATCTAGTAATTTGATTAAAAAGAAGCTTTGATTCATATTCTTTAGCATCGATTAATCGTTTAATGAGTAATGTTGGGGGAATATTTACCCTCCTTTGAGCAAACTGGAACACTTTAGAAGTTACTAGCTTTGGCCTTGGTTCCACCCAAAGAAGACAAAAACAATGATCGCACCGTGTTTCATTATTTTCTCAAGTTTTAATGGTGTCAGGCTGTACCAGGTGCGGAGAGTTGTGGCAAGTTAACTTTCAGTTCCAATCTCCGACAAGGTGAGCAGCAAGGCGTGCGAGGAGAGCGACCATTTTAGAGAAGGTTTCGGACTTAGGACAGCTCGGTCTTATCTCCAGCGCAGGTATTGCTATTTTTTGTACTTACTCCTTTGTATAGCAAAATATGTTAAACTTCAATTCTAGTCACCTCTCATTATTTAGACGGCCTTAGAACTGAAGAATCTGGGAAGACTCTCCCCTGCAAAAGAGAGGATCCCAATAGTAACTAACAAAAATGGATCAAATCCAGGCCTGATTGAGTGCTCGAGAATTAAAGTCATGGCCGCTAAAATAGATTGCACATGAGAGCGGTGGTGTGTGGGTGACGTGATGAGTGAGGCGGCAAACAGTGGAGATTTGTTTCTCTTAATGTTTGTTATTTTTGTGTGTGTGTATATATATATATATATATATATATATATATATATATATACACACCGTATTTTTCGGAGTATAAATCGCTCTCGAGTATAAGTCGCACCTGCCGAAAATGCATAATAAAGAAGGGAAAAAACATATATAAGTCGCATTTTTTGGGGAAATGTATTTGATAAAACCTAACACCAAGAATAGACATTTGAAAGGCAATTTAAAATAAATAAAGAATAGTGAACAACAGGCTGAATAAGTGTACGTTATATGACGCATAAATAACCAACTGAGAACGTGCCTGGTATGTTAACGTAACATATTATGGTAAGAATCATTCAAATAACTATAACATATAGAACATGCTATACGTTTACCAAACAATCTGTCGCTCCTAATCGCTAAATCCGTTGAAATCTCATACGTCTAGTCTCTTACGTGAATGAGCTAAATAATATTTGATATTTTACGGTAATGTGTTAATAATTTCACACATAAGTCGCTCCTGAGTATAAGTCGCACCCCCGGCCAAACTATGAAAAAAACTGCGACTTATAGTCCGAAAAATACGATATATATATATATATAAACAAGAAATTATGCATTACTGCAAACTTTAGTAGCCAAACAAGGAGCCTTGTAGATGTATTTTTAATATGAATAATTAAATTTAAAACATTTAGAAAATACTGTATAGTATACAATATATTGGCAATATACAATATAATAAAATAATAAAGAGCCCCTGAGTCGTGATCCCTAAAGATTCCCACCACTAGCGACATGCTAACTCATCTAGAACAGCAACATTATGCCAGGTTAGCATATTCGCAAAAGAAAATCAAAATGATCAAGTCAACGGCTGGCTGACACGTCGGCAAAGCTCCAGGATGCATTTTATGATGTATAGTGAAGGCTCTTTTTTTGCCCCCAAAGTGTTAGACAAGGGATGTCCAAAATGCAGCCTAGGGCCCAACTTCCTTTTTTTTTTTTTGGCCCTCAGCAGATTGTAAAAATTTAATGAATTCATTAGTATCAAGATGTAATCAGTAATGCTGTCAAATAATATATTTTTTAAATCAGATTATTCACACTTTTGAATTTGGATTAATCACAAGTATTACTAGCAGCATAAACTAACTTGCATGATATTAATTTAAAAAATGCCGATTAAAGAAGACCCCAATACTTGGTCAGAAATGCAATTTTATTGATAGAATAGATGGAAGATAAACGGGCTGAATATTTGCGGGATTAATCTCTGTATATACGTGACTAATGAAATATGTTTTGTGATTAATCGCACAAGTTAATTTGTTATTTTTGGCAGCCCTCGTCTATAGATTCTACTGATGTATTTGTCACCAATAACAGAAAGCTAGTGTGGATGTTTTGTTCAGATAGCTTAGCATAAATTGGCGTACACTGGTTTGCTTTTATATTTACCATACAAAATGTTTCAAAGTGGCCCCCGCACCCTTCCATTTTACTGAAAGCGGCCCTCGCTGGAAAAAGGATTTGGCTTAACTAGGGGTGGTATCGTGTGTATGAAAACTTTAAAAGTGAGTGTTTGAGTGCCACTGCTCGTATTCTCATGACACGTTACTTATAGAACGACACTAAAAAGTCCTATTGGCATAAAAGCATCACCTGGATTTTCATCCAGTTTGGTCTTTGGCGGTTCCCATTTGGGTCGAGCTTCCTTGGCTCGCTCCTGCCTCCTGCCCAGCTCCTCCTCGAAACGCTCATACAGGGCTCGCAGTTTACTCGTCCCGACCACTGTGGAATCCCCCTGTGGAAAATATAAGATGCTCAAAACGTACACAGGTCCCCAAAAGTGTTTGCGTGGTCAGACTTTTAGGTGGGTTCAAATATTTGCACACCTGATGTGGCAAAATTAATATTTTAGAAATCTCTTCTTTAACAATAATTTCAGTAAGTGAGAGTCCTCATATGATTTATGTTGTATTGCTTCTCTTTACAGCATTGGCCTGTTTAATTCCACAGCCATACACCTTACAGTCACATAACCTGGTATGTGGAAAATGCTACCTGTTAGCATGCTACATTTTTTAGCTACTTTTGCAACCGTTAACCCCAGAGTCATATGACTTGGTATGTGACACTTGCTAACTGTTAGCATGCTAACTGTGGTGTGTGATACAACTCTTTTTTTTCCTCGGACCCTGCGGCGACAGCTCTGCTTGGTTCTTCTTACATTCTCCCCGGCTCCCTATCTTCCAGGAACATAGGACAAGGACTGTCGAGAAGCCGAAGGTCACTAATTTATTATGTATTTGTCTTTTGGTCGAAGGTTACTCTCTAAATGGGTTTATGTTGTGATTGATGCTGTATTACTGCCTTTCCGAAAGGGTTAACAAAAACATTCCGGTTCATAATTAGATTCTTTGTCCCTCCCAAGGACAGGCCACTTCGCCCCAACCGCTCTTCTTTTTTCTTCCCTTTCCAGCAGCTTAGACTTGCTCCTCTGTAAACTGATGTTATTTGAGACCTCAAATAAATAATGAAAAGACCGTAACTTTCTCTGGACATTGCAGTATATTTGCCGCCATGGAGACGCTTATTAGTGATTTAGACGCTGCACTGGGGATTAACTGCTAGCGTGGATGCTGCATTGTGCTGTGGACGTCTTTGTTAGCTTGTCGCTAGGGCTGGGCGATATATCGATATACTCGTTATATCGCGGGTATGTCTCTGTGTGATATAGAAAATGACTATATCGTGATATTCGAGTATAGGTTCTCACGCAGTTGCTTTTAGCAGCAGGCATTACACTACAGGCTCTTCTCACTCTTTCTTGTCTCTCCTTCTCACAGAGACTTAAACAAGCGCACCTTCTTACATACGTCACATATGTATACGCCCTCGCTGAGCAGAGAGGTAGCAGCATGGGTAACGTTAGCTGTGGTGCGAGTGGTAATACGAGATAAAGAAGGTGCGAATCTGGTAACAAATGAAGGAAGAATTAATTCCCAAGAAAAACAGCAGGGGGGTCCATCGTCTGGCGGTGGTTTGGCTTCAAGTGGGAATATGTCGAACAGACAACCGTAATTGGTCAAGTGTGGGGCAAAAGCGTTGCTACAAAAAGTAGCATTACTGCTAATATGTAGCATCATTTGAAAAGTCACCTGCTAGAGAATGAAGAGTGCTTGAAACTCCGCATGTCAACATCTCCGTTTGGTGACACACCAACAAAATGCAGAGGCAACCATTTCCACATCAACACCGTATGAAAAAAATAGTCCACGACATAAGGAGATAACGTCCGCAGGAACCTACCGCATAGCGAAGGACATACACTATTTGATTTCCTATTATGCAGCTCATTTTTATTTGACAGTTATTGAAATATCTTGTGTGACATCATGCACAAAAGTGCACTTTATTTGTTTTAAACTATTGTAGTGGCGTTCTGTACAAAAAGTGCACTTTAATTTAGTGTTGTTTTGATATGTCATCTTAGAGACATCATGCACAAAAGTGCACTAATAGCTTGTTTTAAAATCATGCACAAAAGTGCACTAATAGCTTGTTTTAAAATGTCTCTGACAATCTTGTACTTTCTGTTTTGAAATGACATGAATGTTTGTGCCACTGCTTAATAACTGTTTAATAAATACAGTTTTGGTAAATTGACTTAGTTGTGATTTCCCTCTCTGCATGAAAGTTTAAAATGAGCATGTATTAATGCAGTATGAACAAGAATGTTTTAATGTAGACACATAGAATCATCATACTGCTGTGATTATATGCATCAAGTGTTCATTCAAGGCTAAGGCAAAATATTGCGCTATATATCGTGTATTGTGACATGGCCTAAAAATATTGAGATGTTAAAAAAAGGCCATATCGCCCAGCCCTACTTATCGCTGTCAGATTTGGGGGACACAGCTAGAGCGCATCATCAACATGCGATCTGACGATAGTATTAAAAAAGTTTATATCACGTGAATATATGAATTTGCCTAATGCCTAATTTCGTAAAACATATCAATATCGACCGAAAAACTATTGTGATTTTTTTCCCCAAATCACTCTAGATACTCTTATTCAAAAAATTAAATGAAGAGACTTTTGGGGAGTCTGACACCAAAGCATGTGTCACTCTCCTATCTAAAACGCACTCATAGGCAGAAGGTTCATTTGTAATTCCTAACATATTCTTTTTGCTTATCATGTTTTTCACTGTTAAATATTGCCGGAAAAGAATTAATAGATGGTACCACTTGATCCATGGGGTCGTTGGAGTAATAGTTCTCAGCGTGGGTGCAGCGGATCCAGGCGGGCTTCAGCAGGTCTTCTTCCTCCTTCTCTTCGTCCACTTTCTCCTTTTCCCGCTCGGCTTCCCGCTCTCGGTCGGCGACGCTCTCCTCGGATTCTCGGCTACGGGTGGAGGAGTAGCCGCGGTCTCGGCTCACAACTGACGAGGCCTCGGACCTGCGATCCCTCTCCTCCTCCCAGCGGCCGCGCTTCCGGTCTCTGCTTGTGGAGCGGCTGCGCATGGATAAACATGAAATATAAGAACATATCCAAAGAGGAGTCTAACAGGGGTACATTTGCACAAGTACCTGCGAGGCCTCTTTCTGTGTCGGTCAGGCGACTGGGATCTACGACTCTCTCTGTGTCGATAGCGCTCTCTATGTGTATGAGAAAACAAGTTTAATGCGAGAAAACGGATTGTCATAATGTTCATTTATTAGGGGCAAAACATTTAACTAAATTGTGTATGTAACTAGACTTTATACAAAAAAACGTATGGCTCTTTGAAGGGAGCCGGATGTTGAGGAGCAGTTTCTTACAAAAATCCCCTTAAAAGTCGTCGTTATAGTTATTTTTTTAACAGTCACTAGTATCAGTTACACGATAACCCCAGGGGGTGATCAAGGGTGATGGGTCAAATGCAGAGAATAATTTCACCACACATAGTGTGTGTGTGTGACAATCATTGGTACTTTAATTTTAACTTAAGATGTAGATCAGAACAATTTAATTTACACAAATATTACTATAAGTGGGATTTTATCTGAAATATTGGCCATATTTTTTCAAATGTATAGTTTTCATTGCAAACATTCCATAAGGCATCACTAGTTAAAATGTTCCCCCACCTAAAAAATGTGTAGCATTTTAACAATGTAGACAAATAATCCACAAAAAAAGAATAAAATGTATTATTGGATAAAAAAAAAAAAGTGTAAACAAAATTACAATAGAAATTAAGACATACTAAAAATTTGAGTACAAAATTGTACTAGCATACCTGGTGTGTGTACACTTGAACTACAAACCTTTAGAACAGTGGTTCTGAAAATGTTTTTCACCAAGTACAAACTGAGAAAAAACATGGTTCTCCAAGTACCACCATATTAATGACCAACTTTAAAATTTCGTATTTTCCGCACTATAAGGCGCACCGGATTATAAGGCGCACCTTCAATGAATGGCCTATTTTAAAACTTTGTTCATATATAAGGCGCACCGCATTATAAGACGCACCACATTATAAGGCGTACAGAATATACGCTACAGTAGAGGCTGGCGTTACGTTATGCATCCTGGAGTTGCGAGACCTTTTGTGGCTCAATATTGGTCCATATATAAGGCGCACCGGATTATAAGGTGCACTGTCAGCTTTTGAGAAAATTAGAGGTTTTTAGGTGCGCCTTATAGTGCGGAAAATATGGTACAGTAGCGTAGTAGGCCTAAATATTCATTAAAAACAAGGCAGAAGTTTTATTTAATAAGTTCGGCCACTGTAACATTACACTAGGTTTGAACAGTAACACTGTGTTTGAATATTTAAAAATAAAACACAAATCACTTAATTAACTGATTATTTAGCGTACGACTCGATGGAGTGCCCATACCACAGTTCACTTTAGAATACTGAACCCAAAGAGTGAATCCCAATAAAAATAAAATACAAATTATATACAAGAAAAAAGTAATGGTATAAATATACAAATATTTCTCTATTTTATATATATATACAGCGCTCAAATTTTACCATGGCACTTAACGCGACCACCCTCGTCATTGCTGTAATACCCCAAAAATTTACCAAAATTTGTGGCAAGAACATGCCGTGACCGCCCTTGACTTTTTACTTGTTAATGGACAAGGGATGTCACAATACACAGTATATTGATAATTTGCGATAATTCTCGACGGTTAGTAATACCGTTTAATTTTTTAATGACCAGAAAAACTTAATTTATTCATGCATTTTAGGCAACACGAAGTCAGGCGCATGCGCACTAGTGTCGTTTGGCTTGATAATCATGGCGGACCAACGACACAGACTGTGCTGCGGAGATTTCCCCTCGGAGTAAACAGAGCCAAGCGCTTGGTCATTTTCCCTCGCTTCCCGCCGTGCGTTTAAGAGCGCACTGCTGTGTTTAGATGGAGACAGGTGTGGACAATATTGGAGACACTTGTCCCCACACTAAAAGCCAAGGAGAAAACTATTTGATGTTTTGCAGCAGGGGATGTGTCGTAAACGTTGTCACAACTTGTTTATAAAGTCTTTACTTTGTTTACTGGGATGTTCACACCTCCTTTACAGTATTTAACTGCAAACTGCATCAGTGTTAAAATAACATCAATACTAGCTATAATGTTTTGTCATCTCATCGAATTGAACGGAGGCAGTGAAGATTGTTTATTCGATGTGAGAGGGATCACTGCGAGTTTTCTTTTGTTGGCCAAACTGTTGTACTGAAACACTAGGGAGGTGTTGGAGAAGAACAAAGCTTGTTTATTAGACTTCATCTTCATTAGTCAAACTGCTTTGTGTTTTATTTTAATATCAAAAAGTAAACACTAGGTTTTGTTTACATTAATTGTGCTTTTTTTCATGTCACTTCAAAAATCATTCATGTGACATAATTTTGTTAATGTGTTATTGTGTATAGTTAATTCCTGTACGACATATTTCTGCTCAAACCCATAATGGATCTGTCCCGATACATCATCTACATGATGTACATAACTTAAAAAAAATTAAAATAAAAACTATCAAAATGTAAAAATAGAGATAAAAGGTATCATGTAATGACAAAAAGCTGACAAGTTGATGTTATTAAAGAATAAGAAAACCTAATATTTGTCTATAAATATATGGATAACGTTTATCTATAGTCTTTTTATTAGACATTACAAATGACATGATGGTATTACGTTCACACCCCAACACTGCTTTACTTAATCAGTAATCATGATTTCAATATTGATAACCATTCATCCATCCATTTCCTACCGCTTGTCCCGTTCGGTGTCGAGGGGGTTGCTGGAGCCTATCTCAGCTGCATTCGGGCGGAAGGCGGGGTACACCCTAGACAAGTCGCCACCTCATCACAGGGCCAACACAGATAGACAGACAACATTCACACTCACATTCACACACTAGGGCCAATTTAGTGTTGCCAATCAACCTATCCCCAGGTGCATGTCTTTGGAGGTGGGAGGAAGCCGGAGTACCCGGAGGGAACCCACGCAGTCACGGGGAGAACATGCAAACTCCACACAGAAAGTGCAGGATCGAACCCAGGACCTTCGTTTTGTGAGGCAGACACACTAACCCCTGTTCCACCGTGCTGCCCATTATTGATAACAATACTCGTAATTATTACTTTGGCCATAATTGTCAGGCCTAGATCTCATACATGTACATATACACACACATACATACTACATATATATATATATATATATATATATACACACGTATATATATATATATATATATATATATATATATATATATATATATATATATATATATATACACACGTATATATATATATATATATATATATATATATATATATATATATATATATATATATATATATGCCTCTCGAAAGAAAATAATGTTTGCCTTGGTACCCTTCTAACTTGCCTTGGGTCCCTAAAATATGAGCCTTCCTTTAAGGCAACACTTGCCTTGACCTTAAAAAGTTCAAATTCAAGGCCTGTATATACATACATGTGTACATATATACACATATACAGATATATACCGTATTTTTCGGACTATAAGTCGCAGTTTTGTTTTCATAGTTTGGCCGGGAGTGCGACTTATACTCAGGAGCGACTTATGTGTGAAATTATTAACACATTACCGTAAAATATCAAATATTATTATTTAGCTCATTCACGTAAGAGACTAGACTTCATGGGATTTAGTGATTAGGAGTGACAGATTGTTTGGTAAACGTATAGCATGTTCTATATGTTATAGTTATTTGAATGACTCTTACCATAATATGTTACGTTAACACACCAGGCACGTTCTCAGTTGGTTATTTATGCCTCATATAACGTACACTTACTCAGCCTGTTGTTCACTATTCTTTATTCATTTTAAATTGCCTTTCAAATGTCTATTCTTGGTGTTGGGTTTTATAAAATACATTTCCCCAAAAAATGCGACTTATTCTCCAGTGCGACTTGTGTTTTTTTCCTTCATTATGCATTTTCGGCCGGTGCGACTTATACTCAGAAAAATACGGTACAAACACATTTGGGGTTAGGGTTGTATATACATATACATACATACTTGTTTTTAATTAAAAAAGGTAATATAAAATTATTTAACTCTGACTCATTTTCTAGTCCAGTTGCCAGTCGGGTGGCACACATGTGCAGAGTGGGCAATTGCCGACGTTAAATTTGCACGTGCATTAAAAACGGCTCCCAAACGAATGGCTCACGTCACATCTCTCCTTTATACCAGATTGGATCTTGATTCAAATAAACAGCAACATGTAAACAGGCAACATTTAGGATGTGGACAAAAGGTATTACCTGCTATGATCCCGGCTGCGGTGTCTTCCAGGGGATCGTTCTCTGTCATAGTGGGACCTGTACCTCCCGCCGTCGGATCGTCCGTGTCTGTCTGGACTTCTGCCGCGGTCCTTCCTCTCTTGTTTGTCCCCGTAGCCCCTCTGCCGGTGGTCGTCGTGGCGATATCCTCTATCGGGGGACCGCCTGCCGTCGCCGGGTTTCTCGTACTTGTACGGCCCCCTGCGGTGGAAGCTCTGGTCGGCTTTGAATGACGTGGGGCTGGGGGCGTAGCCGGGGCTGAAGCCAGGAGGAGGGAAAGGAGGGTAGCCCATGGCGTACGGAGGCGGGTAACTCATGGGGGGAGGCATGGGCGGGGGAGGCATTGGCGGGAGAGGCACGGGCGGCATCATGTACGAGTGGTAGGCATGCTGCGTCACCTGGGGGGAAGCGCCGGCGACTAAGGGCAGAGGAGGCGGCGGAAAACTGGGTGGGGGGTCGGGGAAGCCTCCCACGGGCAGCTTGGGGAAGGGCGGACGCACGGAGCAAGGGTGAAGAGAAGCGGGAGTCTGGGGTGGCGGCGGAGGCGGATATTGCATGAAGTCCGGGTGGGGAGGCATGTAGCTGCTGTTGCCATGGTAGCCTGGTGTGGGAGGAGTTTGGGGGTCATAGGTGTACGGGGCCAGGGGAGGCTGCGGGGGCCTCAGGTTGGCAGGTCGGTAGTTTTGGTCAGGGGGCATTCCTCCTCCTCCTCCACTTCTGGGGGTGCCACGGTCTTGATGGAAAGACATGACTGAGGGCACACAGGAGATGAATGGAGTTTAGTAAGCACAGGATCAAAAACACTACAAATACGCCTAATTCGTGACGTCATTAATTAAGATAACTCTCATGCTTGCCACGACCATGCTCCAACAAACACATTTTACATTAATCTCTTCCTATAATTTCAAACACCACTGCCACTGAGATGATATTGAAATGAACAATTAATAACTAAAGAGAGAATGCAAAGGCGTTGTTTTGGAGAGCAAGGTAGCGTTAGCATCACAAGCTAGCCGCTAGCGAGCTAGCCGCTACACCTTGCGAGCATAATAGCGAAACATTACCTTGAAATGTAAACACCGCGGTCAGTTGCACATAATTATGTTCTTGCTATGAAGTGTTTAGGTCGGAACTGAAAATGCCGTTTTATATGTGGCAAAATAAAACGCTGTATATTAGCACAAAACTCCTGCAGGCTCACAAAATTGAATGGCAGCTGGTGTTTCCGGTCGAGAGGGTTATCGGCACTGGTTGGACAGCATGGACCAATCACACGCCCCTATTTCGGTGGCTGGCCAATGAGAAGGCTTCGGAGGCAATAACTTCCTGTGTCGTAGACTCCGCGCGTCTAACCAAAATAATGGTAAAACTTTGATATTGTTTTTGAAACAGAAAAGTAACAATATGGCTGACAATTGTTATAAATGTTATGCTGTAGGAAATGTAAATAATTTTATTTTTGGAATGTGGTACTATATATTTATTTTGATAAGGTGTATGTTATATTCATTAAAGGTAGCAACCTATGAATGATTAATATTATGTTGAAAGTTAAATTCTTCAAGAATAGAAATGCATTTCTTGAAGTGAAACCTTATATATATATATATATATATATATATATATATATATATATATATATATATATATATATATATATATATATATATATATATATATATATATATATATAGGGCAGCACGGTGGGAGAGGGTTAGTGCGTCTGCCTCACAATATGAAGATCCTGAGTAGTCGTGAGTTCAATCCCGGCCTCGGGGTCTTTCTGTGTGGAGTTTGCATTTTCTCCCCGTGACTGCGTGGGTTCCCTCCGGGTACTCCGGCTTCCTCCCACCTCCAAAGACATGCACCTGGGGATAGGTTGATTGGCAACACTAAATTGGCCCCAGTGTGTGAATGTGAGTTTGAATGTTGTCTGTCTATCTGTGTTGGCCCTGCGATGAGGTGGCGACTTGTCCAGGGTGTACACCGCCTTCCGCCCAATTGTAGCTGAGATAGGCTCCAGCGCCCCCCGCGACCCCGAAGGGAATAAGCGGTAGAAAATGGATGGATGGATGGATGGAGATATATATATATATATATATATATATATATATATATATATATATATATATATATATATATATATATATACACATCCATCCATCCATTTTCTACTGCATCCATCCATTTTCTACCTCTTATCCCACACTCACATTCACACACTAGGGCCATATATATATACGTATATATATATATATATATATATATATATATATATATACATTTTTATATACAAATAT
>NC_084554.2:44212500-44285000 GCF_033978685.3 Nerophis lumbriciformis
TATTTATATTATTCACATGTGAATAATGCTGTATAATGGACTGTATTTATTTTATTCACATGTGAATAATGCTGTATAATAAACTGTATTTATATCATTCACATGTGAATAATGCTGTATAATATACTGTATTTATATCATTCACATGTGAATAATGCTGTATAATAGACTGTATTTATATTATTCATATGTGAATAATTCTGTATTATAGACTGTATTTATATTATTCACATGTGAATAATGTTGTATAATAGACTGCATTTATATTATTCACATGTGAATAATGCTGTATAATAGACTGTATTTATATCATTCTCATGTGAATAATGCTGTATAACAGACTGTATTTATATTATTCACATGTGAATAATGCTGTATAATAGACTGTATTTATTTTATTCACATGTGAATAATGCTGTATAATATACTGCATTTATATCATCCACATGTGAATATTGCTCTATAATAGACTGTATTTATATTATTCACATGTGAATAATGCTATATAATAGACTGTATTTATATTATGAAATATCTCCTATATAACTCCTTTGTCCCACACGCCATTAGACTGTACAACTCCTCTCTGGAGGGGAGGGGGGGTACTAGGATGACAGGGGATGCAAAACAATAACAGTGCAATACTTTTTCATAACATGGTCACTACTGTCTAGTTTCTCTTGTTATATTCTTATTTTACTGTTATATTTGTATTCTCATTGTTGCTTTTTATTTTTATTCTTATTGTAATATTTTTCTATTTTGTTTCCATTTATACCCCGATTATGTCAGGGTTGTCCCTGACAGTTTGACTGTGTTTTAGTTTTTCCTCTGCGTTTTTCTTAGTTTTCTGTCAGCGCTTTTATTTTGTCTTCATTTCCTGATTGTCTCCCTGAGTGCTGCTTCCCCTCAGCTGTGGCTGATTGGCACCTGGCCACACCTGGTGTCAATCAGCCAGCTGCTATTTGAACCTGCCTTCCCCTCCAGTCAGTGCTGGATTATTGTCATTGTCGATGTCACTACTACCTGTCATAATACTTGTCGTTGTAGCTCTGTCTACTTTTGTTCACTCTGCTCATGTCATAGTTCCTTCGTGTCACAGTAAGTGTTGTTGTTTCTTGTCGACAGTTAGCCTTTGTGCTATTTTAGTTCATAGCCAAGTTTGATCTCCGCCTTGTGCGCGCCTTTTGTTTGTACCCTTTTGTTTGTTTTTTTGCTATAGTATTAAATCTTGTTTTCTCGCTCAATGCCTGCCATCATCTCTGCATCTTGGGGTTCGTCACCAATATACCCTGACACATTATTTACTTTTTAAATTCGATCTCAATTCTGTACACTGCTGCTGGAATTTTAATTTTCCTGAGGGAACTCTCCTGAAGGAATTAATAAAGTACTATCTATCTATTTATCTATCATGAAGCTAATTTGACTTGATTGTAACTTTTATAAATCACCAAAATTGATCATGTATGTTGCTGTATGTATACTGTTGACACAGCAGATTTGGTCACATTTTCAGTAGAACCATAATAAATTCATAAAAGAACAAAACGTCACAAATGTTTTTTGTGACCAACAAGTATGTGCTCCAATCACTCTATCACAAAAAAATAAGAGTTGTAGAAATTGTTGGAAACTCAAGACAGCCTGTATTTAAACTTTTGACCACGACTGTATATGTATTCCAAAAGAAGTGCAGTTCCCCTTTAATGCCAATGTGTTTTTTTTATCCAATTAGAATTCCTGGGGGGGCAGCACGGTGGCACAGGGGTTAGTGCATGTGCCTCACAATACGAAGGACCCTCCGGCTAATGTTGCACGTGGTATTGCATGATTGGAGGGGTCGCATGCCGAAATGGGAACTTATTTTTCATCTGCTCGCAGCTGATGCTCTTCATTGGAGTGTTACGGAGAGGAAATTAATTTTACCAAAAGAAAAATAACAAAAATCTGGTCAGAGAGTTATTTGACAAATTGCTTAGATGCGTGGATACGGCAGCACAGCGTCAAACTGACAGCTTTTACGAAATAAATAATACACCTGAATAGTCAGGATAGCAGCAGGTTCTTTTTCATTTCTATTACTATGGAAACACTGGAAAGGGCCTCTGGAATCAGTGACAACTTGTGTGACCCAAGATGAGACATACTTTAGTCAATCCAATCCCCTCCACACAATCTGCAGCAGCAAGAGGACATTTAACATGACAAGTGAGTTAAAAAAAAATGGAAAGCCAAAGAAACTTAAATGGGACGCATTAATTGCGGATGCCCGAATTTGGTAAGGTTAGAAAAGTTGTGGAATAAAGCAAAAAAAATACAACTTTTTCACAATTCATTACGTACACCGAAGGAAAATCATTGAAATGAAAAAGGATTTCGCAAAAACCACATCATTCATTTCTATTCAGCTTTGTGCAGGAGGAGGTTATGGTGCACAGGAAGATGGCAACACATTAAAACAGATCAATGTATTTCATCTCTGATGGGAGTAATAATTCCGTTGGTCTTCAACTGACTATTTGGAACGGATTAGTAACTAAGGGTGCAAATACATCGATTCAAAAGGACACTTCGTTCACTAACGGTGTTACAAAAGAAGTCAGATTAATACATAATGTCGGGGTTTGTTTATTGAATCAAAAATATAGAAATTCAACGAGCTGCTGCATTTGCAAACAGCTAAAAATGATGTAGCAAGCAAACTATAACCTGCTACCATACTTGCCAACCTTGAGACCTCCGATTTCGGGAGGTGTGTGTGTGTGTGGGGGGGGGGGGTTAAGAGGGGAGGAGTATATTTACAGCTAGAATTCACCAAGTCAAGTATTTCATATATATATATATATATATATATATAAGAAATACTTGACTTTCAGTGAATTCTAGCTATATATATATATATATATATATATATATATATATATATATATACACACACATATATATATATATATATATAAATATAAATAAGAGAAATACTTGAATTTCAGTGTTCATTTATTTACACATATACACACACATAACACTCATCTACTCATTGTTGAGTTAAGGGTTGAATTGTCCATCCTTGTTCTATTCTCTGTCACTATTTTTCCAACCATGCTGAACACCCTCCCTGATGATGCATTCTGCTTCATCTCCTTGTTGTGTGCGCAGTTGTGCACTGCACTCTCTAAAAGCCCTAGATGTTATTGTCACATATGCATGTACAGTAGATCGCAGTATTGTCCAGTATTGCAAGACCGAATCCACCCAAAAAAAGTCACTTAACAAGAAGACAAAAAGTGCAAAAACAACAATGCTCGCGCCGGAGGAGCCGTGAACGACTGCAGGGACACAACTTTAGGTACACCTGCAGACTGCAGCACGGATTTCATATTTTATTCGTTCACAACTCCTCCAACACGAACACCACTGTTCCCGCACTTATAAGTAAAGGTAAGACCATAATAAGGTTTTTTTTAATTAAATGTGATTTTTTTGTGTGCTACAGTTTGTATGTGTAAAGTTAAAGTTAAGTTAAAGTACCAATGATTGTCACACACACTAGGTGTAATGAAATTTGTCATCTGCATTTGACCCATCCCCTTGCTCACCCCCTGGGATGTGAGGGGAGCAGTGGGCAGCAGCGGCGCCGCGCCTGGGAATCATTTTTGGTGATTTAACCCCCAATTCCAACCCTTGATGCTGAGTGCCAAGGAGGGAAAAATGCTGGTATGAGCTTTTAAACATAACCCGTTAACTGCTGCCAATCAAATGGTGAATAAAAATATACTCTTTAGGGTTTATATGTTTGTAAATCTGACTGTGATGAAGTCAGTGCCTCACCAGTCATGAACCTCACCGCACGTCACTGCTGTACATATTCAAAGAAATTGACTCTTTGATTATTTATCTATATGTTTATGTATTTGCAATACAAATTGAGCACAGGAAGTGAAAAACGTGCTAGAAATTGCTACGAAACGGAAAAGGGCTAGGATTAAATTGGCTCTGCTTCCTCCTCCTCATTTTGGGACATGTTGAAAAATGAGGTGTACATGCACGCACCTTCAAAATGAACTAACAGCATTCGGAAAAGATGGGCCAGTAAGAAACGAGCAGCGGGCCACGAATGGCGGAACTTGAGTTCTGCACCACACTCGTGTCTTGTGGAGGACAGTCCACCATCATGGAAGCTGTTTGACACAACTTGACACTTAATTGCCTTCCTCGAGTGGAAATGAGCTTGGCTGCCCTATTTTCCGCATCCCATCTCCCAAAGGAGGGTGAATTGTTTGTGGTTGTCCGTTGTTCTTCTCTAGCCTTTTTTTTGTCTGCCATAATTTCAAAGCGAGGTTTTATTTGTGATAAGAAAAGCCTTTTGCGTCATCAGCCTTAGTCATAGCCTCAGGTATGCAAAGGTAATCCATTCAAGATGATCCCCTGCTGGACCCACTATGGACTGGACTCTCACATTATTAACTAGATCCACTTCACATCCAGTGGTCCGCCACATCAATTTACGTGGTTTACCAGATTACTTTATACGCACCGCCAAGTCATTTTATGTGGTTCGCCAATTAAATAAAAAAGACAATATAACATACATCCATAAACGTGGACGCATGTGAAAAGTGCAATATATTTATCTGTATATCCATCCATCCATCCATCTTCTTCCGCTTATCCGAGGTCGGGTCGCGGGGGCAGCAGCCTAAGCAGGGAAGCCCAGACTTCCCTCTCCCCAGCCACTTGATCCAGCTCCTCCCGGGGGACCCCGAGGCGTTCCCAGGCTAGCCGGGAGACATAGTCTTCCCAACGTGTCCTGGGTCTTCCCCGCGGCCTCCTACCGGTCGGACGTGCCCTAAACACCTCCCTAGGGAGGCGTTCGGGTGGCATCCTGACCAGATGCCCGAACCACCTCATCTGGCTCCTCTCGATGTGGAGGAGCAGTGGCTTTACTTTGAGCTCCTCCCGGATGGCAGAGCTTCTCACCCTATCTCTGAGGGAGAGCCCCGCTACCCGGCGGAGGAAACTCATTTCGGCCGCTTGTACCCGTGATCTTGTCCTTTCGGTCATAACCCAAAGCTCATGACCATAGGTGAGGATGGGAACGTAGATCGACCGGTAAATTGAGAGCTTTGCCTTCCGGCTCAGCTCCTTCTTCACCACAACGGACCGATACAGCGTCCGCATTACTGAAGACGCCGCACCGATCCGCCTGTCGATCTCACGATCCACTCTTCCCTCACTCGTGAACAAGACTCCGATGTACTTGAACTCCTCCACTTGGGGCAAGATCTCCTCCCCAACCCGGAGATGGCACTCCACCCTTTTCCGGGCGAGAACCATGGACTCGGACTTGGAGGTGCTGATTCTCATCCCAGTCGCTTCACACTCAGCTGCGAACCGATCCAGTGAGAGCTGAAGATCCTGGCCAGATGAAGCCATCAGGACCACATCATCTGCAAAAAGCAGAGACCTAATCCTGCAGCCACCAAACCAAATCCCCTCAACGCCTTGACTGCGCCTAGAAATTCTGTCCATAAAAGTTATGAACAGAATCGGTGACAAAGGGCAGCCTTGGCGGAGTCCAACCCTCACTGGAAACGTGTCCGACTTACTACCGGCAATGCGGACCAAGCTCTGGCACTGATCATACAGGGAGCGGACTGCCACAATCAGACAGTCCGATACCCCATACTCTCTGAGCACTCCCCACAGGACTTCCCGAGGGACACGGTCGAATGCCTTCTCCAAGTCCACAAAACACATGTAGACTGGTTGGGCAAACTCCCATGCACCCTCAAGGACCCTGCCGAGAGTATAGAGCTGGTCCACAGTTCCACGACCAGGACGAAAACCACACTATTCCTCCTGAATCCGAGGTTCGACTATCCGGCGTAGCCTCCTCTCCAGTACACCTGAATAGACCTTACCGGGAAGGCTGAGGAGTGTGATCCCACGATAGTTAGAACACACCCTCCGGTTCCCCTTCTTAAAGAGAGGAACCACCACCCCGGTCTGCCAATCCAGTGGTACCGCCCCCGATGTCCACGCGATGCTGCAGAGTCTTGTCAACCAAGACAGCCCCACAGCATCCAGAGCCTTAAGGAACTCCGGGCGGATCTCATCTATCCCCGGAGCCTTGCCACCGAGGAGCTTTTTAACTACCTCAGCAACCTCAGCCCCAGAAATAGGAGAGCCCACCACAGACTCCCCAGGCACTGCTTCCTCATAGGAAGACGTGTTGGTGGGATTGAGGAGGTCTTCGAAGTATTCCCTCCACCGATCCACAACATCCGCAGTCGAGGTCAGCAGAACACCATCCTCACCATACACGGTGTTGATAGTGCACTGCTTCCCCTTCCTGAGGCGGCGGATGGTGGTCCAGAATTGCTTCGAAGCCGTCCGGAAGTCGTTTTCCATGGCCTCACCGAACTCCTCCCATGTCCGAGTTTTTGCCTCTGCGACCGCTGAAGCCGCACGCCGCTTGGCGTGTCGGTACCTGTCCGCTGCCTCGGGAGTCCTATGAGCCAAAAGAACCCGATAGGACTCCTTCTTCAGCTTGACGGCATCCCTCACCGCCGGTGTCCACCAACGGGTTCTAGGATTACCGCCACGACAAGCACCAACTACCTTGCGGCCACAGCTCCAATCAGCCGCCTCGACAATAGAGGCGCGGAACATGGTCCATTCGGACTCAATGTCCAGCACCTCCCTCGTGACATGTTCAAAGTTCTTCCGGAGGTGGGAATTGAAACTCTCTCTGACAGGAGACTCTGCCAGACGTTCCCAGCAAACCCTCACAATGCGTTTGGGCCTGCCAGGTCTGTCCGGCATCCTCCCCCACAATCGTAGCCAACTCACCACCAGGTGGTGATCGGTAGAAAGCTCCGCCCCTCTCTTCACCCGAGTGTCCAAAACATGAGGCCGCAAATCCGATGACACAACTACAAAGTCGATCATGGAACTGCGGCCTAGGGTGTCCTGGTGCCAAGTGCACATATGGACACCCTTATGTTTGAACATGGTGTTCGTTATGGACAATCTGTGACGGGCACAAAAGTCCAATAACAAAACACCGCTCGGGTTCAGATCTGGGCAGCCATTCTTCCCAATCACGCCTCTCCAGGTTTCACTGTCGTTGCCAACATGAGCATTGAAGTCCCCCAGTAGCACGAGGGAATCACCCGGGGAAGCACTCTCAAGTACTCCCTCGAGTGAATCCAAAAAGGGTGGGTACTCTGAGCTGCGGTTTGGCGCGTAAGCGCAAACCACAGTCAGGACCCGTTCCCCCACCCGAAGTCGAAGGGAAGCTACCCTCTCGTCCACCGGGTTGAACTCCAATGTACAGGCTCTGAGCCGGGGGGAAACAAGAATTGCCACCCCAGCCCGTCGCCTCTCACTGCCGGCAACGCCAGAGTGGAAGAGAGTCCAGCCCCTCTCGAGAGAACTGGTTCCAGAGCCCTTGCTATCTGTACAGTAATCTATTTATTTATTTATATATATTTATATATATTTATTTATTTTATATATATATTATATATATTATTTATATATATTTATTTATTTTATATATATATTATATATATTATTTATATATATTTATTTATTTATATATGCACCTTATTGCTTTTTTATCCTGCACTACCATGAGCTTATGTAACGAAATTTCGTTCTTATCTGTGCTGTAAAGTTCAAATTTGAATGACAACAAAAAGGAACTCTAAGTCTAAGTCTAATTTAATGTGGCTTGCCACATTGTTCTATTGGCCTGCAAAAAGCTAGAAATGATGAAGCCATTTCTGGCTAAATGCATTTGTTTGTTTTCGACCGTTTTGACACAGAAACGTACTGCATGGGATTGCACGTGTTCTCCACTTTAGTTTCATCTGATCATGCATTTTTTGCGTTGACAAAATCCGGAGGCACACCACCAGCAGAAATCATTAAAAAACGAAACTCAGTTGACAGTAAAAAGTAATCGTCGCAATTGTTGGATATGACTTTAAACCATAACCAAGCATGCATCACTATAGCTCTTGTCTCAAAGTAGGTGTACTGTCACCACCTGTCACATCACACCCTGACTTATTTGGACTTTTTTGCTGTTTTCCTGTGTGTAGTGTTTTACTTCTTGTCTTGCGCTCCTATTTTGGTGTCTTTTTGTCTTTTTTTTGGTATTTTCCTGTAGCAGTTTCATGTCTTCCTTTGAGCGATATTTCCCGCATCTACTTGGTTTTAGCAATCAAGAATATTTCAGTTGTTTTTATCCTTCTTTGTGGGGACATTGTTGATTGTCATGTCCAGATGTACTTTGTGGACGCCGTCTTTGCTCCACAGTAAGTCTTTGCTGTCGTCCAGCATTCTGTTTTTGTTTACTTTGTAGCCAGTTCACTTTTAGTTTAATTCTGCATAGCCTTCCCTAACTCACCTTTTGTTTATTTTTTGTTTAAGCATTAGACACCCTTTTACCTGCACACTGTTTCCGACATCTACAAAGCAATTAGCTACCGGCTGCCACCTACTGATATGGAAGAGTATTACCCGGTTACTCTGCCGAGCTCTAGACAGCACCGACACTCAACAACAACACATCATTTGCAGACTATAATTACTGGTTTGCAAAAAAAATATTTTTTTACCCCAAATAGGTGAAGTTAGATCAGGGGTCGGCAACCCGCGGCTCTAGAGCCGCATGGGGCTCTTTAGCGCCGCCCTAGTGGCTCTCTGGAGCTTTTTCAAAAATGTATGAAAAATGGAAAAAGATGTGGGGGAAAAAAATCTATTTTTTGTTTTAATATGGTTTCTGTAGGAGGACAAACATGACACAAACCTCCCTAATTGTTACAAAGCACACTGTTTATATTAAACATGCTTCACTGATTCGAGTATTTGGCGAGCGCCGTTTTGTCCTACTAATTTTGGTGGTCCTTGAACTCACCGTAGTTTGTTTACATGTATAACTTTCTCCGACTTTCTAGGACCTGAATCATGCCACTTCTTTTTCTGTCTCATTTTGTCCACCAAACTTTTAAGGTTGTTTATGAAAGGTGAGTTTTGTTGATGTTATTGACTTGTTGGAATGCTAATCAGACATATTTAGTCACTGCATGGCTGCAAGCTAATCGATGCTAACATGCTATTTAGGCTAGCTACATGTACATATTGCATCATTATGCCTCATTTGTAGCTATATTTGAGCTCATTTAGTTTCCTTTAAGTCCTCTTGATTCAATTCATATCTCATGACACACTATCTGTATGTAATATGGTTTTACATTTTTTGCGGCTCCAGAAAGATTTGTTTTTGTATTTTTGGTCCAATATGGCTCTTTCAACATTTTGGGTTGCCGACCCCTGAGTTAGACCATCTCCCACGGCACACCAGACTGTATCTCACTGCACACGAGTGTGTCGCGGCACAGTGGTTGAAAAAGACTGCATTAGAAAACATGACTGCACATCATAATGGCAGCTACACTTTCCATCTTAAAGATCTAAAAAAATGATTTGGGAATGTCCGGCGGGCCAGATTGAAAAGCTTAACGGGCCGCATGTGGCCCCCGGGCCTTAATTTGCCTGGGTCTGTTCTAAGGGCAGCCGTAATTGCGATGTGGCCCACCTCATTAAAAAAAGAGTTTAACACCCCTGGCGCCCCCGTACTGCTCACTTGACGTGGATAAAACCGAACCGAGTTGAGAGGGAGGGACTGTCATCAGCATAGACATTGCTTGAAAATAACAACATTCTCATGAGAAGAAGTGTAATGGGAAGTCGTCATAAAGCACCAGGGGACTGGATTCGGGTCAAGGGTCAGCGTCAATTGCTGGTGTCTGGGACAGAGTAAGCAGTATTCAAACCAGCAACTGTCTGGTTCCTGGCCGACCTGCTGTACCCACTCACTGCTCAACACGCAACATAAAAATGCAGAATCAGACACACACTGATTGGCTAACACTGCCATTTGCTCGCCGCATCCATTGACAGCCATTATTCAAGCGCAGGAAGTGACCTATTGATTGACACCACCTTGACACGCCGAGTCAAGCACTCTGACTTGGAATGTCACTCAATAAACAAGCGGCGGTGCACCACAAAGACGCTCGCTGGCTTGGAGAGGCCTTGTGGTCTGCTTTACTAAGATAATTCTAGAAATACAAGAATAATTAGCTCCAGGGATGACAGACTAACGCATAATGATGTTTATCTGAAATGGAGAAAACGCGTGTGTGTGTGTGTTTGTATGTTTTTATATTTCTACCCTTCTTGAGACATCAACAAGGAAAAGTACCGTCTATATGAGGACCGGTGAACAATTTAAGACCAAAATCAGGGTCCCAATACGGAAAACCATTGCATATAATAGAGAATGTCTCATTTGCACCCCTGGTGGTGAAATCTATCAAAATTAGGGTGGTTCCAAAAAGGGGGGATTTTTCAAATTGACTGTGTCGGTTTTAAAAGTGCTCCCCCTCTGGCCAACATTTGTAATAACAAGTGTGTGTAAAAATTTGAAGTGCTCCCCCTTTGGCCAAAATTAATTTAACAAATTAAATAAATATGTATAAAGAGACATACTGTAATAACTTGAAGTAAATAATGAAGGTTAATAACCAATTACAAACAAAAAATAAAAAATGTTTTAATTAACTAAAAGCAGTCTTTTTCTCACAATGTGTCGACCTTTTTTTTTATAAAATTGGGAACAATTTCTCATATTCTTTCTGTTTCTTTTAAAATGATTACCTATGTAAAATTACTACTTTTTAATGCAAAATGGTGACATTTGTCATATAAAATTCTGACTTTTATCAAATTGTTTTGTTGTTCTTGTAAAATAGTGACATTTTTTGAGTAAAATTATGACTCTTGTCATAATTTTGCCAAGTAAAATTCCGATTATTATTATAGTATTGCCAAAATGTAAAAGTTTTCTTATAAAATGGGGACTTTTGTCGAGTAAAATTACGACTCTTTTCATAAAATTGCCAAAATTGTAAGCTTTGCTTGTAAAATTTTGACTTGCATTGAGTAAAATCATGACTTTTATTATAATACTGCTAAAATTCTACGTTTTTCTTGTGAAATTCCAACTAATTTTTCACAACAAGTGTTTTTATATTTGCATAGTATGTATAAAAAAGGTGGTCCTAAAGAGGTAAGCTTTTTCTGAGAAATTAAACACGATTCTGTGTACCGTAACGATTCTTCATTGATTAAATTGTATTTTATTTTTTCAAAACTCTGTCCTGTCCAGCCACTTTAGTAAATGTTTGGAATTTTACCCCACCGAAACAGTTTTCTTTTAAGTAATATCGAAATTTATCATAGCTGTTTATCTATTTTACGGAGGAATGTAGTTAATCATAGAACTGGCACCCAATGTTATTGAAAAAGTATTGATTTTGAATCGAGAATCGATTCTGACTCGAATCCAATCAAACCGAATCGTGTGGTCTCCAAAGATCCACAGCCCTAAGAGCAAGTGATACCCATGTTCGATAAGAAGCACTGCTTCAAAACATGAATGTCACTTAAATGCAGGGATGTAACCATAAACAGGTTGAATGACAACCGCGGTAAAACACCTGTCAGTTATTATTACTCTTTTAAAATTAAATGGTTGAAAAACCGTCGGTCTCTAAGATCGTAGAAACAATTGTTGCACAGCAGCTAAATTAGCACTTAGCTTCTAACAATCTCTGTGAACCCTTTCAGTCGGGTTTCAGGGCAAATCACTCTACTGAGACAACAGTGAATAATGATCTATTGCTAACGATGGATGCTGATGTTGCTGCTACTTGATCTCAGCGCTGCGTTCGATACCGTCGATCATAACGTTCTATTAGAACGAATCAAATTACATGTCGACATGTCAGACTTAGCCTTTTCTTTGCTTAACACCTACCTCACAGAAACGATGCACTGTGTATCCCATAATAACGTGACCTCGAAGTATGTTGAGGTAACGTGCGTAGTTCCACAAGGTCCTGCTAGACATGGACACCTGTTTAAGGGTACCACATTGAAATCCAACAATTGAATATTCGTACAAAGCAACTCGGTGAACATTTTTACACATCTTACACATTAAGGACCTGGTTTACTAGGATCCAAATACCACGCGCTAGAAAGCGTTTGCTAAACATAAAATAGCGTGTACTATGAGTGGGCATGTTGCGAATGATCTACTGACATGGCGTGTACAATTGGTGCAGTGATGCAGACCGTCTTGTTGAAATGAGGATTTGTCGTGTAGCACGGAGACGATCGTTTTCTGCCCATTCATGTTACCATGCTCCGACCTGTCTGCGATGTGACTGAACCAGCAGAACACATCGATAATCTGTAACACCTCTCAGGAATCACAATCTAGACAACATCTCAGGGCGTTCAATCGGTCGCAACTGGACTGCTTCATCAGTTCGTGCTCATAGACTTAGACTGGTCAGATCTAGTCCAGCGGTTGGTGCTAGAACCCAAAATATTTATACTCCAAAAAAAACCAGGAGGGTGTGCCAGGAGGATGTTTTTTCCCTATCGTAGTGAGAAAAACAACTGTTTTAATGCAAACGAGCAAACATAACTGTCAAAGTCAACAACAGTCGTTTCACTGATGAGAGTATTTGGCAAGCCCTGTTTTGTCCTACTAATTTCAGTGATGTCCAAAATAGCCGGAATCCCCCGCGTCAGCATTCCATTCAGTTGTAAACAAATGGCATTCTGGTCACCTTCTGTGACCAGAATGCTGTTCTAATTAGTGACCCAGGGTGGACCACTCTTCTACGACATGGAAGAAGACCTCCTACAGCCCTCTGCTAGCCTCCCAATGGACTGGACTCTTACATTATCAGGAATAATTCAAAGGCCTACTGAAACCCACTACTACCGACCACGCAGTCTGATAGTTTATATATCAATGATGAAATCTCAACATTGCAACACATGCCAATACGGCCGGGTTAGCTTACTAAAGTGGAATTTTAAATTTCGCGCGAAATATCCTGCTGAAAACGTCTCGGTATGATGACGCCGGCACGTGACGTCACGGATTGTAGAGGACATTTTGGGCCAGCATGGTGGCCAGCTATTAAGTCGTCTGTTTTCATCGCAAATTTCCACAGTATTCTGGACATCTGTGTTGGTGAATCTTTTGCAATTTGTTCAATGAACAATGGAGACAGCAAAGAAGAAAGCTGTAGGTGGGAAGCGGTGTATTGCGGACGGCTGTAGCAACACAAACACAGCCGGTGTTTCATTGTTTACATTCCCGAAAGATGACAGTCAAGCTTTACCATTGGCCTGTGGAGAACTGGGACAACAGAGACTCTTACCAGGAGGACTTTGAGTTCGATGCGCAGACACGGTACCGTAAGTACGCATGCAGCTGCGGCTTCCAAACATTTGATCGCTTGCCCGTACGTGCGTGCCGCTATGTGCATGTCACGTACGTAACTTTGGGGACTTTGGGGAAATATATGTGCTGTATGAACTTTGGGGAGGTGAACGGTACTTTGGGCTGTGGGATTGAGTGTGTTGTGCAGGTGTTTGAGTTGTATTGGCGGGTTATATGGACGGGAGGGGGGACGTGTTTGTTATGCGGGATTAATTTGTGGCATATTAAATATAAGCCTGGTTGTGTTGTGGCTAATAGAGTATATATATGTCTTGTGTTTATTTACTGTTTTAGTCATTCCCAGCTGAATATCAGGTCCCACCCGCCTCTCACAGCATCTTCCCTATCTGAATCGCTCCCACTGCCCTCTAGTCCTTCACTCTCACTTTCCTCATCCACGAATCTTTCATCCTCGCTCAAATTAATGGGGAAATCGTCGCTTTCTCGGTCCGAATCGCTCTCGCTACTGGTGGCCATGATTGTAAACAATGTGCAGATGTGAGGAGCTCCACAACCTGTGACGTCACGCTACTCGTCTGCTACTTCCGGTACAGGCAAAGCTTTTTTATCAGCGACCAAAAGTTGCAAACTTTATCGTCGATGTTTTCTACTAAATCCTTTCAGCAAAAATATGGCAATATCGCAAAATGATCAAGTATGACACATAGAATGGACCTGCTATCCCCGTTTAAATAAGAAAATCGCATTTCAGTAGGCCTTTCAATAACTGTACACATTTCCCCAAATCTGCGATCCCTTCCTAAGGTTTCTTCTTTTTCCCCATTTAGGGCTTTTGGAGTTTTTCCTTGCCCGGATGCGGGTTCATATCAGGGGATGTCGTTGTGGTTTTGCGCAGTCCTTCAAGGTACTTGTAATTAAGGGATAAATAGATAAACCTAGATTGATTGAACCGTGATTGAGTACTGCACTTTGATAAACTCGCGGACTGACTGGTGCCAGCCCGCTAGCTTAAATGCTAATATGAAAACAAGAGACATTAACGTATTTCCCCATTGAGAAGCGACATACACCAATCCAAACGTATGTAAACACAATACTGTCTGATTGTGTACATTATACAGAGTGATCTATGCTCAGAGAGAAACGAGACAAAGGTTTTTTTTTTACGGTGTGTTCAAGGACCTTTGATCAAAGTAGGATGCTACAATGCCCGTCAGAAATAACATATAATAATAATAATACATTTGATTTGTTATGCACTTTTCTGTCATGTCTGTGTGATCATGTTTTGTTTTGTTTTAGTCATGTTCGGTTTTGTTTTTGGACTTTTTGTGCACTTTTGTTTGTTTTGTCACCATAGCAACCATTAGTTTTCACCTGTCACGTCACGCACCTGTTTCACGTTTTGAGTCACGCACCTGTTTTCGTTAATCATGTCTGTAGTATTTAAGTTCATTGTTTTCAGTTTGTCTTCCTGGCGACATCCCGGATACATACCCCTGTCACACTCTGTTTACCTCTGCGCACTTCATAGTCCATGCCAAGTAAGTTTTTGTTTATTAATGCCACAGTTAGTGTTTTTGTTTCATTGTTCACAGTTTCTGCCTATGTGCAAGTTTTGTTTTCAATAGCCTAGTTTTGTACCTCCGCCATTGTGTGCGCTTTTCGTTTGTTCCTTTTTGATGTATAGTGTTAAAATAAATCATGTATTCACCTTGACGCCATGTCTGGTCCAAATCACTTGCATCTCGGGAGAACAAACCACGCCACAGTCCATGTCGTGACACTTTTCATTGAAATGTGCTACAGCAATTTAAGTTTAGCCATTAAAACAGATAAAATACTAGGATTAAAACACTATCAGTGATGCATAAGAAACAAAAAAATGCAAAATAGTGGCTTTTCTAACTGTGTGTATTTATTTTAGTAATATTCATAACCATGATAATTGGTAACAATATGAAATGTTCATATTGTTACATCCCTAGTTGACTCTTATTGCTGCTGTGGCCGTCTTATTCTTAAGGCGCCGGGCAAAGAAGGTTAATAAAAGGCGCCTGCCGCATTCGCAATGACTCATTTCGGCTACTTTGCACTTATTTGTGGGATTATTTCCCGGAGTTTGTGCTGCTTTATCTCCTATAAAGTCTCATGAGATTCGCCGGCATGAACTGCCACTTAACAGCGGCACAAAACAGGACGGTTGAACCGTTTGGAGGGAGAACATCTTATTTACATGTTAACCTGCTGACGTACTTTTGAAATAAAAATGGCTTTGAGTTAACGTGTGTGTGTGTGTGTGTGTGTGTGTGTGTGTGTGTGTGTGTGTGTGTGTGTGTGTGTGTGTGTGTGTGGGTCTCATGACGCATGTAAAACATGCTAAACACCTGAGAAAAAAAGGTTTTATTAATGCAAATAAAATCAATAATAATGATAAAGATGAATATTTTGGTTACACTGACTAGGACGGGGTCAGCGCCCCGCGGCTCTTTAGCGCCGCCCTAGTGGCTCCCTGGACCTCTTTCAGAGATGTGTGACAATGGAAAAAGATGAAGAACATTTTTTTTTTGTTTGTTTTAATATATTTTCTGTAGAGCAGTGTTTTTCAACCACTGTGCCGCGGCACACTAGTGTGCCGTGAGATATTGTCTGGTGTGCCGTGGGAAATTATGCAACTTCACCTAATTGGTCCCAAAAATATGATTTGCAAATCAATAATTATAATCTGCAAATAATATGCCGTTGTCTAGTGCAGTGTTTTTCAACCACTGTGCCGCGGCAGATACAGTCTGGTGTGCTGTGGGAGATGATCTAATTTGACATATTTGGGTTAAAAAATTTTTTGCAAACCAGTAATTATAGTCTGCAAATGATGTGTTGTTGTTGAGTGTCTCGAGCTCGGCAGTGTAACCGTGTAATACTCTTCCATATCAGTAGGTGGCAGCCGGTAGCTAATTGCTTTGTAAATGCAGGTAAAAAGGTGTCTTATGCTTAAACCAAAAATAAACAAAAGGTGAGTGCCCCTAAGAAAAGGCATTGAAGCTTAGGGAAGGCTATGCAGAACGAAAGTAAAACTGAACTGGCTACAAAGTAAACAAAAACAGAATGCTGGACGACAGCAAAGACTTACTGTGGAGCAAAGACGGCGTCCACAATGTACATCCGAACATGACATGACAATCAACAATGTACCCACAAAGAAGGATTAAAACAACTGAAATATTCTTGATTGCTATAACAAAGTAGATGCGGGAAATATAAGATATGATACTGCTACAGGAAAATACCAACATAAGAGAAAAAGCCACCAAAATAGGAGCGCAAGGCAAGAACTAAAACACTACACACAGGAAAACAGCAAAAAACTCAGTAAGTCAGGGTGTGATGTGATAGGCGGTGACAGTACACCTACTTTGAGACAAGAGCTATAGTGATGCATGCTTGGTTATGCTTTAAAGTCATATCCAACAATTGCGACAATGACTTTTAACTGTCAACTGAGTTTATGATTTCTGCTGGTGGTGTGCTTCCGGATTTTTTCAACGCAAAAAATGTGCCTTGGCTCAAAAAAGGTTGAAAAACACTGCTGTAGAGGACAAACATGACACAAACCTTCCGAATTGTTAGAAATCCCACTATATTAAACATGCTTCACTGATGAGAGTATTTGGCAAGCCCTGTTTTGTCCTACTAATTTCAGCGATCCTTGGACTCGTCGTGGTTTGTTTACATGTACAACTTTCTCCGACGCTGCCCCAGAAAGCCGTGTTTTATGCCACTCCTTCTTTGTCTCATTTTGTCCACCAAACGTTTTATGCTGTGCGTGAATGCACAAAGGTGAGCTTTGTTGATGTTATTGAATTGTGTGGAGTGCTAATCAGGCATATTTGGTCAGTGCATGACAGCAAGCTAATCAATGCTAACATGCTATTTAGGCTTACTGTATGTGCATATCATTTGTAGCTATATTTGTGCTCATTTACATTTCCTTTACTTATGTCCTCTGTGTATTTCATTTATATTTGCATGTCTCATGACACATTATCTGATTATTGGCTGCATTTCTGATAGTTGTTTGTGTGCCATGTTGTTCCAGACCACAGCAAACATTACCCGGCTTGCAAAGATTGTAATAAATCCATTAGAAGAAGACAGCCTGCCGTTTCCTTCAACTTCGACACACACATCTATACTTGTAGCCATTATAAGCCAGTAAATTCCAGGAGTTATCTCATCCTGTGAGAAGACTCCATTTTATTAATGATTTCCAATGTTGTAAGAATGTGTAGAATAAAAATAAAAATACGACATTTCTGTCCATGAAGATTTCGGTCAGCCTTTGATAGTAGGCTAATATAACTAATATAGACACATCACGTGTTGCCTTCATTATAACACTTATATAAGGCTTTTAATTCTTTGCGGCTTCAGACAGATTTATTTTTATTTTTTTGGTCCAATGTGGCTCTTTCAACATTTTGGGTCGCCGACCCCTGGACTAGGAGATAATTGAACACAATTTTGAAAATAAAAAAATTCTGACAAATAGGATTTAAGTCATAATTTTAATGAGTGCAAGAAAAAAAAATGTTCATCTGAAAACACTCCTGAGAACCAGTGTCCTCTACAGTGGACATGTGTGTTACAAAACCAGGCTTTTTAAAATATTTTTTTTACGAATTATGTAACTGTCACCAGGGGCGTAGCACCAAATTCTGGGCCCCCATAGAAGACTCCCTAAAGGCCACGCCTTAATTATCGCATGTATTTGTTGGAAACAGGCTTTGCAAAATAAAAACTTAAAAACCTTGTTTAGATATTTGACTTAAACATGTTTTGTTGACATCCATCCATCCATCCATCTTCTTCCGCTTATCCGAGGTCGGGCCGCGGGGGCAGCAGCTTAAGCAGGGAAGCCCAGACTTCCCTCTACCCAGCCACTTTGTCCAGCTCCTCCCGGGGGATCCCGAGGCGTTCCCAGGTCAGCCGGGAGAGATAGTCTTCCCAGCGTGTCCTGGATCTTCCCCGTGGCCTCCTACCGGTCGGACGTGCCCGAAACACCTTCCGAGGGAGGCGTTCGGGTGGCATCCTGACCAGATGCCCGAACCACCTCATCTGGCTCCTCTCGAAATGGAGGAGCAATGGCTTTACTTTGAGCTCCTCCCGGATGACAGAGCTTCTCACCCTATCTCTAAGGGAGAGCCCCGCCACCCGGCGGAGGGAACTCATTTCGGCCGCTTGTATCCTTGATCTTGTCCTTTCGGTCATGACCCAAAGCTCATGACCATAGGTGAGGATGGGAACGTAGATCGACCGGTAAATCGAGAGCTTTGCCTTCCGGCTCAGCTCCTTCTTCACCACAACAGATCGATACAGCGTCCGCATTACTGAAGACGCCGCACCGATCCGCCCGTCGATCTCACGATCCACTCTTCCCCCACTCGTGAACAAGACTCCGAGGTACTTGAACTCCTCCACTTGGGGCAAGATCTCCTCCCCAACCCGGAGATGGCACTCCACCCTTTTCCGGGAGAGAACCATGGACTTGGACTTGGAGGTGCTGATTCCCATTCCAGTCGCTTCACACTCGGCTGCGAACCGATCCAGTGAGAGCTGAAGATCTTGGCCAGAGGAAGCCATCAGGACCACATCATCTGCAAATAGCAGAGACCTAATCCTGCAGCCACCAAACCAGATACCCTCAACGCCCTGACTGCACCTAGAAATTCTGTCCATAAAGGTTATGAACAGAATCGGTGACAAAGGGCAGCCTTGGCGGAGTCCAACCCTCACTGGAAACGTGTCCGACTTACTGCCGGCAATACGGACCAAGCTCTGACACTGATCGTACAGGGAGCGAACTGCCACAATAAGACAGTACGTTACCCCATACTCTCTGAGCACTCCCCACAGGACTTCCCGAGGTACACGGTCGAATGCCTTCTCCAAGTCCACAAAGCACATGTAGACTGGTTGGGCAAACTCCCATGCACCCTCAAGGACCCTGCCGAGAGTATAGAGCTGGTCCACAGTTCCACGACCAGGACGAAAACCACACTGTTCCTCCTGAATCCGAGGTTCGACTATCCGGCGTAGCCTCCTCTCCAGTACACCTGAATAGACCTTACCGGGAAGGCTGAGGCTGATTTATTGACATATCTACATAAACACCCATAAATAATTAGGTTTTGTATTTTTAAAATATTTTTAATTTCAAAACAAAGCTATTATTCACTTAAAAACATAATTAGAAATCTGTCTAGTTCTCTTTTTACTTCAGAGTGTGAAGTCGCAATGACTTGATTCATGTATAATTATCATTAGTGGATAACATGAATCTTACCAATACATAATTATTATAATTCATATCATTAGCGCGTGTTCTCTGGGTTAAGCTTCACCCTGGCATTACAATCTAATGACACATTTGTTTCTATCTTCAAATGAAGGTCCTTGAACGAACTGCAATTATGAGCAATGAGATTTAAAAGTGAAACTTTTACATAACTTTCACCTTTAATTATATTTTTTTCTTTCATCTATCACCTTATGTTTGTTCCAAAAAAGCTGATAATGCGTGCAAATGCTTAAAGGTGAGTTTTGATGACGTTATGAGTGACGCGTTCGAAGTTCGCCAGCTTTAAAACATTTTAGCATCATACTAACAATGTTTCACCTCCCATGTGTACAGTAGCTGACTGATGGATAATTAGTAGGGATGTCCGATAATGGCTTTTTGCCGATATCCGATATTCCGATATTGTCCAACTCTTTGATTACCGATACCGATATCAACCGATACCGATATTTACAGTCGTGGAATTAACACATTATTATGCCTAATTTGGACAACCAGGTATGGTGAAGATAAGGTACTTTTTTTTTAAAAATTAATAAAATAAAATAAGATAAATAAATTAAAAACATTATCTTGAATAAAAAAGAAAGTACAACAATATAAAAACAGTTACATAGAAACTAGTAATGAATGAAAATGAGTAAAATTAATTGTTAAAGGTTAGTACTATTAGTGGACCAGCAGCACGCACAATCATGTGTGCTTACGGACTGTATCCCTGCAGACTGTATTGATATATATTGATATATAATGTTGGAACCAGAATATTAATAACAGAAAGAAACAACCCTTTTGTGTGAATGATTGTGAATGAGTGTAAATGGGGGAGGGAGGTTTTTTGGGTTGGTGCACTAATTGTAAGTGTATCTTGTGTTTTTTATGTTGATTTAATAAAAAAAACAAAAAACAAAAACAAAAAAAAAACGATACCGATAATAAAAAAACGATACCGATAATTTCCAATATGACATTTTAAAGCATTTATCGGACACCTCTAATAATTAGCAAACCTTTCTTTTAAGATGTGTAGCGAAGCCTGCTTTTTTTTTTTTTTCTTCTTCTTTTTTTTCTACAAAGTGTTAAGCATATGTATACGTGTTGGAGCCTATGTATATTATTTGTTCATTAATTGTTTTGACAATGAAATCAAATACCGTATTTTTCGGAGAATAAGTCGCTCTGGAGTATAAGTCGCACCGGCCGAAAATGCCTAATAAAGAAGGGAAAAAACATATATAATGTCAGGGTGTGTTGGTGACGAACCCCAAGATGCAGAGGTGGCGGCAGGCATTGAGCAGGAAAACATGATTTAATAGTGATGGGTTCGGCAACACCGATGCATCAGCGCATGCGTCGAGCTCATAGAGCAAAACCCTGTGTCGGTGCGCGTACCGCTTTTAGAAAGTCACGTGACCGATCATGAGCTGTTTCGGTCACGTGACCGATACGTGAACTGTGTCGCACTGACGCCTCCTCTGTGCCCTGTGAGCGGGTCTTTTCTACAGCCGGAGAAATAATAACTAAGAAGAGAAATCGTCTAAAATTGAATACGTTGGAAAAACTGTTTTTTTTAAAAATAAAAATGTGTAAAAAATGTTTTAATTAATTCCCAGTCCACAAGCATCCTCATTCACAACACGTTCTATTAGATTTCCATGTTATGATACATGTTCACATTATTTATTGACTGTATCTAAAAAAGATACAAATATATTTTTATTTTAATGAAGATATGAAATAATCCTAAATGAAATACAATGACTTGGTTTATATTATTGTATATACTAGGTCAGTGGTTCTCAACCTTTTTTCAGTGATGCCTGTGAACATTATTTTAATTCAAGTACCCCCTAATCAGAGCAAAGCATTTTTGGTTGAAAAAAAGAGATAAAGAAGTAAAATACAGCACTATGTCATCAGTTTCTGATTTATTAAATTGTATAACAGTGCAAAATATTGCTCATTTGTAGTGGTCTTTTTTTAACTATTTGGAAAAAAATATATACAAATAACTAAAAACTTGTTGAAAAATAAACAAGTGATTCAATTATAAATAAAGATTTCTACACATAAAATAAATAAATAAATAAATAATAATAATAATAATAATTTCTATTGCAGCCCGGTACCAATCGATCCACGGACCGGTGGTTGGGGACCACTGCTATAGGAGGAACAAATATTGGACTATTTCTATGCATAACAAGCTTTTTCACCACAGTGCCCTCTGCTGGATCAGGACACGGAACTGCAGTGTATTTGTTGAGATGTTTCACAGTCCCCATGACAGGCGAAGAAGAAAAAACCTATTAATACGACCAAACCCCCAACCCTGGTCAAGATGAGCCAGTTTAACATGGTGGCATCGCCGTAACCGTGACCCCCCAGCGTCAAGGAAGCGCTGGAAACCACAGTGCAGCTTGTTTACGGATCTGCTACTATTGAGAAATTTTTAGACTACTTCAGATATTTATTCTTGTTCAAACGGCTCTTCGTATACCATTAGTACCACCATTAGGAGACACATTTTGAGTGTCATTCATGCTTCATGACATTTAGAGCCATTAAAATGGTTGTGGCATTTTATAAAAATGCAACAAAATCGCAAAGTGCATAAAGAACATCATGTCTAAGCTTTCTAAAAGTATACATGTATAGACAGGTAGATGGTCTCAATAATGTTACATGATGGTCACAATATGTCACCACACAGTGATTTATATTCAAGGAGCATTGGCGTCCTCAAACATTGACATTTTCATATTCTTTCCAGCATCACTCTGAAATAAATAAATAAAAGCAAAAAGATCAGGATGCGGGCAACGTTTATCTCAGAGGGAGGCCACGTGACGTCTTCTCAGGTGGACGTGAGCATGCCCACTCTCGCTGGTGTAATTATCCATTCCACTCAAACGAGCGGAGTGCAAAGTCAAAACTAGTGAAGCCCCGAGGACACCACCTCTGATGTTGGCTGTCTGTGTAGGTGTGTGTGTGTGTGTGTGTGTGTGTGTGTGTGTGTGTGTGCGGTGCAACATTATCATTCCACTTTGTACACCATCACAGATGAAATATGTTGCAAAAGTCAAACTTGTACTAGAACTACTATTATGTTGGATCCACTATGGACTGGACTCTCACAATATTATGTCAGACCCACTCGACATCCATTGCATTCGGTCTTCCCTAGAGGGGGGGTTACCCACATATGCGGTCCTCTCCAAGGTTTCTCATAGTCATTCACATCGACGTCCCACAGGGGTGAGTTTTTCCTTGCCCTTATGTGGGCTCTGTACCGAGGATGTCGTTGTGGCTTGTGCAGCCCTTTGAGACACTTGTGATTTAGGGCTATATAAATAAACATTGATTGATTGATTGAACTAGAGATGTCCGATGATATCGGCCTGCCGATATTATCGGCCGATAAATGCGTTAAAATGTATTATCGGAAATTATCGGTATCGTTTTTTGTTTGCTTGTTTTTTTTTAATTTTTATTAAATCAACATAAAAAACATACGATACACTTATAATTAGTGCACCAACCCAAAAAACCTCCCTCTCCCATTCACACTAATTCACACAAAAGGGTTGTTTCTTGTGGCGCAGTGGAAGAGTGGCCGTGCGCGACCCGAGGATCCCTGGTTCAATCCCCACCTAGTACCAACCTCGTCATGTCCGTTGTGTCCTGAGCAAGACACTTCACCCTTGCTCCTGATGGGTGCTGGTTAGCGCCTTGCATGGCAGCTCCCTCCATCAGTGTGTGAATGTGTGTGTGAATGGGTAAATG
Source organism: Nerophis lumbriciformis (assembly GCF_033978685.3). NCBI lineage: Eukaryota > Metazoa > Chordata > Actinopteri > Syngnathiformes > Syngnathidae > Nerophis > Nerophis lumbriciformis. The sequence continues at coordinate 44,235,993 of NC_084554.2, forward strand.
TGGAAGTAGTGTCAAAGCGCTTTGAGTACCTTGAAGGTAGAAAAGCGCTATACAAGTACAACCCATTTATCATTTATTTATTTATTCTGGTTCCTACATTATATATCAATATATATCAATACAGTCTGCAAGGGATACAGTCCGTAAGCACACATGATTGTGCGTGCTGCTGGTCCACTAATAGTACTAACCTTTAACAGTTAATTTTACTCATTTTCATTAATTACTAGTTTCTATGTAACTGTTTTTATATTGTTTTACTTTCTTTTTTATTCAAGAATTTTTTTTAAATTTATTTATCTTATTTTAATAAAAAAATTTAAAAGTACCTTATCTTCACCATACCTGGTTGTCCAAATTTGGCATAATAATGTGTTAATTACACGACTGTATATATCGGTTGATATCGGTATCGGTAATTAAAGAGTTGGACAATATCGGAATATCGGATATCGGCAAAAAGCCATTATCGGACATCCCTAACTAGAACTGTTCCACCTACAAACCACCAGCAGAGGCAGTAGTGAGTAATCCACTATTAGGGACGAGCTGAATGATTTACTGGGTCTTAAAAGTCCCCTTACATGAAAACGTGGCATTTTAATGATGTTCTAACAGCAAAGTGTGTCCCTAAAGCAGTGGTTCTTAACCTTGTTGGAGGTACCGAACCCCGCCACTTTCTTATGCGCATTCCCCGAACCCTTCTTCAGTGAAATATAATTTTATATTTTTTTCAAATTCAAGACAAAGTTATATGTTTTTTTTACTGGTGCACAAAATGAACCATGCATGAACATCACTTTGTTCAAAGAACAAAACCAACACAGTGCATAAACTCACAACAAATTACACACCTCAGATGGAAAATTAGAGGGAACATTGTTTGGGGTAGAGATAAATGCGTTAAAATGTAATATCGGAAATGATCGGTATCGGTTTTTTTTATTAACGGTATCGTTTTTTTTTTTTTTTTTTTTTATTTTTTATTAAATCAACATAAAAAACATAAGATACACTTACAATTAGTGCACCAACCCAAAACACCTCCCTCCCCCATTTACACTCATTCACACTCATTCACACAAAAGGGTTGTTTCTTTCTGTTATTAATATTCTGGTTCCTACATTATATATCAATATATATCAATACAGTCTGCAAGGGATACAGTCCATAAGCACACATGATTGTGCATGCTGCTGGTCCACTAATAGTACTAACCTTTAACAGTTAATTTTACTCATTTTCATTAATTACTAGTTTCTATGTAACTGTTTTTATATTGTTTTACTTTCTTTTTTATTCAAGAATTTAAAAAAAAATGTATTTATCTTATTTTATATAATTCATTTTTTTTAAAAGTACCTTATCTTCACCATACCTGGTTGTCCAAATTTGGCATAATAATGTGTTAATTCCACGACTGTATATATCGGTTGATATCGGTATCGGTAATTAAAGAGTTGGACAATATCGGAATATCGGATGTCGGAAAAAAGCCATTATCGGACATCCCTAACTAGAACTGTTCCACCTACAAACCACCAGCAGAGGCAGTAGTGAGTAATCCACTGTTAGGGACGAGCTGAATGATTTACTGGGTCTTAAAAGTCCCCTTACATGAAAACGTGGCATTTTAATGATGTTCTAACAGCAAAGTGTGTCCCTAAAGCAGTGGTTCTTAACCTTGTTGGAGGTACCGAACGCCGCCACTTTCTTATGCGCATTCCCCGAACCCTTTCACCTTCGTCATTATCTTCCTCTTAATGCTCTACTTACCCTATATAAAACTCTCTTTGAACCACATCTAAACTACTGTAATGTCATCTGGTGTAACACCTTCCCTACCTACCTTCACAAATTAGAATCCATGCAAAAGAAAATCATACAGGCCCTGTCATGGTCCAAGTTTAATGCCCCCACTCGACATCTATTCCATAATTATCATCTCTTAAGACTGACAGAGTTCAATATTTATCAAAATGCTTGTTTAACCTATCAAGTCATTTAGAGGCTGAATCTTAGGCTCTGTAGCTTGGTTCCTATCTACCATCCCCAGCATGCCCACAACACTCGTAACTTAGATCTGACTGATATCAGGTAAACATCGTTTACTGGATTGTACCGCTCGAAGTGTTGTATGCAGGGGACCAAAGATTTGGAACCGGCTTAATGAGAGCCTCAAGATGCTGTATCCATTCTCCAACTTAAAAAAGAAACTGAAAACTTACCTATTAACCACCTATCTCTAATGCCTCATGTGGGGTAGACTACTGTTGGGTTTTGCATGGTTGAATGAATGCATGTATGTATGTGTATGCTTGCTTTAGTACTATTATCTTGTGTTAATCATATAGCGTTGTTTTTTTTTTGTTTGTGTTTTTTTGTTGTTGTGCTTGCTACCATGTTTCATCATTCCATGTATATACTGTCCTCTGGACCCCCTGTCAAAAGCTTCTTCTAGCTTATTTGGGGGACCCTTTCACGTACCAACATCTTTAAATGATGATATTCACTACTATTGTAATTGTTATATGGTATTGTGAATAAACTAAACTTGAAACTAAACTTGAAAGTTTGAAGTTCTTCAGTGAAATACAATTGTATAGTTTTTTCAAATTCAAGACAAAGTTATGTTTTTTTACTGGTGCACAAAATGAACCGTGCATTAACATCACCTTGTTCAAAGAACAAAACCAACACAGACAACGAAAAAGGAGGATTACCTCCAAATTCTTCAGGACAACCTAAAATCATCAGCCCGGAGGTTGGGTCTTGGGTGCAGTCGGGTGTTCCAACAGGACAATGACCCCAAACACACGTCAAAAGTGGTAAATGAATGACTAAATCAGGCTAGAATTAAGGTTTTAGAATGGCCTTCCCAAAGTCCTGACTTAAATGTGTGGACAATGCTGAAGAAACAAGTCCATGTCAGAAAACCAACACATTTAGCTGAACTGCACCAATTTTGTCAAGAGGAGTGGTCAAAAATTCACCCAGAAGCTTGTGGATGGCTACCAAAAGCGCCTTATTGCAGTGAAACTTGCCAAGGGACATGTAAGCAAATATTAACATTGCTGTATGTATACTTTTGACCCAGCAGATTTGCTCACATTTTCAGTAGACCCATAATAAATTCATAAAAGAACCAAACTTCATGAATGATTTTTGTGACAAACAAGTCTGTGCTCCAATCACTCTATCACAAAAAAATAAGAGTTGTAGAAATGATTGGAAACTCACGACAGCCATGACATTATGTTCTTTACAAGTGTATGTAAACTTTTGATCGCGACTATACCTCCAACATGTTTACACGTACGAAACAGGCCTGAGTCGGATATAAATATTTTTAAACTGACATGAAAAAATCCGATACACGTGGCATATGGGCAAAAAAATCTGAATTGACCTGCAGTGTGAACCAAGCCAAAAAACAAAAACAAAAAACTGTCAAGTTCAAACACTGATGACATCTATTAAACGAGACAAGAAGCAAGGAATTAAACAGAGACAGAATTAAATTTGGCTCAATTTGAGGAGAAACGTCTGGGCTGTACTCTTGTACAGTCTCCAGCACGCTCTGGCGAAAGATTGTACACCACCTCTTTTTATTTGGACTTTCCCTGTTTACATAACAACAGCTGTTTCTAAAGGAATGGTTGGGTATGTAAACAGCCATTGTTTTCGGTCACATTAACACAGTGGTTTTTAACCTGGGTTCGATCGTACCCTAGGGATTCGGTGAGTCGGCCTCAGGGGTTCGGCGGAGGTCAAAACACACCCGACTCATCGTGTAAATACAAACTTCTCCCTATCGGCGTATTACGGATACGGCAACAGCTGACTGATTTGCAGGTGTGTAATTTGTTGTGAGTTCATGCACTGTGTTGGTTTTGTTCTTTGAACAAGGTGATGTTCATGCACGGTTCATTTTATGCACCAGTATAAAAACATGGTAACACTTTAGTATGGGGAACATATTCACCATTAATTAGTTGCTTATTAACATGCAAATTAGTAAGATATTGGCTCTTAATTAGTCATTATTAAGTACTTACTAATGCCTTATTCGGCATGGCCTTATTATAACCCTAACCCTCTAACCCTGGCCCTAACCCTAACCATCCATCCATCCATCCATTTTCTACCGCTTATTCCCTTTGGGGTCACAGGGGGTGCTGGAGCCTATCTCAGCTACAATCGAGCGGAAGGCGGGGTACACCCTGGACAAGTCGCCACCTCATCGCAGGGCCAACACAGATAGACAGACAACATTCACACTCACATTCACACACTAGGGCCAATTTAGTGTTGCCAATCAACCTATCCCCAGGTGCATGTCTTTGGAGGTGGGAGGAAGCCGGAGTACCCGGAGGGAACCCACGCAGTCACGGGGAGGACATGCAAACTCCACACAGAAAGATCCCGAGCCTGGGATTGAACCCAAGACTACTCAGGACCTTCGTATTGTGAGGCAGATGCACTAACCCCTCTACCACCGTGCTCTTACGACATTTTAGCAAATTTATTTTTCTGCAAAATATGCATTTTCTTCCATTTGTAGGTTGTGTCGGGACTCCTGATGACGTTTTGAGACATTTTATACAACTACAGCACCAGAAATGTGCTGCTGAAACTAGTCCGTTTTTTTGAATTTTTCGTTAGGGTCCCCCCTTACGACATTTTAGCAAAAAAATGTTTCTGTAAAATATGCATTTTCTTCCATTTTTAGGTTGTGTCGGGACTCCTGATGACGTTTTGAGACATTTTATACAACTACAGCACCAGAAATGTGCTGCTGAAGCTAGTCCGTTTTTTTGAATTTTTCGTTAGGGTCCCCCCTTACGACATTTTAGCAAAAAATGTTTTCTGTAAAACCTTTTTTTTCTTACATTTTCAGGCTGTGTCGGGACTCCTGATGACGTTTTGAGACATTTTATACAACTACAGCACCAGAAATGTGCTGCTGAAGCTAGTCCGTTTTTTTGAATTTTTCGTTAGGGTCCCTCCTTACGACATTTTAGCAAAAAAATGTTTCTGTAAAATATGCATTTTCTTCCATTTTTAGGTTGTGTCGGGACTCCTGATGACGTTTTGAGACATTTTATACAACTACAGCACCAGAAATGTGCTGCTGAAGCTAGTCCGTTTTTTTGAATTTATCGTAAGGGTCCCCCCTTACGACATTTTAGCAAAAAAATGTTTCTGTAAAATATGCATTTTCTTCCATTTTTAGGTTGTGTCGGGACTCCTGATGACGTTTTGAGACATTTTATACAACTACAGCACCAGAAATGTGCTGCTGAAGCGAGTCTGTTTTTTTGAATTTTTCGTAAGGGTCCCCCCTTATGTATAACCCTAACCAAATAACTCTAAATTAAGTCTTTATTACTTAGAATATGTTACCCTAGTGTCCAAATAACTCTAAATTAAGTCTTTGTTACTTAGAATATGTTCCCCATACTAAAGTGTTACCAAAAACATATAACTTTGTTTTGAATTTGAAAAAAAACAACATTTTATTTTTCACTAAAGAATGGTTCGGTGAATGCGCATATGAAACTGGTGGGGTTCGGTATCTCCAACAAGGTTAAGAACCACTGCATTAACACAAAAGAAAAAGATGCCTCAGGCTTGGACTGGTCCTGGGTCGAGCTTGGGCAGGTCTTGGATCCAAATAGATAACCCCTCCCGTCTCCTCCCATCGTACACAGTGGAATTTTCCAAGCCTTTGGCTTGGTGCAACAAAGACAGCCTCTTGTCTGTTCACTGGGAACTCAGAGAACGGAAAGTTTTTTGATAATTTACGTACAATTTTTCTGACAAAACGTGTTCCCTGTCAGGCTTAATAAAAGCACTTTAAATTGCAGCATCCAGGTTAAAACATTTCCAATACACTAATGCGGCACCTTTGAGACGTTGAAATAAAAAATCTAACATTGGACCTTTAAAGGCCTACTGAAACCCACTACTACCGACCACACAGTCTGATAGTTTATATATCAATGATGAAATCTTAACATTGCAACACATGCCAATACGGCCGGGTTAGCTTACTAAAGTGCAATTTTGAATTCCGCGCGAAATATCCTGCTGAAAACGTCTCGGTATGAGGACGCCTGCGCGTGATGTCACGGATTGTAGAGGACATTTTGGGACAGCATGGTGGCCAGCTATTAAGTCGTCTGTTTTCATCGCAAAATTCCACAGTATTCTGGACATCTGTGTTGGTGAATCTTTTGCAATTTGTTCAATGAACAATGGAGACAGCAAAGAAGAAAGCTGTAGGTGGGAAGCGGTGTATTGCGGCCGACTGCAGCAACACAAACACAGCCGATGTTTCATTGTTTACATTCCCGAAAGATGACAGTCAAGCTTTACCATTGGCCTGTGGAGAACTGGGACAACAGAGACTCTTACTAGGAGGACTTTGAGTTGGATATGCAGACACGGTACCGTGAGTACGCATGCAGCTGCGGCTTCCAAACATTTGATCGCTTGCCCGTACGTGCGTGCCGCTATGTGCATGTCACGTACGTAACTTTGGGGACTTTGGGGAAATATATGTGCTGTACGAACTTTGGGGAGGTGAACGGTACTTTGGGCTGTGGGATTGAGTGTGTTGTGCAGGTGTTTCATTTGTATTGGCGGGTTATATGGACGGGAGGGGGGAGGTGTTTGTTATGCGGGATTAATTTGTGGTATATTAAATATAAGCCTGGTTGTGTTGTGGCTAATAGAGTATATATATGTCTTGTGTTTATTTACTGTTTTAGTATCAGGTCCCACCCGCCTCTCACAGCATCTTCCCTATCTGAATCGCTCCCACTGCCCTCTAGTCCTTCACTCTCACTTTCCTCATCCACGAATCTTTCATCCTCGCTCAAATTAATGGGGAAATCGTCGCTTTCTCGGTCCGAATCGCTCTCGCTGCTGGTGGCCATGATTGTAAACAATGTGCAGATGTGAGGCGCTCCACAACCTGTGAGGTCATGCTACTCGTCTGCTACTTCCAGTACAGGCAAGGCTTTTTTATCAGCGACCAAAAGTTGCGAACTTTATCGTCGATGCTCTCTACTAAATCCTTTCAGCAGAAATGTGGCAATATCGCGAAATGATCAAGTATGACACATAGAATGGACCTGCTATTACCCGTTTGAATAAGAAAACCACATTTCAGTAGGCCTTTAAAAAGGTAATCCCACTTAAAATGGTAACAAAGACAAATACATTAATATTCATCTTTTAATGCATTGAAGCGTCAGCTTTTATGCATCCGGCGCCACACACACTTGACTATGTGGCCCTCTTAGCAACATCATTGCTCCATAATGCTTTAACATCCATGTTTATCTCTTGGTAATGATAGGCTGACCTTCCCAGCCATTAGCCCAACACCGTACGCCGCATTATATCCAATTTCAAGTGTTTTTTTAGTGTCACCTCTCGCTGACTCCGCCGTCCATTTAGCTGATAGCTTGCTTGTGTTGGCGAGGGCGTGGGATTCCCTTTCACACGGATCAAACAGCACTTGATCCGTCGAACTGATCGCTGTCGTGATGGAGCAAACTTTTGCAGAGTTGAGAAGTTTTAAAATGATCCCACTCACTGGAATGTTCAATTTTTTTTACTCGCCAACGATGACATTGGGACGCTGCAAAGTGTGTTTTGGTGAAGACGTTGTTGTTTCTCGTCTTGGCTGCTCAAGGTTGATGCAAGCACCTTGATTTATTCATTGAATGGCTTACTTGAGTGTAGCAGTGTGTTGTCATGGCGACGGCAGCACCTTGAGCATGTCGCTCGAACAGGCGAGGTACACGCTGAAGGCGGCTTATTTCTATGCAAAATAGACAAAAATGATATGAAGTGACTGGGCAAAGCCAGGAAAACATGAATGAAGGTGTGTGCCTTGAAGAACCATCATATTCAATATCGAATTGGTAGTGTATCAGCCTTTCCAACATTTCCCTGGTTCTAAACCAAAGGCTGTAGGCTGAGCCAGGACAGGCGGTGCACTTTCAAACGCACTTCCGCCTCCAACTTAAGCTTCTCAAAAAATTGCTTTGTTTGCAAAAAGGTCTTCTTTCCATCAGTGACGTGCGGTGAGGTTGATGGCTGGTGAGGCACTGACTTCATCACAGTCAGATTTACAAACATATGAACCCTAAAGAGTATCTTATTCACCATTTGATTGGCAGCAGTTAACGGGTTATGTTTAAAAGCTCATACCAGCATTCTTCCCTGCTTGGCACTCAGCATGAAGGGTTGGAATTGGGGGTTAAATCACCAAAAATTATTCCCGGGCGCGGCGCCGCTGCTGCCCACTGCTCCCCTCACATCCCAGGGGGTGATCAAGGGGATGGGTCAAATGCAGAGGACAAATTTCACAACAACTAGTGTGTGTGTGACAATCATTGGTACTTTAACTTAACTTTAACTTTACACATACAAACTGTAGCACACAAAAAAGCACATTTAATTAAAAAAACGTTATTATGGTCTTACCTTGGGTTAGAGGCAATAACCAGGCGAGGTGATGAAGTACGTCTCTTTACTGTAGACTTCAGAACAGACTCAACACACTTGACGTCAGGTGCGCAACACCTACGTAAATCGTTGGCCAACCAAAAAGTAACCACAGTACGCTATAGCCAACATTAACCAGGAGATGGCAACAGACAAACATAGATCACTCTATTACATTCCTCCCCTTTTAGAAATGTAGAAGTAAGTTACTCAAAAGAAATAAACAACCCAACCAAAAAAATGCAGCAGCTCAATAAGAAGCCAAAAAGTGAAAAAACAATAATGTTCGTGTTGGAGGAGTTGTGAATGAATGAAATATGAAATCCGTGCTGCAGTCTGCAGGTGTACCTAATGTTGTGGACCTGCAGTCATTCACAACTCCTCCAACACGAACATTATTGTTTTTGCACTTTTTGGCTTCTTATTAAATAACTTTTTTAAATAGATTCAATCTTGCACGTGGAAAGTTTAAGTGTGGGCTTTAGTTGATACAACACTACCGTCAGGGGGTGCATTCTCTACCACCAGGAGGCGGGATTACTGCGAGCCTCACACAGTGCGTCTTCGCAGCAGTTTTATGATTGCTCAGCACAATAAATACTTTACACACATACAGTTGTTGACAAAATACACTGTACATTATATACCTCAGCTAACTAAACTATGGAAATGTATAATATAGTTCATATAGCAATACGGTCTCACTGCACAGCAGGCCAGCAGTTAGTCGAGTCCGCAATCCATGGTGAGGCACAACTGAGTGACGTGCCTCAACTGGCTGCTGATCACCGCACCGTCTCTTCTCAGTATTTGAACGGCAAATGTGAAAATTCAGCGATTTTGAATAAAAATAATCTAAAACTGGTGAAGTTAAATGGAAAATAACTTTATAGTATAATCACTGAATACATATAACAATTTAATAAATATTTTTTCTTATTACATTTTCTTTCTTTCCATGATGACAGGTGAGGCCCCGCCTCACCTGCCTCTAGTGACTGCACGTCACTGCTTTCCATGTACAAAACCCAAAACCAGTGAAGTTGGCACGTTGTGTAAATGGTAAGTAAAAACAGAATACAGTGATTTGCAAATCCTTTTCAACTTATATTCAATTGAATAGAGTGCAAGGACAAGATATTTAATGTTCCAACTGAGAAACTTCTTTTTTTTTTTGGCAAATAATCATTAACTTAGAATTTAATGGCAGCAACACATTGCAAAAAAGTTGGCACAGGTGCATTTTTACCATTGTGTTACATGGCCTTTCCTTTTAACAACACTCAGTAAATGTTTGGGAACAGAGGAGACCAATTTTTTAAGTGTTTCAGGTGGAATTCTTTCCCATTCTTGCTTGATGTACAGCTTAAGTTGTTCAACAGTCCGGGGTCTCCGTTGTGGTATTTTAGGCTTCATAATGCGCCACACATTTTCAATGGGAGACAGGTCTGGACTACAGGCAGGCCAGTCTAGTACCCGCACTCTTTTACTATGAAGGCACGCTGTTGTAACACGTGGCTTGACATTGTCTTGCTGAAATAAGCAGGGGCGTCCATGATAACGTTGCTTGGATGGCAACATATGTTGCTCCAAAACCTGTATGTACCTTTCAGCATTAATGGCGCCTTCACAGATGTGTAAGTTACCCATGCCTTGGCCACTAATACACCCCTATACCATCACAGATGCTGGCTTTTGAACTTTGGGCCTATAACAATCCGGATGGTTCTTTTCCTCTTTGTTCCGGAGGACACAACGTTAAAGTTAAAATTAAAGTACCAATGATTGTCACACACACACACTAGGTGTGGTGAAATTTGTCCTCTGCATTTGACCCATTACCTTGTTCACCCCCTGGGAGGTGAGGGGAGCAGTGGGCAGCAGCGGTGGCCACGCCTGGGAATCATTTTTGGTGATTTAACCCCCAATTCCAACCCTTGATGCTGAGTGCCAAGCAGGGAGGTAATGGGTCCCATTTTTATAGTCTTTGGTATGACTCGGCCGGGGTTTGAACTCACAACCTACCGATATCAGGGCGGACACTCTAACCACTAGGCCACTGAGTATGTCCACAGTTTCCAAATTTGAAATGTGGACTCGTCAGACCACAGAACACTTTTCCAGCCCATCAGTCCATCTTAGATGAGCTCGGGCTCAGCGAAGTCGGCAGCATTTCTGGGTGTTGTTGATAAATGGCTTTTGCTTTGCATAGTAGAGTTTTAACTTGCACTTACAGATGTAGCGACGAAGTGTAGTTAACAGTGTTGGGTTAGTTACTGAAAAACAGTAACTAGTTATAGTTACTAGTTACTTCATTTCAAAAGTAACTCAGTTACTAACTCAGTTACTTACACCAAAAAGTAATGCGTTACTGTGAAAAGTAACTATTTAGTTACTTATTTTTTTCTTCTTTTTTTTTTAAAGCTCCAATTAATGCCCTTTTAGCCTTCATTTCAGTACTGTTATTGCACTGGAGAATAATACAATCTGTTGATCAACTTGACATACATTTGTATCACTGAACTCTGCTAAGCAATGTGGTCTACATACAACACACAAAGAGACAAAGATATGTTACAAAGGCCAATTTGTTTCTCGCCAGAACAAATTGACAAAACTATTTTAAATAGCTGCAACATAACATACATAAGTAACAAACAGCATAATAACAGCATAGCTGTAAAGCAAGAAAGGCACACACTACATACACAAAGCCTAACCAGGCATTTTTTCCTCAAGGAATTCTGACACAAAATAATGTCTGAAGCCCAGAACACTCTACACATTTCCCCAGTTTTAGTTTAGAGATAAGGAACGATTGGCCTGGCCCACTAGGATCCCTCTTTATGTTTGTGAACTTTATAGTCTATACATTTAGAGTGATGCGTTTACAGCCACACAAAAAGTCGGACAACTCCAACACCACACATAAAGTGTAATTCCAGGTCGTTACTCTATGATTTACCAATCAAATGTGTGCCTATTCTAGTATTATTTATTAGGAATCTTAATTTATAAATATTAATCATTAAATGCTGTTAATATATTAAATACATACTAATAAAAATATACTTTTTACAAACAGGAAGTTGCAGGAATGTACACATGATCCCCTGCTTACATTTCATTGTGCAACATGTGAATGTTTTAATGGGAACTAAATGCAATGTCTGAAAGGTGTCACACCGCGGTGAGGGATGTCTTGTCTTGGTTTTTTCTGTCTTGTGATGTGCATGTTTTAGTTTGAAAAGTAACTCTCCTCTCGTTTCAGGTCACTTGCCCTTCCTTTTGTGTCATCAGTCTGACGTCATCCCGATTCCCTAATTGTTTCCACCTGTTCCCTATTACCCTCATGTGTCTTATAAGCCCACTCCTTCCTTTGTTCTGTGCCAGATTGTTTCTTTTGTTCGTACTCTCTAGCATCCATGCCCATGTCCATGCCTTGTCTTGCCTTGCCTCGTCTTGTGCTTATGTTCTTTGATTCTGAATCCCTTCGTTGCTATTTTGAGTTTTCCTTTCTTCCTCCTCAGCAGAGTGATTTTTTGTTATTTAGTTTATTCAGCCGAAGTGGTAAGTTTCAGTTATTTTTCATTCTTTCCTCACATTTTTGAGTGACAATTTTTGTTAATACTTTATTAGATTAGATAGTATAGAATTTTTCATAGTTGTTGTTTCTTCCTCCTGTTGGAGCGTTTTTAGTTTATACATTTTATAGCATTTATTAATTATAGTTCGTCTTTGCTTTTGTGTTTTCCTCCGTTCGGAGCGAATTTTGGTTGTTCCTATTTTTTGGAACCTTTTTTGCCGGTTAGTTTTTTGGATAAATAGATATTGTAATCCTTGACTTTGGAGGTGAAAAGGAAGCTGTCAAAATAAAAGCCTGTCTAAGTTCCCTACTCTGCATCTGAGTCCTATCCTTTTACCAAGCCCTGACATTACAATCTGGCCAGTATGGACCCAGCAGAGAAAGGACAGTTTTCAGCAATCCTACAAGCTCAAGAATCACGCCTCTCTCGCCAGGAGGAGTTTCAGATGGCGATGGCCGATTACATGAGCCGCCTTACCTCCCAGCTACAGGAGGCGGTCATGCGGATTCCTCAAACCACCGCTTCGGCTCCCGTACCCGCTCCGCCTACGTCATATGACGGAGCAGGAAGTGAATTGGCGGCTCCGACTAAGTATTCAGGTGAAACAGGACAATGCAAGACATTCATCATAGACTGTTCTATTCATTTTGAATTTAACCATCACGCCTTCCCCACTGACCGAGCAAAGATTGCTTTCATGATGTCCCATCTAACGGGGAGAGCCAAAGCTTGGGCTTCCGCCGAATGGGGCCGGCGCTCAGCTATCTGCGGCTCGCTCACGGAATTCCAAACGGCCCTACGAATGACTTTTGATCCAGTCACCGACGACCGGGAGAAAGCACAGGAGCTGAGCAGATTGAGGCAAGGCCAAGACTCTGTATGCGACTACACCATCCGGTTCCGCACGCTATCGGCGGAGAGCGGTTGGAACTCCACAGCCCTCTATGACGTATTTTTGAAAGGGCTGGCCGCACCGATTCAGGACCTTCTCATTCCGTTGGATTTACCTGCCGGTTTGGACGAGCTTATCACGCTTGCCATTCGCACGGACATCGGAGCGCACGGACCACTACTGCGGGAAGGGCCACATACACTCGGACGCAGCATGGACCAGCCTTCCACCGCGCTTCACCCGAGCCGAGTCATCACCCGTCCGTGGAGGGAGGTGAGGATCCCATGCAACTGGGAAGAGCGCGGCTGTCGCAGGAGGAACGACAGAGATGACAGATTGAAGGAAGGTGTTTTTACTGCGGAGAGGTTGGTCACCTCGTCGCCACCTGTCCAGTTAAGCGACCCATAGGAGTGAGTCAACTCTCAGCTTCTACCCCCATTACGCGCACTCTCACTAAAGTGCAGGTAAAACATCACACTATCACAGACATTGGGGCACTTATTGACTCGGGGGCAGATGAGAGTTTAATGGACTGGGGTCTAGCTGCTAAACTAGGTATCAAGTCTGAGCCATTAGCCCGACCCATGAGAGCCAAAGCCCTAGATGGAAAGGAACTTTTTCTTATCACACACACCACAGAACCCATACACATGCGCATAAATAACCATAAAGAAAAGATTTGCCTGTATCTGTTCAAAACTTCTTCACACACTATGGTTTTGGGACAACCTTGGCTTTTTCACCACAACCCCCATATAGACTGGAGGTCGGGTGAAATTAAAGCTTGGGGGAAGGACTGTGTCAATGAATGTGTCACAGGTGCTACACGAAATAAGGATGCAGCACAACTTAATTTGTTTTCTACAAACCCCACCACAGAATCAGAGTACCCGGAACTGAACTCAGTTCCTCCATGCTACCACCACATACGAGAGGTTTTCAGCAAAACAAAGGCCATGTCGCTTCCTCCTCACCGCCCGTACGACTGCGCCATTGATTTGGTCCCAGGATCCACCATCCCCAAAGGACGCCTGTACTCCGTTTCCGGACCTGAGAGGGCGGCCATGAAGGAGTATCTCACCGCCTCATTAAAAGCAGGACTGATTCGCCCCTCCTCATCACCGGCAGGTGCCAGATTCTTCTTCGTGGGCAAAAAGGATGGAACCCTGAGACCCTGCATCGACTACAGCCCACTGAACGACATCACCATAAAAAACCGGTACCCCCTCCCTCTCATGAACTCGGTGTTTGACCAACTCCAGCAAGCCAAGGTATTTACTAAACTAGACCTTTGTAATGCCTATCATCTCATCCGCATAAGGGAGGGGGATGAGTGGAAGACTGGTTTTAACACTCCCAGTGGACACTATGAGTATTTAGTCATGCCATTTGGACTCACCAATGCTCCTGCTGTATTTCAAGCCATGATAAATGATGTGCTAAGAGACTTCCTAGACCATTTTGTATATGTGTACCTTGATGACATTTTAATTTATTCTACAGACATTGAGACTCACAAGGTCCATGTGACCAAGGTCCTTAAAAGGCTACTGGAGAACCAGCTATTTGTCAAAGCTGAAAAGAGTGAGTTTCATGCCAACATTATCTCCTTCTTGGGCTTTATCGTAGCTCCTGGAGGAGTTAAGATGGACCCGGCTAAAGTTAGCGCTGTAGCCGACTGGCCTACTCCTGATAGCCGGAAGAGGGTTCAACAGTTTTTGGGGTTTGCTAATTTTTACAGAAGATTTATCAGAAATTTTAGCACAATAGCTGCCCCTCTCCATGCTCTCACTTCCACCCAGGTGCAGTTCCACTGGTCTCCAGAGGCTGAAAGGGCGTTCCAGAACCTCAAGCATCGCTTTACTTCAGCTCCTATCCTCACCATGCCAGATCCCCAACGCCAGTTTGTTGTAGAGGTGGATGCATCCAACGAAGGAATCGGAGCCGTCCTCTCCCAACGCTCGGAGAAGGATGGTAAAATGCATCCCTGCGCCTTCCTGTCAAGACGCCATCCAAAGCTGAGAGGAATTATGATGTCGGTAACCGTGAGTTGTTGGCGGTCAAAATCGCTCTGGAGGAGTGGAGGCACTGGCTAGAGGGGGCCGTTTTCCCGTTCATTGTCTGGACTGACCATAAAAATCTTGAGTATATCAAAAAAGCTAAAAGACTCAATTCTCGCCAGGCCAGGTGGGCGCTCTTTTTAAACCGCTTCTTTTTTTCTCTCTCTTACAGGCCGGGGTCCCGAAACGTCAAGCCAGACGTTTTGTCTCGACTGTTCGACCCCGAGCCTGATGCCAAGGAACCCGAAACTATCCTTCCACTTACCCGTGTGGTTGGAGTAATCTCCTGGCAAATAGAAGATGAGGTGAAACAGGCAAATGGTGGAGTCCCGCCACCTAGTGGGTGCCCAGATAATCGCTTGTTTGTCCCAGTTGAGTTGCGCCCACAGGTGATCCACTGGGCTCACACCTCCCTGCTTTCATGCCACCCGGGAGTTCGGAGAACGATGTTCGCCATCTCTCGGCGGTTTTGGTGGCCATCCATGGAGCCGGAGGTACGGGAGTACGTGGAGGCATGTTCGGTCTGCGCTCGGAACAAGACGTCCTCTGGATCCCGTATGGGCCTATTGCAGCCCCTACCCATTCCCTCCAGACCGTGGTCCGACATCTCCATGGACTTCGTCACGGGGCTCCCGGTCTCTCAAGGTAACACCACCGTCCTCACGGTGGTGGACCGTTTCACCAAAATGGTGAGATTCATTGCCTTGCCTAAGCTGCCCTCCGCCAAGGAGACAGCAGAAATCATTTTTAAGATTCACGGCTTCCCTAAAGACATTGTCTCCGACCGGGGGCCCCAGTTTGTGTCACGGTTTTGGAGGGAGTTCTGCAGGCTCATCGGAGCTAAGGCCAGCCTGACCTCAGGTTATCACCCGGAGGCCAACGGCCAGACCGAACGCCTCAACCAACAACTGGAAAACTGCCTCCGGTGCCTGGTGTCCCAAAATCCCCCTACATGGAGCAAACACCTGGTCTGGGTCGAGTATGCTCACAATTCTTTACCTACATCTGCCACAGGGTTCTCGCCTTTCAAAAGTGCTTATGGTTTTCAACCTCCAGTCTTTCCAGACAATGAGCTGGAAGTGTTGGTCCCCTCTGCACATGCCATGGTCCGACGCTGCCGACGCATCTGGGCAGCAGCTCGTCAGGTGCTGGTTCGACAAGGGGACAGAGTGAAGAAGGCAGCGGATCGCAAGAGGCGACCCGCCCCGGCATATCGACCAGGGCAGAGAGTATGGCTCTCAGCAAAGGACATGCGGCTCAAAGTTCCCTCCAAGAAGCTAGCACCACGGTTCGTAGGTCCATACCCCATTACTAAAATCATAGGGCCCTCAGCAGTAAGACTCCGTCTGCCTCGGTCCCTGCGTGTACACCCGACCTTCCACGTCAGCAGAGTAAAACCTGTCAAAGAGAGCCCGCTGGTTCCGGCCACCACGTCCCCTCCACCACCCGAGATGATTGAGGGTGGCCCTGTCTACAAGGTCAAGAAGTTGTTGGCAGTTCGCAGTCGGGGTCGGGGCAGACAGTACTTGGTAGACTGGGAGGGGTACGGTCCGGAGGAGAGACAGTGGGTGCCTTCTCGATATATCATGGACTCCACCCTCATTGAAGACTTTCATAGGGACCATCCTGGACAATCTGGGCCGTCAGGAGTCGGCCCTAGAAGGGGGGGTACTGTCACACCGCGGTGAGGGATGTCTTGTCTTGGTTTTTTCTGTCTTGTGATGTGCATGTTTTAGTTTGAAAAGTAACTCTCCTCTCGTTTCAGGTCACTTGCCCTTCCTTTTGTGTCATCAGTCTGACGTCATCCCGATTCCCTAATTGTTTCCACCTGTTCCCTATTACCCTCATGTGTCTTATAAGCCCACTCCTTCCTTTGTTCTGTGCCAGATTGTTTCGTTTGTTCGTACTCTCTAGCATCCATGCCCATGTCCATGCCTTGTCTTGCCTTGCCTCGTCTTGTGCTTATGTTCTTTAATTCTGAATCCCTTCGTTGCTATTTTGAGTTTTCCTTTCTTCCTCCTCAGCAGAGTGATTTTTTGTTATTTAGTTTATTCAGCCGAATTGGTAAGTTTCAGTTATTTTTCATTCTTTCCTCACATTTTTGAGTGACAATTTTTGTTAATACTTTATTAGATTAGATAGTATAGAATTTTTCATAGTTGTTGTTTCTTCCTCCTGTTGGAGCGTTTTTTGTTTATACATTTTATAGCATTTATTAATTATAGTTCGTCTTTGCTTTTGTGTTTTCCTCCGTTCGGAGCGAATTTTGGTTGTTCCTATTTTTTGGAACCTTTTTTGCCGGTTAGTTTTTTGGATAAATAGATATTGTAATCCTTGACTTTGGAGGTGAAAAGGAAGCTGTCAAAATAAAAGCCTGTGTAAGTTCCCTACTCTGCATCTGAGTCCTATCCTTTTACCAAGCCCTGACAAAAGGGGTACAAACTATTTCCAAAGCAGGGCCTCCACCCAGACAAACAATACAAGTACACAGTTCATGAAAAACAATATTTGTTGTTATTGTCATTGTAAGTGGGCCTAAACACTTATGTTAAAAATGGAAATGACTGCTGTCATTTGATTATAATAATAAGAGAATGTTGTCTGTCTATCTGTGTTGGCCCTGCGATGGGTGGGGACTTTTCCAGGGGGTACGCAGCCTTCCGCCAGAATGCAGCTGAGATAGGCTCCAGCGACCCCGAAAGGGACAAGCGGTAGAAAATGGATGGATGGATGGAGATGGAACTTGTTATTTAGTCAGGTTTGGGACAGGTGTGCTGCTGGTGTAGCCACAGTGTGCACGTGTGATGTTGCTCACATGGGCTCCACTGAATGCTCAGGGACTTTTTGCGTTTGCTCACACACATGAACAATTAGAGGGAACATTGATTGACAGAGTGTGTGTACCTTCAGTGCTGAAGTGTCATTGGAGTCTCTATCTCTCTTTACTAGCTTCGTCGAAGCATGTTGCTTAAGTAGCTTGTTTCAGCAGATTTGAATTGCTGTTTTGGGCAGTAGATGGGATCTTTGATCCAAAGCACAATTTACATTTAACTAAAATGTTATTTTCTTTGTGCTCGACAAAAGAAAAGTAGTGAAAATATTTCCATGTTAGCAAACTCGACTTCTGGCTCCGCCATGATCAGACACGCCCCCCTCTTCTCCCTCTCCTCCCTCCCCACACTCACACACAGAGCGCATGTCTCTCTCTCTTCTCCGGCTTGTGACACAAGAAGAATCAGAACGATGACACAGCAGCGCTCCGATAAAACACACTTTATACTACATAAAAAGTAACGTAAAATAACGCAGTAACGCATCATGTAGTAACGGTAACTGAGTTAATGAATATAAAAAATAACGCGTTAGATTACTAGTTACCGCCGAAACTAACGGCGTTACAGTAACGCGTTACTTTGTAACGCGTTAGTCCCAACACTGAGTAGTTAATATGCAAAATATATGAGGATCATCAAAACGGCCACAATACTGGGAGGAGAAGATGCAAATATAATTATCTACCACGCGTAATGGGATTTATCAACACTCATCACTATTTTGCAAACACTATTTTGAGTTTTTTTTTTCACGTGTCAGAAGGGCGGGCAAACTGACAGTTCCATACGGCTGCAGGATCAGTGCTCACACTGCACACACACACGTAGGACAGACGAGAATCCTCCGTCCTACGTGTGTGTGTCAACATTTTGGACGGTCAGAAATAAAAAAAATATTAGACATACAGTATCTTCTATTCAGCAACATCGTTTTATAATTTTACAGCTGCGAGAGAACTTATGGGGCTGATTAAAACAAATTCAATGGATACGTTTTGGTGTCATTTAATATTTGTTTAATGACAATTGTTTATTTTACATAGAATATATATTATTAAAATATTTATTTTATGTAAAAAAAAAAAAGTTTGCATGTATTTTTGTGCTTCTTGAACGGAGTAAATGTAGCATCTCTAATATTAACGCATCCTTAGCTGTAAAACAAAAATAAAAGTGGTTTCAATTTACAAAACCCAAAACCAGTGAAGTTGGCACGTTGTGTAAATGGTAAATAAAATCAGAATACAATGATTTGCAAATCCTTTTCAACTTATATTCAATTGAATAGACTGCAAAGACAAGATACGTAACGTTCGAACTGGAAAACTTAATTTTTTGCAAATATTAGCTCGTTTGGAATTTGATGCCTGCAACATGTTTTAAAAAAAGCTGGCACAAGTGGCAAAAAAGACTGAGAAAGTTGAGGAATGCTCATCAAACACTTATTTGGAACTTCCCGCAGGTGAACAGGCAAATTGGGAACAGGTGGGTGCCATGATTGGGTATAAAAGCAGCTTCTTGAAATGCTCAGTCATTCACAAACAAGGATGGTGCGAGGGTCACCACTTTGTCAACAAATGCATGAGCAAATTGTTTCTGAACAACATCTTATTGAGCTATTGCAAGGAATTTAGGGATTTCACCACCTCCGGTCCGTAATATCATCAAAAGGTTCAGAGAATCTGGAGAAATCACTGCACGTAAGCGATAATGTTACGGACCTTCGATCCCTCAGGTGGTACTGCCTCAAAAAGCGACATCAGTGTGTAAAGGATATCACCACATGGGCTCAGGAACACTTCAGAAAACTACTGAGTTCTAAGTTAATGATTATTTGAAAAAAAAATGCAGTTTCTCAGTTCAAACATTAAATATCTTGTCTTTGCAATCCATTCAATTGAATATAAGTTGAAAAGGATTTGCGAATCATTGTATTCTGTTTTTATTTACCATTTACACAACGTGCCAACTTCACTGGTTTTGAGTTTTGTAGATGCACTGCAGGACTGCTACTAAAATGCCCATTAAAAAAAAGTGGTACATATCTGCTGCATGTTTGAGAACATAGCAAAATGCCACAGGTCGCAGCATGATAACATGAATGTGCGGTAAACGAGTGTCTCCGGTATAGTACGGGCAAAATCCTCATTGAAACAAGGCAATCAGCACCACTTTTCAATTGCACACGCAGTCTTAGTAAATCACACGCACCACGCCTGTCATGTCTGTGATCATGTTTTGTTTAGTTATGCTTTGCTTGGTTTTTGGACACTTTTTAGTTTCACCTGGTTCACATCCTCATGTCACGCACCTGTCTCACGTTTTCACATTTTGAGTCACGCACCTGCTTTCACTGATCATGTCACTGCTATTTAAGCCAGTCTGTTTCTGTTGTTCGTCCTGGTGACATTATCATATCTATCTATCCTTTCTACTTCTGCTACCAGTCATGCCAAGCCATTGTTTCATGCACGTTTTTCATGCCACAGTAAGTGTTTTTGTTTCATGTTCATAGTTAATTGCCTTTGTGCTAGTCTTTTGGTTTCATTAGTCAAGTTTGTGCGTACCTTTTGTTTGCTTCTTTTTTTGTAGTTATAGTGTTAAAATAAAATATGTACTCACATTCACGCCTTGCCCGCGCCAACTTTCCTTTGCATTCCGGGAAAACAAACTCCAAGGTCCACGTATTGACAATGCCCACTAATAGTACACGCTATTTTATAGATTGCACATGCTGTTTTAGCACGTGGTGTTTGGATAAGAGATGTCCAATAATATCGAGCTGCCGATATTATCGGCCGATAAATGCTTTAAAATGTAATATCGGAAATTATCGGTATCGGTTTCAAAAAGTAAAATGTATTGCTTTTTAAAATGTTGCTGTGTACACGGACGTAGGGAGAAGTACAGAACGCCAATAAACCTTAAAGGCACTGCCTTTGCATGCCGGCCCAGTCACATAATATCTACGGCTTTTCACACACACACAAGTGAATGCAAGGCATACTTGATCAACAGCCATACACGTCACACTGAGGGTGGCCGTATAAAGAACTTTAACACTGTTACAAATATGCGCCACACTGTGAACCCACACCAAACAAGAATGACAAACACATTTCGGGAGAACATCCGCACCGTAACACAACATAAACACAACAGAACAAATACCCAGAACCCCTTGCAGCACTAACTCTTCCGGGACGCTACAATATACACCCCCCCTCGCTACCCCCTATAAACCCCGCCCTCCTCAACCTCCTCATGCTCTCTCAGGGAGAGCATGTCCCAAATTCCAAGCTGCTGTTTTGAGGCATGTTAAAAAAAATAATGCACTTTGTGACTTCAATAATACATATGGCAGTGCCATGTTGGCATTTTTTTTCCATAACTTGAGTTGATTTATTTTGGAAAACCTTGTTACATTGTTTAATGCATCCAGCGGGGGGCATCACAACAAAATTAGGCATAATAATGTGTTAATTCCACGACTGTATATATCGGTATCGGTTGATATCGGTATCGGTAATTAAGAGTTGGACAATATCGGATATCGGCAAAAAAGCTATTATCGGACATCTCTAGTTTGGATCTTAGTAAAGCAGGCCCTTTATACAGTAGTTATTTATACAAGTTTAGCACTTTTCCATCTGTCTAATGCACTTTATAGAATGGTTACTTCGTTCCTGATCAGTCATGCAAGTACTATTGCACCAATATTATTAGCACGCAGAAGGCACACTGTGGGAGGCAGCGCTGTTGTGATGGTGCGTCTGAATCGATCCAGAAATTCAATTAAATTAAAATGCATGTTGCATGAAGTTTTTTCATATGGAATATTAATAACATATCTCCTATATTAAAACGGCAACATACAAAAACACCAGCAGACACCAAAACAAATCAATTGGATTTGTTTTAATCAGCCACTCGCATCATCCAGCAGCAATACAATTTTAAAACGATATTGCTGACTAGATGATATGTCTATCGTTTTTTATTTCTTACAGTCCAAATATGTTGACACACACACACACACACAAACACACACACAGTCTTTTGTTTTCATGTCCTGTCCAGCCACTCAGCCAAATCATATTGTTGGTGTTGTAGATGATCATATCTGCTGTACAGACATACTTTAGAAAAGAGAAGTGTGGGATACTTCTCTTGTTACCTTATCTGTAGTTGACTTTATTAAATTAATTTATTTAATGTTTGGCGCAGAAGGGGATAAAAAGAAGAAAAAGTAGACAAAGGGGGAAATTGCGGGTACAAGAGGGGGGAAAGACAGAGACCAGTCTGGTCACAGATGCTCCTATGCCCCCAGAACCGGGCCCACCATGTCACCAGGCAGGCCGCAGACAGACACCCCGTCTGAGGGACAAGGCACGGGAGAAGCAGAAGACAACCTACGCGGGCAGAAAGACGGGATGTTTATGTTTTTATTTTATGCTGCCCTTTTTTTTTTTGCTGCAGCTGTTACATATACTGTAATACTTCGACTTAGACTTCCTTTTTATTGTCATTCAAATTTGAACTTTACAGTACAGATAAGAACAACATTTTGTTGCATTAGCTCATGGTAGTGCAGGATAAAAAAGCAATAAGGTGCAGATATAAATAAATGTACTACTGTACAATATATTGCACTTTTGCATATGCGTCCACGTTTATGGATGTATGTTATATTGTCTTTATGTTACGGCGAGTAAATCTATTTTTGGGGGGAGTTGAGGGGATTATTATGATGCGTTCAAGAGTCTTACGGCCTGAGGGAAGAAGCTGTTACAGAACATGGAGGTTCTGCTTCGGAGGCTGCGGAGCCTCTTTCTAGAGTCCAGCAGAGAAAACAGTCCTTGGTGGGGGTGGGAGGAGTCTCTGCAGATTTTCTGATCCCGGAAGAGGAGTCTGTACATGTAATTGGGATTTGTTATATATTGTATATAGTATATGAAAATATAATATAATATAATATATCAGTATATATTATGTACTGTATATATAATATGTAAATATTACATATATGTTATATTTCATATTGCTACCATGGTACATTTTTAGTCTACTTTATACCTGCATTATCTTTTCCATCCTTACCCTTTCCGTCCTTTGTAACTGAGCTACTGTGTGGAAAAATTTCTCTTGTGGATCAATAAAGTTTGTCTAAGTCAAGATCAGTCGCAGCGAGACCGCCCAGGATTGGGAAACAGGAAAACACCCGCCCCACCACTGCTAGGACCCCAACGATGGAGATGAAGAAAAAAAAAAAGAAAGAAAGAAAAGAGAGGATCACAGACATGCTGACACACAATGCCGCTACCCCTGTAGATGGCCGCCGCGCAACACAGCAGCATACCACACGACACACACACACACACAGTCTTGATAAATCACATTGCGAGCGCTAAATGATCATATTTGCATCTCTTCCCCCTATTGCGAGCTTTCTAATAATCATATATTTTGCATTTACATGAAAACTGACTCACTTAATGGATTGCGCTCTCTATTTTGCTCACTTGAGAGACGCAATCCTCTGCGCACAAGCTTAGCAGCTAAGCTTTGCGTGTGCTATCCAGTTTGCACTTGTTTTAATACACGCATACCTTAAATAGATTGGGCCCTTGCTAATCTATACCTACTGTTTCCCCCAATGTGTATATGAATGATTGTGTGTTTTAATTGGGTATAAATACTTGACACCGCAGCCCCTTACTGGACAAGTTCAATACATTACTAAGAACGTGTGTTTTATTGCAGTGGTCCCCAACCTTTTTGTAGCTGCGGACCGGTCAACGCTTGAAAATTTGTCCCGGGGAGACAAAGAAATACAATCATGTGTGCTTACGGACTGTATCCCTGCAGACTGTATTGATATACATTGATATATAGTGTATATATTGTGTTTTTATGTTGATTTAATACAACAACAACAACAAAAAAATAATATTTTTTTATCTCCATCCAATAGAATACACAATAAAACAGTGGTCCCCAACCACCGTGGCCCGGTGGTTGGGGACCACTGTTTTATTGTGTATTCTATTGGATGGAGATATATATATATATATATATATATATATATATATATATATATATCCATCCATCCATCCATCCATCTTCTTCCGCTTATCCGAGGTCGGGTCGCGGGGGCAGCAGCCTAAGCAGGGAAGCCCAGACTTCCCTCTCCCCAGCCACTTCGTCCAGCTCCTCCCGGGGGATCCCGAGGCGTTCCCAGGCCAGCCGGGAGACATAGTCTTCCCAACGTGTCCTGGGTCTTCCTCGTGGCCTCCTACCGGTCGGACATGCCCTAAACACCTCCTTAGGGAGGCGCTCGGGTGGCATCCTGACCAGATGCCCGAACCACCTCATCTGGCTCCTCTCGATGCGGAGGAGCAGCGGCTTTACTTTGAGCTCCCCCCGGATGACAGAGCTTCTCACCCTATCTCTAAGGGAGAGCCCCGCCACCCGGCGGAGGAAACTCATTTCGGCCGCTTGTACCCGTGATCTTGTCCTTTCGGTCATAACCCAAAGCTCATGACCATAGGTGAGGATGGGAACGTAGATCGACCGGTAAATTGAGAGCTTTGCCTTCCGGCTCAGCTCCTTCTTCACCACAACGGATCGATACAGCGTCCGCATTACTGAAGACGCCGCACCGATCCGCCTGTCGATCTCACGATCCACTCTTCCCTCACTCGTGAACAAGACTCCGAGGTACTTGAACTCCTCCACTTGGGGCAAGATCTCCTCCCCAACCCGGAGATGGCACTCCACCCTTTTCCGGGCGAGAACCATGGACTCGGACTTGGAGGTGCTGATTCTCATCCCAGTCGCTTCACACTCAGCTGCGAACCGATCCAGTGAGAGCTGAAGATCCTGGCCAGATGAAGCCATCAGGACCAAATCATCTGCAAAAAGCAGAGACCTAATCCTGCAGCCACCAAACCGGATCCCCTCAACGCCTTGACTGCGCCTAGAAATTCTGTCCATAAAAGTTATGAACAGAATCGGTGACAAAGGGCAGCCTTGGCGGAGTCCAACCCTCACCGGAAACGTGTCTGACTTACTGCCGGCAATGCGAACCAAGCTCTGACACTGATCATACAGGGAGCGGACCGCCACAATCAGACAGTCCGAAACCCCATACTCTCTGAGCACTCCCCACAGGACTTCCCGAGGGACACGGTCGAATGCCTTCTCCAAGTCCACAAAGCACATGTAGACTGGTTGGGCAAACTCCCATGCACCCTCAAGGACCCTGCCGAGAGTATAGAGCTGGTCCACAGTTCCACGACCAGGACGAAAACCACACTGTTCCTCCTGAATCCGAGGTTCGACTATCCGGCGTAGCCTCCTCTCCAGTACACCTGAATAGACCTTACCGGGAAGGCTGAGGAGTGTGATCCCACGATAGTTAGAACACACCCTCCGGTTCCCCTTTTTAAAGAGAGGAACCACCACCCCGGTCTGCCAATCCAGAGGTACCGCCCCCGATGTCCACGCGATGCTGCAGAGTCTTGTCAACCAAGACAGCCCTACAGCATCCAGAGCCTTAAGGAACTCCGGGCGGATCTCATCCACCCCCGGGGCCTTGCCACCGAGGAGCTTTTTAACTACCTCAGCAACCTCAGCCCCAGAAATAGGAGAGCCCACCACAGATTCCTCAGGCACTGCTTCCTCATAGGAAGACGTGTTGGTGGGATTGAGGAGGTCTTCGAAGTATTCCCTCCACCGATCCACAACTTCCGCAGTCGAGGTCAGCAGAACACCATCCGCACCATACACGGTGCTGGTAGTGCACTGCTTCCCCTTCCTGAGTCGGTGGATGGTGGTCCAGAATCGCTTCGAAGCCGTCCGGAAGTCGTTTTCCATGGCTTCCCCGAACTCCTCCCATGTCCGAGTTTTTGCCTCCGCGACCGCTGAAGCCGCACACCGCTTGGCCTGTCGGTACCTGTCCGCTGCCTCAGGAGTCCCATGAGCCAAAAGAACCCGATAGGACTCCTTCTTCAGCTTGACGGCATCCCTCACCGCCGGTGAGGTATATATATATATATATATATATATATATATATATATATATATATATATATATATATATATATATATATATATATATATATATATATAGATATAGATAGATAGATGTATACATATATATATATATATATATATATACATATACATACATATATATATATTTACATATATATATTTATATATATATATATATATATACATACACATATATATGGCAACAATTTAGTATGGGGAACATATTCTAAGTAACAAAAACGTAATTTACAGTTATTTGGTTAGGGTAGGGTTAGGGTTAGAGGGTTAGTAATGGTTGTATAATAAGGCCATGCAGAATAAGGCATTAACAAGTACTTAATGACTAATTAAGAGCCAATATGTTACTAATTTGTATGTTAATAAGCAACTAATTAATGGTGAATATGTTCCCCATACTAAAGTGTTACCATATGTATACTGTATGTATATATATATATATTTTTTTTAAATTTATTTATTTATTTATTTTTTTGTATACATATATAATTATGTTTTATCATGTATAGATTTGTCTTTTTAGCATTCTTGATTGTCTTGCTGCTGCCTATTTGCTGCTGATTGCTTGTTTTTTTGCACTTTTTGCCTTTTTCTGCACTGCGGGTGGTGAGCGCCCCACCAATCTCATTGTTGCTACGCACAATGACAATTAGAGCTATTCTTGCAAATATATTATATTGAATTCCACAGTCAAAATCACATTTGACAATCATACTTTGCTCACTCAAACCCTTCATACTAACTCAAGGTTTACAGTATAGACATGATTAGAAAAATTACCCAGATATTGTATATATCCATCCATCCGCCATGTTTGAGAAAATGGCGGATTGCTTACCGATGTGACGTCACGTTGTGACGTCATCACTCCGAGAGCCAATAATAGAAAGGCGTTTAATTCGCCAAAATTCACCCATTTAGAGTTCGGAAATTGGTTAAAAAAATATATGGTCTTTTTTCTGCAACATCAAGGTATATATTGACGCTTACATAGGTCTGGTGATAATGTTCCCCTTTAACGCAGGAAACAATAGCTAACACTTAGCCTGAACTATGGACATGAAACAAAAAGTGGCTAACTGTGGCATAAATAAACAAAACTTACTTGGCAAGGCACGAGCAGCATGAACGAAGCATGCATTCATCAGCATGAACTATGGTATCTCCAGACAACAAGCATGAACAGAGCATGGCATGAAACAGGGAGTCCACAGCATACAACAAAGAATACTCCAGCACTGACTGGAGGACAAGGCAGGTTTAAATAATGCCTCTGATTAGTGCTCGGGCAGCAGATGAGCGGGCGAACACTAATCAGAGGCAGGTGGAAATAATAAGTAACTAAAACTAAAACAAACAAGGGTGCACAAAAAACAGGAACTATGAAGTCCAAAACTAACGGAACATAAAACATGATCCGGGACATGGATCAAGACACGAATCAGTTTGGAGTGCACAAATGCAGCGTGAAGAATTTTTGTATACACTTTCTTCTTTGTCTGGTAATATGCCAGCTTCATTCTATTTCATCTCACTCGTATTTCGTTCGGGAGTCTGAATTAAGCCGGCATTCTCCATTTCCTTGCTTTTGCATAATATCGCAAAACAAAATAATGATAAATGATAAATGGGTTGTACTTGTATAGCGCTTTTCTACCTTCAAGGTACTCAAAGCGCTTTGACACTACTTCCACATTTACCCATTCACACACACATTCACACACCGATGGAGGGAGCTGCCATGCAAGGCGCTAACCAGCACCCATCAGGAGCAAGGGTGAAGTGTCTTGCTCAGGACACAACGGACATGACGAGGTTGGTACTAGGTGGGGATTGAACCAGGGACCCTCGGGTCGCGCACGGCCACTCTTCCACTGCGCCACGCCGCCCCTAAAATAATATGTCTCACCTTATACACACGCCATAATAGTCCTCGTATGTTGAAGCCCAGTACAATCCATCAAGCGGTGCGGCTTCATAGCTTACCAAAGTCATACTAAAACATTTCGATAGATTTTTGGACGCCGTGTAAGTCCATCCATCCATCCATCTTCTTCCGCTTATCCGAGGTCGGGTCGCGGGGGCAGCAGCTTAAGCAGGGAAGCCCAGACTTCCCTCTCCCCAGCCACTTCGTCCAGCCCCTCCCGGGGGATCCCGAGGCGTTCCCAGGCCAGCCGGGAGAGATAGTCTTCCCAGCGTGTCCTGGGTCTTCCCCGTGGCCTCCTACCGGTCGGACGTGCCCGAAACACCTTCCTAGGGAGGCGTTCGGGTGGCATCCTGACCAGATGCCCGAACCACCTCATCTGGCTCCTCTCGATGTGGAGGAGCAGCGGCTTTACTTTGAGCTCCCCCCGAATGACAGAGCTTCTCACCCTATCTCTAAGGGAGAGCCCCGCCACTCGGCGGAGGAAACTCATTTCGGCCGCTTGTACCCGCGATCTTGTCCTTTCGGTCATGACCCAAAGCTCATGACCATAGGTGAGGATGGGAACGTAGATCGACCGGTAAATCGAGAGCTTTGCCTTCCGGCTCAGCTCCTTCTTCACCACAACGGATCGATACAGCAGTGTAAGTAATGTTCTATATTTTCAATGGAACATATAAAATGTTGGTGTTGTTTACTTACTCTTAATTACCGATTCCGATATCAACCGATACCGATATATACAGTCGTGTGATTTACACATTATTATGCCTAATTTTGTTGTGATGCGCCGCTGGATGCGTTAAACAAACTATTGCTAAGCGTTAAACAATAAATACAAACTACGAACATAATAAAACAATCACTTACTGTACAATATCTGCTCTCACTAGGATGCCGACTGATGGAATGTTTATATCTTCCCGTTTAGATGAATAATTATTCATAATCCCTATGCAGATATAAAAAGGGGGCCGGGGGGCAAGCATCTTTTTAATAATTCCATTAAAATGTGCATGTTTTCAATTGTAAAATTACCTTTTTAAAAGTAATGAATTGGTACTAAAACGTAAACAATACCCAAGGACTATTAGATCTGTTTCGACCGTGCCTGATGAAGAAATCTTCTGTAGTCATTCAAACAAGAAACCGGTTTCATTGGGCGAGATGCTGCACTGCCACCGCACTAATTCAGCGAGTACCTGACCGGAGAGCCAAATAAAGAATTATTAGCGGCAGCAGCGGAGTCAACAGGAGTCTAATTGAACGCAAGCAAGGCTCAAGCACAAAACACCCTGGAGGCCGCCAAAATAAAACAGCGCTGCGCCAATGAGTAGAGCACCAGAAATGTTGTAGGATACTAAGACAAAACAAAGCATCGATTTTAGGATCCAATGATGCAAACGTTGTTTCTGTGAGGTTGTCACACCTAATTTGGATCAGCGGACGACATTTCTAGTGTGACTACAGTCGCCTGCAGCGTTTCTGATGAAGGTGTTTTAAAAGGCGACACACGTGCAGCTGGATGAGCGAGCGCAGACTTCATCCGTTAAGACTCTGCTGGGACACATGCAATGATTCCATGTTTACTCCGCACAATGACATCTTTCAGTGAGAATGTCACAAGTATGATTCCATCTCTCAGGATTAAGTCATTAACTCCAAGAAATGAAATAATGTCATTTCCTGGTCGCATACTGCATCATTGATTTTTATGTTTAAAGGGGAACATTATCACCAGACCTATGTAAGCGTCAATATATACCTTGATGTTGCAGAAAAAAGACCATATATTTTTTTAACCGATTTCCGAACTCTAAACGGGTGAATTTTGGCGAATTAAACGCCTTTCTATTATTCGCTCTCGGAGCGATGACGTCACAACGTGGCGTCACATCGGGAAGCAATCCGCCATTTTCTCAAACACCGAGTCAAATCAGCTCTGTTATTTTCCGTTTTTTCAACTGTTTTCCGTACCTTGGAGACATCATGCTTCGTCGGTGTGTTGTCGGAGGCTGTAACAACACGACCAGGGACGGATTCAAGTTGCACCA
Organism: Nerophis lumbriciformis; assembly: GCF_033978685.3. NCBI lineage: Eukaryota > Metazoa > Chordata > Actinopteri > Syngnathiformes > Syngnathidae > Nerophis > Nerophis lumbriciformis. The sequence continues at coordinate 44,265,947 of NC_084554.2, forward strand.
GTGGCCCAAAGATGCGAAAGTGGCAAGAAATTGGACGTTTGTTCCGCACACTTTACCGACGAAAGCTATGCTACGACAGAGATGGCAAGAATGTGTGGATATCCTGCGACACTCAAAGCAGATGCATTTCCAACGATAAAGTCAAAGAAATCTGCCGCCAGACCCCCATTGAATCTGCCGGAGTGTGTGAGCAATTCAGGGACAAAGGACCTCGGTAGCACGACAAGCAATGGCGGCAGTTTGTTCCCGCAGACGAGCGAGCTAAACCCCCCTGGATGTCTTGGCTCACACCGTCCCGAAGATGATCAAGAGAAGAATATCGACCCTAGCTTCCCTGGCCTGCTGACATGAGGGTATGTCTACAGAATATATTAATTGATGAAAATTGGGCTGTCTGCACTCTCAAAGTGCATGTTGTTGCCAAATGTATTTCATATGCTGTAAACCATAGTTCATAGTTGTTAGTTTCCTTTAATGCCAAACAAACACATACCAATCGTTGGTTAGAAGGCGATCGCCGAATTCGTCCTCGCTTTCTCCCGTGTCGCTGGCTGTCGTGTCGTTTTCGTCGGTTTCGCTTGCATACGGTTCAAACCGATATGGCTCAATAGCTTCAGTTTCTTCTTCAATTTCGTTTTCGCTACCTGTCTCCACACTACAACCATCCGTTTCAGTACATTCGTAATCTGTTGAATCGCTTAAGACGCTGAAATCCGAGTCTGAATCCGAGCTAATGTCGCTATAGCTTGCTGTTCTATGCGCCATGTTTGTTTGTGTTGGCATCACTGTGTGACGTCACAGGAAAATGGACGGGTGTTTATATCGATGGTTAAAATCAGGCACTTTGAAGCTTTTTTTAGGGTATTGCGTGATGGGTAAAATTTTGAAAAAAACTTCAAAAAATATAATAAGCCACTGGGAACTGATTTTTAATGGTTTTAACCATTCTGAAATTGTGATAATGTTCCCCTTTAAGGCTTTGTCTGCTACTATATTGCAAAGAAGCATCCTTTCAAAGTTATATTAGTATTACAACTAGAGAGGCCGGCCGATAATATCGTTAATATGTAATATCTGAAATTATCGGTATCGTTTATTTTATTATGGTATTTTTATTTTTTATTATTAAATCAACATAAAAAACACAAGATACATTTACTTCCTCCCCCTTTGACACTCTTTTACACTTTCTGTTATTAATATTCTGGTTCCTACATTATATATCAATATATATCAATACAGTCTGCAAGGGATACAGTCCGTAAGCACACATGATTGTGCGTGCTGCTGGTCCACTAATAGTACTAACCTTTCACAGTTAATTTTACTCATTTTCATTAATTACTAGTTTCTATGTAACTGTTTTTATATTGTTTTACTTTCTTTTTTTATTCAAGAAAATGATTTTAATTTATTTATCTTATTTTATTAATGTTATTAAAAAGGACCTTATCTTCACCATACGTGGTTGTCCAAATTAATTCCATGACTGCATATATCGGTTGATATCGGTATCGGTAATTAAAGAGTTGGACAATATCGGAATATCGGATATCGGCAAAAAGCCATTATTGGACATCCCTAATTACAACATTTTAAATTTTAAATACGCAAGTCTCAGAGGTGCCACAATAGTGTATGAGAAGGTCTTGATGCAGGAATTTCAGTTAAGTTAAAAGTTGTGCTGTCAAGCAACTAAAAAAAAAAATTGCGATTAATCATGATCTGTAATTAATTAATCTCTTTGTAATCTAACTTTTCATTTAAATTCATTACTATATATGTGCATATATATATATATATATATATATATATATATATATATATATATATATATATATATTTATATATATATATATATATATATATATATATATATATATATTTATATATATATATATATATATATATATATATATATATATATATATATATATATATATATATATTTATATATATATATATATATATATATATATATATATATATATATATATATATATATATATATATATATATATATATATATATATATATGTATATATATATTTATATATATTTATATATGCACATATATATACATATATATATAACGTCTGGCAGAGTCTCCTGTCAGAGAGAGTTTCAATTCCCACCGGCGGAAGAACTTTGAACATGTCACGAGGGAGGTGCTGGACATTAAGTCCGAGTGGACCATGTTCCGCGCCTCTATTGTCGAGGCGGCTGATTGGAGCTGTGGCCGCAAGGTAGTTGGTGCCTGTCGTGGCGGTAATCCTAGAACCCGTTGGTGGACACCGGCGGTGAGGGATGCCGTCAAGCTGAAGAAGGAGTCCTATCGGATTATTTTGGCTCATAGGACTCCTGAGGCAGCGGACAGGTACCGACAGGCCAAGCGGTGTGCGGCTTCAGCGGTTGCGGAAGCAAAAACTCGGACATTGGAGGAGTTCGGGGAAGCCATGGAAAACGACTTCCGGACGGCTTCGAAGCGATTCTGGACCACCATCCGCTGCCTCAGGAAGGGGAAGCAGTGCACTATCAACACCGTGTATGGTGAGGATGGTGTTCTGCTGACCTCCACTGCGGATGTTGTGGATCGGTGGAGAGAATACTTCGAAGATCTCCTCAATCCCACCGACACGTCTTCCTGTGAGGAAGCAGTGCCTGGGGAATCTGTGATGGGCTCTCCTATTTCTGGGGTTGAGGTTGCTGAGGTAATTAAAAAGCTCCTCGGTGGCAAGGCCCCGGGGGTGGATGAGATCCGCCCGGAGTTCCTTAAGGCTCTGGATGCTGTGGGGCTGTCTTGGTTGACAAGACTCTGCAGCATCGCCTGGACATCGGGGGCGGTACCTCTGGATTGGCAGACCGGGCTGATGGTTCCTCTCTTTTAGAAGGGGAACCGGAGGGTGTGTTCTAACTATCGTGGGATCACACTCCTCAGCCTTCCCGGTAAGGTCTATTCAGGTGTACTGGAGAGGAGGCTACGCCGGATAGTCGAACCTCGGATTCAGGAGGAACAGTGTGGTTTTCGTCCTGGTCGTTGAACTGTGGACCAGCTCTATACTCTCGGCAGGGTCCTTGAGGGTGCATGGGAGTTTGCCCAACCAGAGGGTGCATGGGAGTTTGCCCAACCAGTCTACATGTGCTTTGTGGACTTGGAGAAGGCATTCGACCGTGTCCCTCGGGAAGTCCTGTGGGGAGTGCTCAGAGAGTATGGGGTATCGGACTGTCTGATTTTGGCGGTCCGCTCCCTGTATGATCAGTGTCAGAGCTTGGTCCGCATTGCCGGCAGTAAGTCGGACACGTTTCCAGTGAGGGTTGGACTCCGCCAAGGCTGCCCTTTGTCACCGATTCTGTTCATAACTTTTATGGACAGAATTTCTAGGCGCAGTCAAGGCGTTGAGGGGATCTGGTTTGGTGGCTGCAGGATTAGGTCTCTGCTTTTTGCAGATGATGTGGTCCTGATGGCTTCATCTGGCCAGGATCTTCAGCTCTCACTGGATCGGTTCGCAGCCGAGTGTGAAGCGACTGGGATGAGGATCAGCACCTCCAAGTCCGAGTCCATGGTTCTCGCCCGGAAAAGGGTGGAGTGTCATCTCCGGGTTGGGGAGAAGACCCTGCCCCAAGTGGAGGAGTTCAAGTACCCAGGAGTCTTGTTCACGAGTGAGGGAAAAGTGGATCGTGAGATCGACAGGCGGATCGGTGCGGCGTCTTCAGTAATGCGGACGCTGTATCGATCCGTTGTGGTGAAGAAGGAGCTGAGCCGGAAGGCAAAGCTCTCAATTTACCGGCCGATCTACGTTCCCATCCTCACCTATGGTGATGAGCTTTGGGTTATGACCGAAAGGACAAGATCACGGGTACAGGCGGCCGAAATGAGTTTCCTCCGCCGGGTCGCGGGGCTCTCCCTTAGAGATAGGGTGAGAAGCTCTGCCATCCGGGGGAGCTCAAATTAAAGCCACTGCTCCTCCACATCGAGAGGATCCAGATGAGGTGGTTCGGGCATCTGGTCAGGATGCCACCCAAACGCCTGCCTCGGGAGCTGTTTTGGGCACGTCCAACCGGTAGGAGGCCACGGGGAAGACCCAGGACACGTTGGGAAGACTAAGTCTCCCGGCTGGCCTGGGAACGCCTCGGGATCCCCCGGGAAGAGCTGGACGAAGTGGCTGGGGAGAGGAAAGTATGGGCTTCCCTGCTTAGGCTGCTGCCCCCGTGACCCGACCTCGGATAAGCGAAAGAAGATGGATGGATGGATGGAATTGATTAACATGGACCCCGACTTAAACAAGTTCAAAACTTATTCGGGTGTTACCATTTAGTGGTTAAATGTACGGAATATGTACTGTACTGTGCAATCTATTAATAAAAGTTTCAATCAATTCTTTCTTTTTATTTTTCCTTTAGTTTGCAACAGTTTATCCAAAGGAAGAAACAGCTTCTTTTTTCTTTTTAGTCTTTTTTTTAGCAGTCTTTTTAGTAGTCTTTTTAGCAGAAAACTTTCAAAGACAAAACACCACAAGATTTACATGTTGTACGAAAATCGACCAATTATCAATCCCATAGTAATTTACAATGATTAATTAGGCTATCAAACCCTTAACCATTAAACAAGTGCAAGAAAATTGACATACTTTTTTCTCTTTAAGTTAAAGCAGATTTTAAACAAATTGTCTCAATGTAAATGCACCAATATATATATCTAATACATTTAACCCCAGAAATACAGATGTGGAGGGGGGGGGGTGGTCTGCGGGCCTACCGCGGAGTGGGGTGGGGAAGGACCGGCCTCGAAGCACACCTGGCAGGTGATTGGATTACCCAGCTGGGGCTGATCATCCAATCACCTGCCATGCTTATTAGCAGCAGCCGAGACGAGACAAGTCAGTTGGAGTTGGAATTTGAGCTGGAAGAGCCACACACGCGCACGAGACCACGCCGTAAGCGGAAGAGCAGCCGAAAGGCTGAAAAGTTGATGAAAAAGAGTGCTGACCTGGCGCGTGTGCGCACAATAAAACATTGTTGCACCAGACTACCGGGCTTACGAGAGGATCTTTGTGGTCAGAAGAACCGACAGGAGGGCAACCTCCACAACAGATTGATGCAGCAGAAAACCCAATACGCAAATACATAAATACCTAAACGATTAACCACCTATTTCCCCTGTTTTAGATACACATTTAAAACAAATATCCAGAATAAAATGATTATTAATTTAGCAGTGAAACACTCAATCTTAAACGCTATCTACCGGTAGAAAAAATGCTTCGTTTATCCTATTTAAATTGGGTGACTTCACCCTCCTGATGAAGCAAACCGCTCCAGCATTTATCAGACCAAGCAAAGAATATATATCAACCCTTCCTCACCAGCCAGTTACACAAAACACCGTGAATATTTAGCCCCCGGAATAAGAGCTCGCGCATCAGCTGACGAGAAACGTATTTTAATTGTTTCCATTGCATAACTGGACCATTGAGTCAGACTGCCGAGAAACATGATGAACATTTACAAGCATTTACAAGCACTTCACCCAAAATTCAAGCATTATTCAAACCTTGAAAACACAACATTAAAATCAAAGCATTTTCAATGTTTTTAAGCACTCGTACGAACCCTGATATATATATATATATATATATATTTATTTTATAAATATGTAATAAATCAGTTTTATTTTTACTTTGACATATGTAATAAATGTGTGCTACTTTAACTTTAAAAATATGTAATAAATGTGCACTACTTTTACTTTATAAATATGTAATAAATGTGCACTACTTTTATTTCATAAATATGTAATACATTTTTGCTACCATTACTTTGAAAGGTGTAATAAATGTGTGCAACTTTTACTTTTAAATATGAAATAAATCAGTTTTATTTTTACTTTGACATATGTAATAAATGTGTGTTTCTTTAACTTTAAAAATATGTAATAAACGTGCACTAGATATTGGGTTTCACTATGTAAAGCGCTTTGAGTCACTTGAGAAAAAGCGCTATATAAATGTAATTCACTTCACTTCACTTCACTACTTTTACTTTAAAAATACATAATAAATGTGCACTACTTTTATTTCATAAATATGTAATACATGTTTGCTACCATTACTTTGAAGGTGTAATAAATGTGTTTTATTTTTATGTTGAATAATGTAATAAATGTGCACAACATTTACTTTAAAAGATGTAATAAATGTGTGCTACTTTTACTTTGAAAATATGTATTAAATGTTTGCTACTTTTATTTTGAAATGTGTAATAAATAAGTGTTTTTTATCCTTCGAAATATGTAATAAATGTGTTTTATTTTTACTTTGGCATATGTAATAAATGTGCGCTACTTTTGTTTTTAAAATGTGTAATAAATGTGCACTACTTTTATCTTATAAATATGTAATACATGTTTGCTACCTTTACTTTGAAAAATGTAATTAATGTGTGTAACTTTTACTTTGCAATATGTATTAAATGTGTTTTATTTTTACTTTGACATATACACCTGCCTCCCCTGACTGCACGTCACTGATATATATATATATATATATATATACTGATATCACTGATATATATATATATATATATATCAGTGACGTGCAGTCAGGGGAGGCAGGTGAGGCGGGGCCTCACGTGCCATCATGGAAAGAAAAAAAATGTAAAAAGAAAAACAATTCATTAAATTGTTATATGTATCCAGTGATTATACTATAAAGTTATTTTCCATTTAACTTCACCAGTTTTAGATTATTTTTATTCAAAATCGCAGAATGTTCACATTTGCCGTTCAAATACTGAGAAGAGACTTGCGGTGAGTCAGCAGCCAGTTGAGCCTCGCCATGGATTGTGCAATGACTCGGCTAACTGCTGGCCTGCTGTGCAGTGAGACCGTATTGCTATATGAACTATATTATACATTTCCATAGTTTAGTTAGCTGAGGTATATAATGTACAGTGTATTTTGTCAACAACTGTATGTGTGTAAAGTATTTCTTGTGCTGAGCAATCATAAAACGGCTGAGAAGACGCACTGGGTGAGGCTGGCAGTAATCCCGCCTCCTGGTGGTAGAGGGCAGTAGTGATCCCAGAGATCATTCATGCGACTACTCGGCTGCAGAATAAGTGACAACAAGCAGCAACAGATAGCAGCGATCGTTTATTTTTTCCTCTTGCCTGAACTTTTAACATGGAGGATTACATATCTAAAATAAAACAGTTTTCTAAACTGGACTTTCAATCGAAGCAGGAGGTAATAATTAAAGGAAGATCTCCATCGAGACAGAGAGACTTTTAAAACTGGAGAAAGATAAGGAAGACTTCTATAAACAAGTTATTGATGCTTTTGTTCAAAAGCAGCGGCGCATGGACTTCATTTATAAGTAAAGGTAAGACCATAATAACGTTTTTTTTTAATTAAATGTGCTTTTTTGTGTGCTACAGTTTGTATGTGTAAAGTTAAAGTTAAGTGATGTGGTGAAATTTGTCCTCTGCATTTGACCCATCCCCTTGCTCACCCCCTGGGAGGTGAGGGGAGCAGTGGGCAGCAGCGGCGCCACGCCCGAGAATCATTTTTGGTGATTTAACCCCCAATTCCAACCCTTGATGCTGAGTGCCAAGCAGGGAAGAATGCTGCTATGAGCTTTTAAACATAACCCGTTAACTGCTGCCAATCAAATGGTGAATAAGATACTCTTTAGGGTTCATATGTTTGTAAATCTGACTGTGATGAAGTCAGTGCCTCACCAGCCATGAACCTCACCACACGTCACTTATATATATATATATATATATATATATATATATATATATATACACACACAAATACATATATACACATACATACATATAAATATACATAACACTTTTGTTATAGCTCAGGAAATGAACGGCAATACCTCAAAATGAGGGCTTTTTCAGCATTTTTTGGTGGGATTAAATACTAGACTAATCAGATTAATTACATTATATTGATTTTAAATTTAATGCACACATCATTGAATAATGTAATATACCACTATATTTATTTTACATATAATGTACATATCATTGAATAATGTAATATACCACTATATCCAGTATATTTCAAATTTAAAGTACACATTATTGAATAATGTAATACATCACATTGTTTTACATATAATGTACACATGCAATATACCACTGTATTGATTTTAAATGTAATGCACAAATCATTCAATTATGTAATATACCACTATATTGATTTAAAATGTAATGTACACATCAATAAATAATGTAATATAGCACTATATTGATTATAGATTGAATGCACATACTGCATCATTAAATAATGCAATACATCACTTTATTCATTTTAAACGTAACGTACACATAAAATAATGTAATATATTCATGCATAGATAGGTTATAATACAAACCCCGTTTCCATATGAGTTGGGAAATTGTGTTAGATGTAAATATAAACGGAATACAATGATTTGCATATCAATTTCAACCCATATTCAGTTGAATATGCTACAAAGACAACATATTTGATGTTCAAACTGATAAACATTTTTTATTTTGCAAATAATCATTAACTTTAGAATTTGACACCAGCAACACGTGACAAAGAAGTTGGGAAAGCTGGCAATAAATACTGCTAAAGTTGAGGAATGCTCATCAAACACTTATTTGGAACATCCCACAGGTGAACAGGCTAATTGGGAACAGGTGGGTGCCATGATTGGGTATAAAAGTAGATTCCATGAAATGCTCAGTCATTCACAAACAAGGATGGGGCGAGGGTCACCACTTTGTCAACAAATGCGTGAGCAAATTGTTGAACAGTTTAAGAAAAACCTTTCTCAACCAGCTATTCCAAGGAATTTAGGGATTTCACCATCTACGGTCTGTAATATCATCAAAGGGTTCAGAGCATCTGGAAAAATCACTGCACGTAAGCAGCTAAGCCTGTGACCTTCGATCCCTCAGGCTGTACTGCATCAACAAGCGACATCAGTGTGTAAATGATATCACCACATGGGCTCAGGAACACTTCAGAAACCCACTGTCAGTAACGGCAGCTGGTCGCTACATCTGTAAGTGCAAGTTAAAACTCTCCCATGCAAGGCGAAAACCGTTTATCAACAACACCCAGAAACGCCGTCGGCTTCGCTGGGCCTGAGCTCATCTAAGATGGACTGATACAAAGTGGAAAAGTGTTCTGTGGTCTGACCAGTCCACATTTCAAATTGTTTTTGGAAACTGCACGTCGTGTCCTCCGGACCAAAGAGGAAAAGAACCATCCGGATTGTTATAGGCGCAAAGTTGAAAAGCCAGCATCTGTGATGGTATGGGGGTGTATTAGTGCCCAAGACATGGGTAACTTACACATCTGTGAAGGCGCCATTAATGCTGAAAGGTACATACAGGTTTTGGAGCAACATATGTTGCCATCCAAGCAACGTTACCATGGACGCCCCTGCTTATTTCAGCAAGACAATGCCAAGCCACGTGTTCATTCAACGTGGCTTCATAGTAAAAGAGTGCGGGTACTAGACTGGCCTGCCTGTAGTCCAGACCTGTCTCCCATTGAAAATGTGTGGCGCATTATGAAGCCTAAAATACCACAACGAAGACCCCCGGACTGTTGAACAACTTAAGCTGTACATCAAGCAAGAATGGGGAAAGAATTCCACCTGAGAAGCTTAAAAAATGTGTCTCCTCAGTTCCCAAACGTTTACTGAATGTTGTTAAAAGGAAAGGCCATGTAACACAGTGGTGAACATGCCCTTTCCTAACTACTTTGGCACGTGTTGCAGCCATGAAATTCTAAGTTAAAAATAAAGTTTATGAGTTTGAACATCAAATATCTTGTCTTTGTAGTGCATTCAATTAAATATGGGTTGAAAAAGGATTTGCAAATCATTGTATTCCGTTTATATTTACATCTAACACAATTTCCCAACTCATATGGAAACGGGGTTTGTAGTATGAAGTCAGCCTAATGCTGGTCACAACAAAAAAGCATTGTCTATGCTAAAAACAAGACAACATTCAAATGTATATAAAAAAAAACCACACTCCTGCTCTCAGAGCACCCGTAATTCGCACTTTACAATTTCCACGCTCATTTAATTCCTGATACATCTCAACTTTACCATGAAAAAAGGCATACGCCAGGTTTTTGTGCGTAAGCAAGCTTGATGCATGAGTCCCCTGGTCCATCCCCTCATTAAAACCAGAGAGAATCATGTGTGTGCACAGATAAAAAAAACAAAAAAACATGGTGAGCTCATCGTGTTTGACTCTTCAAGCAAAAAGTAACTTCTAAAGCGTTCCCTTTTGCCTGAAGGTGGAAAAATATTTCCTTAAACCGAACATTGATCCTCCGCATAGCCTTGAATGGAGCCTGCTGGCAGATGACGTTCTTTGTTAACGTCCTTCCTCGCAGTCGTGACTATGATAGAATAGAAGAACTGAACGCTTTGTTGTCATCAAATGTGAGAGCATGACAGAAATACAGTCAACTATTCTATTAGGTGCTGATGAAATACAACAAACAATAAATACCATGTTGAAATAAATACAAATAACAATAAGATCAGCAGTGATACAGTGAAAGAAAAGCCGTGTAAGACAGAGGAGTCATACTCACTTTCATTGAGGGCCACATTGCAGTTATGGCTGCTCTCAGAGGGCCGCTTGTACCCGTGAATTCTTTATGAATAGAAATGTATAAGGATTCAACTCATGATATTATTATGCAATTGCTGTTTCATTTGGTTATTCTATATATATATAATTTGGTTTATATATACATACATATATATATTTTTGGGTTATTTTATATATATATATATATATATATATATATATATATATAAATACACACATATATATATACGGTATATATATATATATATATATATATATATATATATATAAATAAAATATATAATATTATAATTATAATAACTATAATATTACTTATTAAATATAATAATATTTAATACATGTTTGCTACTTTTATTTTGAAATGTGTAATAAATAAGTGCTTTTTATCCTTCGAAATATGTAATAAATGTGTTTTATTTTTACTTTGACATATGTAATACATGTGCGCTATTTTTACTTTAAAATATGTAATACATGTGCACTACTTTTATCTTATAAATATGTAATAAATGTGTGCTACATTTACTTCGAAATATGTAATAAATCTGTTTTATTTTTACTAAGACATAGGTAATAAATGTGCGCTACTTTTGTTTTTAAAATGTATAATAAATGTGCACTTCTTTTATTTTAAAATATGTAATAAATGTGCACTACTTTTATTTTATAAATATGTAACACATGTTTGTTTCCATTACTTTGAAAGGTGTGATAAATGTGTGCAACTTTTACTTTGAAATATGTAATAAATCAGTTTTATTTTTACTACATGTGCACTACTTTTACTTTTAAAATATGTAATAAATGTGCACTACTTTTGTTTTATGAATATGTAATACATTTTTTCTACCATTACTTTGAAAGGTGTAATAAATGTGTGCAACTTTTACTTTGAAATATGTAATACATGTGTTTTATATTTACGTTAAAATATGTAATAAATGTGTTTTATATTTACTTTAAAATATGTAATAAATGTGCACTACTTTTATCTTATAAATATGTAATAAATATTTGCTACCTTTACTTTGAAAAATGTCATTAATGTGTGCAACTTTAACTTTAAAAATATGTAATAAATGTGCACTACTTTTACTTTATAAATATGTAATAAATGTGCACTACTTTTATTTCATAAATATGTAATACATGTTTGCTACCATTACTTTGCAAGGTGTAATAAATGTGTGCAACTTGTACTTTGAAATATGTAATAAATCTGTTTTATTTTTATTTTGACATATGTAATAAATGCGTGCTACTTCAACTTTGAAATGCGTTACTTTTACTTTGAAATATGTAATAAATCTGTTTTATATTTACTTTGACATATGTAATAAATGTGTGCTACTTTTAAAATATGTAATAAATGTGCACTACTTTTACTTAAAAAATATGTAATAAATGTGCACTACTTTTGTTTTATGAATATGTAATACATTTTTTTCTACCATTACTTTGAAAGGTGTAATAAATGTGTGCAACTTTTACTTTGAAATATGTAATACATGTGTTTTATATTTACGTTAAAATATGTAATAAATGTGTTTTATATTTACTTTAAAATATGTAATAAATGTGCACTACTTTTATCTTATAAATATGTAATAAATATTTGCTACCTTTACTTTGAAAAATGTCATTAATGTGTGCAACTTTAACTTTAAAAATATGTAATAAATGTGCACTACTTTTACTTTATAAATATGTAATAAATGTGCACTACTTTTATTTCATAAATATGTAATACATGTTTGCTACCATTACTTTGAAAGGTGTAATAAATGTGTGCAACTTTTACTTTGAAATATGTAATAAATCTGTTTTATTTTTATTTTGACATATGTAATAAATGCGTGCTACTTCAACTTTGAAATGCGTTACTTTTACTTTGAAATATGTAATAAATCTGTTTTATTTTTACTTTGACATATGTAATAAATGTGTGCTACTTTTAAAATATGTAATAAATGTGCACTACTTTTACTTTAAAAATATGTAATAAATGTGCACTACTTTTGTTTTATGAATATGTAATACATTTTTTTCTACCATTACTTTGAAAGGTGTAATAAATGTGTGCAACTTTTACTTTGAAATATGTAATACATGTGTTTTATATTTACGTTAAAATATGTAATAAATGTGTTTTATATTTACTTTAAAATATGTAATAAATGTGCACTACTTTTATCTTATAAATATGTAATAAATATTTGCTACCTTTACTTTGAAAAATGTCATTAATGTGTGCAACTTTAACTTTAAAAATATGTAATAAATGTGCACTACTTTTACTTTATAAATATGTAATAAATGTGCACTACTTTTATTTCATAAATATGTAATACATGTTTGCTACCATTACTTTGAAAGGTGTAATAAATGTGTGCAACTTTTACTTTGAAATATGTAATAAATCTGTTTTATTTTTATTTTGACATATGTAATAAATGCGTGCTACTTCAACTTTGAAATGCGTTACTTTTACTTTGAAATATGTAATAAATCTGTTTTATATTTACTTTGACATATGTAATAAATGTGTGCTACTTTTAAAATATGTAATAAATGTGCACTACTTTTACTTTAAAAATATGTAATAAATGTGCACTACTTTTGTTTCATAAATATGTAATACATTTTTGCTACCATTATTTTGAAAGGTGTAATAAAAAAGTGCAACTTACTCTTTGTAATATGTAATAAATGTGTTTTATTTTTACTTTGACATACGTAATACATGTGCAGTACTTTTACTTTATAAACATGTAACAAATGTTTGCTACTTTTTACTTTGAAAGGTGCAATACATGCGTGCTACTTCAACTTTGAAATGTGTTACTTTTACTTTGAAATATGTAATAAATCTGTTTTATTTTTACTTTGACTTATGTAATAAATGTGTGCTGCTTTAACTTTAAAAATATGTAATAAATGTGCACTACTTTTGTTTCATAAATATGTATTAAATGTTTGCTACTTTTATTTTGAAATGTGTAATAAAAAAGTGTTTTTTATATTCAAAATATGTAATAAATGTGTTTTATTTTTACTTTGACACATGTAATACACGTGCGCTACTTTTATCTTATAAATATGTAATAAATGTTTGCTCCTTTTACTTTGAAAGGTGTAATAAATGTGTGCTACTTTTACTTTGAAAGGTGTAATAAATGTGTGCTACATTTACTTCGAACTATGTAATAAATGTGTTTTATTTTTACTTTGGCATATGTAATAAATGTGCGCTACTTTTGTTTTTAAAATGTGTAATAATTGTGCACTACTTTTACTTTAAAATATGTAATACATGTGCACTACATTTATCTTATAAATATGTAATACATGTTTGCTACCTTTACTTTGAAAAATGTCATTAATGTGTGCAACTTTTACTTTGCAATATGTAATAAATGTGTTTTATTTTTACTTGGACATATGTAATACATGTGCACTACTTTTATTTTATAAATATGTAACATAGGCTCCAGCACCGCCCGCTACCCCGAAAGGGACAAATGGTAGAAAATGGATGGATGGAGGGTAACAAAATGTGTAATAAATGTGCACTACTTTTACTTTAAAATATGTAATAAATGTGCACTACTTTTACTTTAAAATATGTAATAAATGTGCACTACTTTTACTTTAAAATATGTAATAAATGTGCACTACTTTTACTTTAAAATATGTAATAAATGTGCACTACTTTTACTTTAAAATATGTAATAAATGTGCACTACTTTTATCTTACAAATATGTAATACATGTTTGCCACCATTACTTTGAAAGGTGTAATAAATGTGTGCAACTTTTACTTTGAAATATGTAATAAATCAGTTGTATTTTTACTTTAACATATGTAATAAATGTGTGCTACTTTAACTTTAAAAATATGTAATAAATGTGCACTACTTTTACTTTAAAATATGTAATAAATGTGCACTACTTTTATTTCATAAATATGTAATACATGTTTGCTAACATTACTTTGAAAGGTGTAATAAATGTGTGCAACTTACTCTTTGAAATATGTAATAAATCTGTTTTATTTTTACTACATGTGCACTACTTTTACCGTACTTTAAAAATATGTAATAAATGTGCACTACTTTTGTTTCATAAATATGTAATACATTTTTTCTACCATTACTTTGAAAGGTGTAATAAATGTGTGCAACTTTTACTTTGAAATTATCATAAATGTGTTTTATTTTTACTTTGACATATGTAATAAATGTGCACTACTTTTATCTTATAAATATGTAATAAATGTTTGCTACCTTTACTTTGAAAAATGTCATTAATGTGTGCAACTTTAACTTAAAAAATATGTAATAAATGTGCACTACTTTTACTTTATAAATATGTAATAAATGTGCACTACTTTTACTTTAAAAATATGTAATAAATGTGCACTACTTTTACTTTAAAAATATGTAATAAATGTGCACTACTTTTACTTTAAAAATATGTAATAAATGTGCACTACTTTTATTTCATAAATATGTAATACATGTTTGCTACCATTACTTTGAAAGGTGTAATAAATGTGTGCAACCTTTACTTTGATATATGTAATAAATCTGTTTAATTCTTACGTTGAAATATGTAATAAATGTGTTTTATTTTTACTTTGACATATGTAATAAATGTGCACTACTTTTACTTTAAAATATGTAATAAATGTGCACTACTTTTATCTTATAAATATGTAATAAATGTTTGCTACCTTTACTTTGAAAAATGTCATTAATGTGTGCAACTTTAACTTTAAAAATATGTAATAAATGTGCACTACTTTTACTTTATAAATATGTAATACATGTTTGCTACCATTACTTTGAAAGGTGTAATAAATGTGTGCAACTTTTACTTTGAAATATGTAATAAATCTGTTTTATTTTTATTTTGACGTATGTAATAAATACATGTTACTTCAACTTTGAAATGCGTTACTTTTACTTTGAAATATGTAATAAATCTGTTTTATTTTTACTTTGACATATGTAATAAATGTGCACTACTTTTACTTTAAAAAATATGTAATAAATGTGCACTACTTTTGTTTCATAAATATGTAATACATTTTTGCTACCATTACTTTGAAAGGTGTAATAAAAGTGTGCAACTTACTCTTTGTAATATGTAATAAATGTGTTTTATTTTTACTTTGACATACGTAATAAATGTGCAGTACTTTTACTTTATAAACATGTAACAAATGTTTGCTACTTTTTACTTTGAAAGGTGCAACACATGCGTGCTACTTCAACTTTGAAATGTGTTACTTTTACTTTGAAATATGTAATAAATCTGTTTTATTTTTACTTTGACATATACGTAATAAATGTGCAGTACTTTTACCTTACAAACATGTAACAAATGTTTGCTACTTTTACTTTGAAAGGTGCAACACATGCGTGCTACTTCAACTTTGAAATGTGATACTTTTACTTTGAAATATGTAATAAAAATGTGCACTTCTTTGACTTTGTGAATGAAGTCGAGGGGTTGTCTGGCCCCGCCCCCCAGCTCACCGCCAGCCAATAGGTGAGGAGTTAGTGGGGAGTAGGGGGTGTGGGGGGGTGTCTGGGAGGCTATAAGAGCAGCGAGAAAGAGAGCGGGAAGATCACACTTCTTCTTGTCGGGCGTCTGCCCACCCAGCACTCACTTGCCGAGACCCTCTGCCTCTCGCACTCGCCTCCTCCTCCTCCTCCTCCTCCTCCTCCTCCAGCCTTGAGGGAGATCGTCAGTTGAGGCTGAAGAGGCGGAGGCTGGCCCTTCTTGATGGAGAGTTTTTAGGAGCGAGAAGATGGAAAGAGGAGGCGTGATGAACGCCACGGAGATCCCGGGCTACAACAACCGCACTCAAACGTCGGGGACCCTGCTCTCCAAGGAGGACCCGGCGGGCAGGCGGGGCTCCTCGGCGGGATGCTACGAGCAGCTGCTCATCTCCACCGAGGTCTTCCTGACGCTGGGCGTGGTCAGCCTGCTGGAGAACATCCTGGTGGTGGTGGCCATCGTGAAGAACAAGAACCTGCACTCGCCCATGTACTTCTTCATCTGCAGCCTGGCGGTGGCCGACATGCTGGTGAGCGCCTCCAACGCCTCGGAGACCGTCGTCATCGCGCTCATCAACGACGGCAGCCTGAGCATCCCCGTCACGCTCATCAAGAGCATGGACAACGTCTTCGACTCCATGATCTGCAGCTCGCTGCTGGCGTCCATCTGCAGCCTGCTGGCCATCGCCATCGACCGCTACATCACCATCTTCTACGCGCTGCGCTACCACAACATCGTCACCTTCAGGCGGGCCACGCTGGTCATCAGCAGCATCTGGGTCTGCTGCATCATGTCGGGCGTGCTCTTCATCGTCTACTCGGAGAGCACCGCCGTGCTCATCTGCCTCATCAGCATGTTCTTCACCATGCTGGTGCTCATGGCCTCGCTCTACGTGCACATGTTCCTGCTGGCGCGCCTGCACATGAAGCGCATCGCCGCGCTGCCGGGCAACGGGCCCGTGCAGCAGCGGGCCAACATGAAGGGCGCCATCACGCTCACCATCCTGCTGGGCGTCTTCGTGGTGTGCTGGGCGCCCTTCTTCCTGCACCTCATCCTCATGATCAGCTGCCCCCGCAACCCCTACTGCACCTGCTTCATGTCGCACTTCAACATGTACCTCATCCTCATCATGTGCAACTCCGTCATCGACCCCATCATCTACGCCTTCCGCAGCCAGGAGATGAGGATGACCTTCAAGGAGATCTTCTGCTGCTCGCACGCCCTCCTGTGCGTGTGAACTTTGACCTCCGCTTGATGTGAAACGCAGGTTCGCCTGTTTGAAAAAAACAAATGCAACCCAAAGTACTGGGACACCTGCAGGAAGTGGAATTCTAAGCCCGCCTTCGTGGACATGGCAACAGGAAGAAGCCTCATTCTCGCACGCCAGCGAGCCATTACTTATGCCCACACGGGTAAAGTGTGCCTCCCTACCGTCGCCACGAAAGGACAATTGGATACGAGAAGCGAGAAAATAAAGTGGAAAAGGAGCAAAAAGGAAAGTCGCATATAATGCTAATTATCATGAAAATAATAATAATAAAACGCTTTGTTTTGCTTGAATGTATAACTTCTTAGCACGTCCTCTGCAGAGGACATTTTTGTTTCGCACAACAGGGCTACGTCCCTTAAAAAGAATATATAATTTATATGGGTGCACAAAAAATGGATTCACATCCAAATCGCGATTGTCAATCATCCCAATTATGTATTATACATACATACATACAGACAGATATGTGTTTGTATGTGTATATACATATATATATATATATATATATATATATACATATATATATATATATATATATATATATATATATATATATATATACACATGGAGGAGATTGGCTGGTAGTAGGTTGCACCGGCCTGTGTGTGGATTTGTTGTTGTATATACGTATATATATATATATATATATATATATATATATATATATATATATGAGTGTGTGTGTGTGTGTGTGTGTGTGTGTGCATGTGGATGGATGGATGTAGGTATGTAAATGTGTGTATGTGTGTATGTATGTGTTTGTATGTATATATATGTGTGTGTATGTTTGGGTATAGGTATGTGTGTGTTTATAGATGTGTATATCTATGTGTATATGTATATATGCATATGTGTGTATATGTATGTATATATGTGTGTATGTGTGTATGTATGTATGTATGTGTATGTATGTATATACATATATATATATATATATATATATATATATATATATATATATATATATATATATATATATATATATATATATATATATATATATATATATATATATATATATATATATATATATATATGTATGTATATTTCTGGGGGTACGCTCTGGGCCTGCTTGTAAGGCGGGGGTCGGCGCCTCAGGCTACTGCATCCGGGCTGCGTGTCTGGAGCTTCTGGGTCTTACCGTCCATCCCTTCCGGGTGCCCGTCTTGGTTGGGTCCTGCTGGGTCTCGTCCCCGCATCCATTGTGGTAGTGACCTTGTGTGTCAGCATGTCTGTGATCTTCTTTTAAATATATTTTTTATATATATATAATACGAATAATTATTATTATTATTATTATTATTATTATTATTATTATTATTATTTATTTATTTATTTTTTAATATATTTTATTTTATTTTTTATTTTTCCCCTCCCTCAGGGGGGAAACTCGACTGGGCGGTTGCTGGTTGTTCCATCTCCATCGTTGGGGTCCATGCGAGTGGGGTGTGTGATTCCTGTGGCCGTGCTCTCCAGGGGTGGGGGGTGGTCTGGTGGGGGCCCGGTTGCTGGTGAGGCGGGAGGCGGTCTTCCCGTCCGGTTGCGGGGAGTCTCCGGGGCCCCCGGGCGGGGCGTCCCGCCTTT
>NC_084554.2:44290000-44300000 GCF_033978685.3 Nerophis lumbriciformis
CACCCCTATTATTTAATTGTCCAAAAACAAAATGTCTACTATAGAGGACGCTGGTTTCCCACACTAGATTGATTGACTTTTTACAAGAGTTAAAAATTCAAAACCGCTCTTTGATGGGTCAGTATGAGGCCCTGTGGACCAGGTTGGAAAATCCCTGGTAACGACGGCATGATGTCCCGGGAAGAGAAATGGTATGTAACAGGAACAAATCAGGTTTTTACCCACTTCAAGCGTGAGTGAAGAATGAGTAAAGAATGCACTACCAACCTGATAGGTCCGAAAGAGAAAGAGATGATACAGTATTATTGCTCACAGATGCCACCTGGTGGTTGTTTCCTGGAAAAATTCACCAACCCTCACTCTTTCATGATTCGGTCACACGCAGGATTCTCACAGGAATGAGGCAATGTAATTGTTTGTATTTGGAAGTGGCAGACGATGACACCTGTACTGAAGTAATGTACACTTCAGGTAAAGATTTTCTACATCTGAAGAGACTTGTATCTGATATAGACCTGTCATCAACACACCAGGATTCTGTACCATCAGCCAGCCAGACTTAAGTAGAAGAACAAAAGTGATCAACAATATCGAAGAGGAAGAAAGATAGCAACTACTGGAGAAACAGGCAATATTGAAGAGGACAATTTTTGAAGGAAAAAAAACTAAAAAAAAAAGACTTCATAATCTACTCCATGAGTCCAAGGTCAGTATGTTCTCAACAAAGTAGTTGCAGTGCTTTTCTTTTTTAGCTTCCTGATTGGCTACTTTTCGCACTGCGCCTCAATTCACAGAGTGATTTTTTTATGCTTTCGGTTGATTTTGTCAGCCCCAATTTTTGGTGCAAACTCACTCCCAGCACACCTCAGCCCACAAGTTGATCTTATTAGACCAGAGGTGTCGAACTCATTTTAGATCGGGGGGGGCACTGCATGTCAACATCTCGGCCAGTGCCACACCCACAAAATGCCCAAGCAACCATTTCCACATCAACACCGTATGAAAAAAATAGTCAAAAACAGAAGGCGACAACGTCCGCAGGAACCTACCACATAGCGAAGGACATATACTACTTGATTTCCTATTATGCAGCTCAATTTTATTTGACACTTATTGAGATAGGCTCCAGCGCCCCCCACGACCCCAAAGGGAATAAGCGGTAGAAAATGGATGGATGGATGAAATATATTGTGTGACATCATGCACAAAAGTGCACTTTATTTATTTTATAATATTGTAGTGGCGTTCTGTACAAAAAGTGCACTTTATTTTAGTGTTGTTTTGATATGTCATCTGAGTGACATCATGCACAAAAGTGCACTAATAGCTTGTTTTTAAATGTCTCTGACAATCTTGCACTTTCTGTTTTGGAAATGACATGAATGTTTGTGCCACTGCTTAATAACTGTTTAATAAATACACTTTTGGTAAATTGACTTAGTTGTGATTTCCCTCTCTGCATGAAAGTTTAAAGGGGAACATTATCACCAGACCTATGTAAGCGTCAATATATACCTTGATGTTACAGAAAAAAGACCATATATTTTTTTAACCGATTTCCGAACTCTAAACGGGTGAATTTTGGCGAATTAAACGCCTTTCTAATATTCGCTCTCGGAGCGATGACGTCACGTTGTGACGTCACATCAGGAAGCAATCTGCCATTTTCTCAAACACCGAGTCAAATCAGCTCTGTTATTTTCTGTTTTTTCGACTGTTTTCCGTACCTTGGAGACATCATGCCTCGTCGGTGTGTTGTCGGAGGGTGTAACAACACGAACAGGGACGGATTCAAGTTGCACCAGTGGCCCAAAGATGCGAAAGTGGCAAGAAATTGGACGTTTGTTCCGCACACTTTACCGACGAAAGCTATGCTACGACAGAGATGGCAAGAATGTGTGGATATCCTGCGACACTCAAAGCAGATGCATTTCCAACGATAAAGTCAAAGAAATCTGCCGCCAGACCCCCATTGAATCTGCCGGAGTGTGTGAGCAATTCAGGGACAAATGACCTCGGTAGCACGGCAAGCAATGGCGGCAGTTTGTTCCCGCAGACGAGTGAGCTAAACCCCCTGGATGTCTTGGCTCACACCGTCCCTTAAACTGGACAGATCAGCTTTCAGGAAAAGAGCGCGGATGAGGGTATGTCTACAGAATATATTAATTGATGAAAATTGGGCTGTCTGCACTCTCAAAGTGCATGTTGTTGCCAAATGTATTTCATATGCTGTAAACCTAGTTCATAGTTGTTAGTTTCCGTTAATGCCAAACAAACACATACCAATCGTTGGTTAGAAGGCGATCGCCGAATTCGTCCTCGCTTTCTCCCGTGTCGCCGGCTGTCGTGTCGTTTTCGTCGGTTTCGCTTGCATACGGTTCAAACCGATATGGCTCAATAGCTTCAGTCTCTTCATCAATTTCGTTTTTGCTACCTGCCTCCACACTACAACCATCCGTGTCAATACATTCGTAATCTGTTGAATCGCTTAAGCCGCTGAAATCCGAGTCTGAATCCAAGCTAATGTCGCTATAGCTTGCTGTTCTTTCTGCCATGTTTGTTTGTGTTGACTTCACTGTGTGACGTCACAGGAAAATGGACGGGTGTTTATAACGATGGTAAAAATCAGGCACTTTGAAGCTTTTTTTAGGGATATTGCGTGATAGGTAAAATTTTGAAAAAAACTTTTAAAAATATAATAAGCCACTGGGAACTGATTTTTAATGGTTTTAACCATTCTGAAATTGTGATAATGTTCCCCTTTAAAATGAGCATATATTAATGTATTATATATATATATATATATATATATATATATATATATATTAATATATTAATTAAAATGAGCATATATTAATGCAGTATGAAGAAGAATGTTTTAATGTAGACACATAGAATCATCATACTGCTGTGATTATATGCATCTAGGGCTGCAACTAACGATTCATTTGATAATCGATTAATCTGTCGATTATTACTTTGATTAATCGATTAATAATCGGATAAAAGAGACAAACTACATTTCTATCCTTTCCAGTATTTCAGTGAAAAAACCCAGCATACTGGCACCGCACTTATTTTGATTATTGTTTCTCAGCTGTTTGTACATGTTGCAGTTTGCAAATAAAGGTTTATAAATAAATAAATAAAAAATTGCCTCTGCTCATGCGCATAGCATAGATCCAACGAATCGATGACTAAATTAATCGCCAACTATTTTTATAATCGATTTTAATCAATTAAATCGATTAGTTGTTGCAGCCGTATATGTAATCAAGTGTTCATTCAAGGCTAAGGCAAAATATGGATATATATATGGTGTATCGTGACATGGCCTAAAAATATCAAGATATTAATAAAAGGCCATATCGCCCAGCCCTACATTGATGACGGTTTTTGAATGCATTTTTAAAGTGATTTAGAGGTAGAATTGATTGCTCCCATTAGCTGCATTGCTAGCCACCAAGAGCAAATAAATTTTTTAGGGGTGTAACGCATACTTGCCAACCTTGAGACCTCCGATTTCGGGAGGTGGGGGCATGGTCGGGGGAGGGGGCGTGGTTAAGAGGGGAGGAGTATATTGACAGCTAGAATTCACCAAGTCAAGTATTTCGAACATATATATATATATATATATATATATATATATCTACATCCTGAAAATATGCAAACAAAACTGTGTTTAGATCATTTATACTTCAAACTTGCATAAATAAATCTTAAGGAATATAACATAACTTGGCTTCTGAGAGCTTCAAAATGTAATGAATAAAATGCTAAAGTTGTTGATAAACAAGCAATTATTTTAATAATTAAATATGGTCATTTTAAATGAATTATTATGATAATTTAAAATTAATTATTTCAAATATGTTTATTTTAATTCTATGGCTGGATGTAGTAAGGAGTCAGAAAAAATACAAATAAAAATACAATTAATTTTGATGTTTTTAGCAAAATATAGTAAAAATGTATTTAGTTTTTTTTTTTAAATTAATAAATGTATTTATTTTTAGGTAAGATAAACATAATAATACAATTTGTCTCTAGTCTGGATGATTTAGTTCTTGTCACCCTGTTGTCCTCCCGTCGTGAAAAAAGGCTGTCCTCACTCAGGTCCGCATGGAGCTGGAGGGGGCGTGGCCTCCAGCTCCGGCTGAAAATTGGGAGATTTTCGGGAGAATATTTGTCCCGGGAGGTTTTCGGGAGAGGCGCTGAATTTAGGGAGTCTCCCGGAAAATTCGGGAGGGTTGGCAAGTATGGTGTAACGGTACACAAAAATTTCGGTGTGGTACGTACCTCGGTTTAGAGGTCACGGTTCGGTTAATTTTCGGTACAGTAAGAAAACACCAAAATATACATTTGTGGCTTATTTATTTACCAAATTTGCAAAATCTTCCACCAAAAATATTTTTCAAAGTGGAATATTTGATGTGAAGTAATCGGAGCCTTGGATAGGTCAATAATTCATAATAACATTGATTTTGATTCAATATTATGTTTTGAGCAATGAGTTTGAAAAAAAAAAAAAAAAACAGCTTCGTTTTATTAGTCAACATTGCAACTTTTTCTAAATGACATTTCACCTTTAAGCTTTTTTATTTCACTTTTGTTATGTTTTTGTTTATTTTATTAGTATTTTTTAGAATGTGCCGTGGGCCTTTAAAACATTAGCTGTGGGCCGCAAATGGCGCACTCTTGACACCCCTGCTATAGATAATAAAAAAATTAATCTGATAAATCTATGGATAAAAAGCAGAGCATGGCGACGCATGCACGTTTATCATAACTCTCTCTCTCTCTCTCTCTGCCCCTCCCTCACCAATTCTGCTGTGCACACAATTTGTTTTGTTTTGTCATGTCTGTGATCATGTTTTGTTTAGTTATGTTTTGCTTGGTTTTTGTACACTTTTTAGTTCTTGTCTTCACTCCCTTGCTTTGTCACCATACTAACCATTAGTTTCACCTGGTTCACATCCTCATGTCATGCACCTGTCTCACGTTTTCCCATTTTGAGTCACGTACCTGTTTTCACTAATCATGTCACCAGTATTTAAGCTTTTCATTTTCTGTTGGGCGGCCTGGCGACATCACATTCATGCTCTGCACTCTTGACACGCTGCTTACTCTGTCCAGGTCATAGTTCATGCTGCTCTTTTCTTGCCACGTACGTTTTTTGTTTATTCAAGCCACTGTTTTGTACCTCCGCTGTGAGCGCCTTTTGTTTGTTCCTTTTTTCTATAGTTCTGCCTTTGTGCGAGTTTTGTTTTATTAGCCAAGTTTGTTCCCCGCCTTGTGCGCGCCTTTTGTTTATACTTTTTATAAACTATTGATTAAATCATGTATTTAACTTCACGCCATGTCCGCTCCAAATCATTTGTTTTTAACCCCTTCTTAACCCTGAACGTACATTGAAAATACACGCAACCCTAACTCAATATGCCGGACATTTGAGGCATTTAAGAAACTCCGCTCGGACAGCCCCGCAAAAGAGGACATGTCCAGTGAGAAGAGGATGTATGGTTAGTCTATTGTAGCCCGTTAGCTGTTAGCATGCCGTGTGTTGTGCCTCGGTGTGGATTGTTTACACAACGTGCGTTACGCTACTTAATATGTCCGTGTGGAAACTCGTTCGGTATACCTCCAAACCGAACCGGAACCCCCGTCCCGAAACGGTTCGATACAAATACACGCACCGTTACACCCCTACCAGTGACGTGCGGTCACTAGAGGCAGGTGAGGCCCTGCCTCACCTGCCTCTCTGCCTTTTTCTTTCATGGAAAGAAAGAAAAATGTAAAAAGAAAACAAATTAATTAAATTGTTATATGTATTCAGTGATTATATTATAAAGTTATTTTCCATTTAACTTCACCAGTTTTCGATTATTTTTATTCAAAATCGCTGAATTTTCACTTTCGCCGTTCAAATACTGAGAAGAGACAGTGCGGTGATCAGCAGCCAGTTGAGGCACGTCACTCAGTGCCTCAACATGGATTGCGGACTCGGCTAACTGCTGGCCTGCTGTGCAGTGAGACCGTATTGCTATATGAACTATATTATACATTTCCATAGTTTAGTTAGCTGAGGTATATAATGTACAGTGTATTTTGTCAACAACTGTATGTGTGTAACGTATTTCTTGTGCTGAGCAATCATAAAACTGCTGCGAAGACGCACTGTGTGAGGCTCGCAGTAATCCCGCCTCCTGGTGCCGGTTAATGCACCCCCGCCGCAGAATGCACCCCCCGACGTGAGCGCCACACCAACCAAAGCCCACACCCAAACCCTCCACGTGCAAGACCGAATCCACCTAAAAAAAGTCACTTAACAAGAAGCCAAAAAGTGCAAAAACAACAATGCTCGCGCCGGAGGAGCCGTGAACGACTGCAGGGACACAACATTAGGTACACCTGCAGACCGCAGCACGGATTTCATATTTCATTCATTCACAACTCCTCCAACACGAACACCACTGTTCCCACACTTATAAGTAAAGGTAAGACCATAATAACGTTTTTTTAATTAAATGTGCTTTTTTGTGTGCTACAGTTTGTATGTGTAAAGTTAAAGTTAATGTACCAATGATTGTCACACACACACTAGGTGTGGTGAAATTTGTCCTCTGCATTTGACCCATCCCCTTGATCACCCCCTGGGAGGTGAGGGGAGCAGTGGGCAGCAGCGTCGCCGCGCCCGGGAATCATTTTTGGTGATTTAACCCCCAATTCCGACCCTTGATGCTGAGTGCCAAGCAGGGAAGAATGCTGGTATGAGCTTTTAAACATAACCCGTTAACTGCTGCCAATCAAATGGTGAATAAGATACTCTTTAGGGTTCATATGTTTGTAAATCTGACTGTGATGAAGTCAGTGCCTCACCAGCCATCAACCTCACCGCACGTCACTGCCAAACCGAACCGGAACCCCCGTACCGAAACGGTTCAATACAAATACACGTACCGTTACACCCCTACCATTTTTACATGTTAGATTGCAAAAAAAACCAAAATCTTTTGTCTTCTCGCAGTTCCCCTTTAAGAAACCCTGATCTAAACAGTCAGCTGGGGGGGGAAAAATTCAGATTTGGACAAAATCAGATTTGGTCCACTTTGGCCTGCAGTGTAAACGTAATCCTAGAGGTGAGGAAGTGAACGAGTTAATGGAGACTCATGAGCCTGGTTCATGACTCCTACTTCTCCTTTGCTGAACAGGACACACAATGTGAGCGGGGTAGGGATGTATCGAAGGGTCTTGGCTGAAAGGATGCAATTAGATTGCAGAAAGTCCTAAAACTGGGCAAAGAAATGTGCCAGACCTCATTAAAAAGAGAAAGAAGGGGAACTTTGTGTTCCCAATCTCTCATCATCAACGCAAGACCTTGAAGGCAACGCTGGACAGAAATAGCGACGCCCTGGCGAATGCCCGCTGCAATCGAAGCTAAACACGATCCAACCGAACTTTATCGTGCAGAATTGCATGAACCCCCAGGAGGGGAACAGAAGTGTGCAATCCTGACAAAGAATCATGAGACATGGCCGACACAAACAAAAAGATTGTTGCTCTCGCATAACAAAATGTTTGTACTTTGGCTGGCGGTCCACACAAAAACGTACGTGGCGCACACACAAAGATACCAATCAGGTGTCGGAGTGACCCAGACCCGAGTCGCGCTGACTCCGCAAAGAAAAGACTTTAAAAAAAATTTATAATTTTTGGACAAATTGGGTCGACGCTGTGTGTGGTGTCACTCTGTTGGCGTGAGCGGTCAGTGGAGTTGCTTGGTCGCTATGGTTACAGCATCAGCATCACTGACCAGCTATTGCTCATGTGTTACAGACGTCACTCGTGACTGGAGGTTCAAGGGAGGACTTGCTGCTGACTCACACCTTTTTAGACGGACCTTAAAAAGTCGGATTTGTTTTCCCATTCTTTTTACTATTCTGTGTGAAAGGCACCGACACGGAATGACTCGGCATATTCTCAGCTTTGAAGGCACAGTC
The DNA here is from genome assembly GCF_033978685.3 of Nerophis lumbriciformis. Lineage (NCBI taxonomy): Eukaryota > Metazoa > Chordata > Actinopteri > Syngnathiformes > Syngnathidae > Nerophis > Nerophis lumbriciformis. The sequence goes on from NC_084554.2 coordinate 44,298,001, forward strand.
TCTTGTTCATGCGGCTAATTGCTTCCAAAGGCCTGACGAATTTCCACATAGAAGGATCTTTACTAACAAATCAAATATTTTCATAGATTGCGACCTTCTGATTAAATATTTGAACAAAATTAGAGCCTTTGAGACATGAAATCCATTAAATGTTTTCATCTTAACACTTGCTTCACCCAGTTTTTGCCTCATCCCTCACTCAAATCGGGAGTGAAGAATAGCGTTTCCTCGAAAAGTCCGAAAGACAAAGAGATGATACAGTATTATCTGCTCACTGACCTAGTCCTGGATAAATTAAACAACCCCCGTTCCGCAACGCTTCAGTCGCTCGCAGGATTCTCACAGGAATGAGGCAACATTTCTGCAGAAGCCTCGAGTGTGTTCGAATGTAATTCACAGAGAATCCTCTAAGCGTCACTGCGATGGCTGTCACCCGGCCACTACAACACAACCACTACTGTGGTTAGCTGTATTGTTAGCATATCAGACAATATAGTACCGTATTTTTCGGACTATAAGTCGCAGTTTTTTTTTCATAGTTTGGCCGGGCTCCAGTGCGACTTATATATGTTTTTTTCCTTTTTTATTATGCATTTTCGGCAGGTGCGTCTTATACTCCGGTGCGACTTATACTCCGAAAAATACGGTAATTGGATATACTACTAAATTCCCCAGATTAAATCGTATATAATACATTTTCTGTTAGCCAACTGTAAACACTCGTGAAAAAAATACTACATTTAATAAATCTTCTGTTTCTAATAAAATGAAGCACATTAGTATTTTAGTGTCACTTGAGAAACAGCATCAAATGTAAACATTGTCACTAGAGATGTCCAGGCCGATATTATCGGCCGATAAATGCTTTAAAATGTAATATCGGAAATTATCGGTATCAGTTTCAACCTCCCGATTTTTCCGGGAGACTCCCGAATTTCAGTGCCCCTCCCGAAAATCTCCCGGGGCAACCATTCTACCGATTTCCACCCGGACGACATTATTGGGGGCAATGTTCCCTCTAAGGTGCGCGCCTGTGCAAATGCGCACTGCTCAAGCGTCCTCTGCGCACGGCAAATCTATGCCACGCACAAAATCTAATAAAAAAAATAAGCGCATAACAATTTTCGACACACGGACACTACAGAGAAAACAGTTTTCGTCATCATTGTTCAAATATTGTAACGTCTGCCGAGACGCGTTGAGGACATGAATTTCATCCATCACTTTACTGAGCAAAACTCTTTATTGTCGGCCATAAACACATCACCAAAACATTAGTAAAAAAAAATATATCTAGCAAAACTGGTCATTTCAAACCAGACCAAAAGCAACTTTGTTATATCAACAGCAGCCGCTCGCTCTTTCTCACTTGCGCCAACACATGCACATATGGCACTTGGCCAGTGATGCGTTTACAGCCACACAAAAAGTCGGACAACTCCAACACCACACATAAAGTGTAATTCCAGGTCGTTACACTATGATTTACCAAACAAATGTGTGCTTATTCTAGTGCGGAATCTTAATTTATAAATATTAATCATGAAATGATGTTAGTATATTAAATAAATACTAATAAAAAATATATTTTTACAAACAGGAAGTTGCAGGAATGTACACATGATCCCCTGCTTACATCTCATTGTGCAACATGTGAATGTTTTAATGGGAACTAAATGCAATGTCTGAAAGGGGTACAAATTATTTCCAAAGCAGGACCTCCACCCAGACAAACAATACAAGTACACAGTTCATGAAAAACAATATTTTTTGTTATTGTCATTATAAGTGGGCCTAAACACTTATATTAGAAAATAACCTCATGAAAATGACTGCTGTCATTTGATTATAATAATAAGAGAATGTTGTCTGTCTATCTGTGTTGGCCCTGCGATGAGGTGGGGACTTGTCCAGGGTGTACCCCGCCTTCTGCCCGAATGCAGATGAGATAGGCTCCAGCACCCCCCGCGACCCCGAAAGGGACAAGCGGTAGAAAATGG
>NC_084554.2:44305000-44350000 GCF_033978685.3 Nerophis lumbriciformis
GCACTAATTGTAAGTGTATCTTGTGTTTTTTATGTTGATTTAATTTTTAAAAAAACCCAAAAAAAACCCCGATACTGATAATAAAAAAAACTATACCGATAATTTCCGATATTACATTTTAACGCATATTATCGGACATCTCTATATTTAATGTTGGAACTGAGAAACTGATTTTTTTTGGAAATAATCATTAACTTAGAATGTAAAGCAACACATTGCAAAAAAGTTGGCACAGGGGCATGTTCACCACTGTGTTACATGGCCTTTCCTTTTAACAACACTCAGTGAACATTTGGGAACTGAGGAGATCAATTTTTTAAGATTTTCAAGTGGAATTCTTTCCCATTCTTGCTTGATGTACAGCTTAAGTTGTTCAACAGTCCGGGGGTCTCCGTAGTGGTATTTTAGGCTTCATAATGCGTCACACATTTTCAATGGGAGAAGGGTCTGGATTACAGGCAAGCCAGTCTAGTACCTGCACTCTTTTACTATGAAGCCACACTGTTGCAACACGTGGCTTGGCATTGTCTTGCTGAAATAAGCAGGGGCGTCCATGATAACGTTGCTTTAATGGCAACATATGTTGCTCCAAAACCTGTATGTACCTTTCAGCATTAATGGTGCCTTCACAGATGTGTAAGTTACCCATGCCTTGGGCACTAATACACCCCCATACCATCACAGATGCTGGCTTTTCAACTTTGCGCCTATAACAATCCGGATGGTTCTTTTACTCTTTGTTCCGGAGGACACGGCGTCCACAGTTTCCAAAAACAATTTGGAATGTGGACTCGTCAGACCACAGAACACTTTTCCACTTTGCATCAGTCCATCTTAGATGAGATCGGGCCCAGCGAAGCCGGCGGCGTTTCTGGGTGTTGTTGATAAAGGGCTTAGGCTTTGCATAGTAGAGTTTTAACTTGCACTTACAGATGTAGCGAATAACTGTAGTTACTGACAGTGGTTTTCTGAAGTGCGATTATCTATTAAAAGGATTCCGTGTCCGAAAATGTTGGATTCTGTGTGAAATGCACGGATGAATAAAGACAAAATGTCCACTGCGTTCTGTGTAAAAGGCAAATAAATGCAGGTTTCACTGTACTGTTGCGGGATCTGCGTGTGAAAGCAGCCTGAGAATTAGGGAATTGTGTAAGACTTGGAGACTTTAGCCTCTTTCACACATTTATTCCCCTGTCTATTTCACACAGAACCCAGTTTCTTATACAGCGACCTTACAACAAGATGACTTCAGTACCAGCATCTGGTATGACGTTGATATACAGTAGGTCTGGATTACGGTGGTTTTTGCCTCATTCCTGTGAGAATCCTGCGTGCGACTGAAGCATTGAGGAGCGGGACTAACCAGGACTGGCTGCAGTGTGCTCAATCAACCACCAGGTAGCATATGTGAGCAGATAATACTGCATCATCTCTTTCTTTTTCAGACTTAACTCACGCTTTAAGCGAGGGATGAGGCAAAAACTAATCCATACCTCTCAGAGCGGAGCCCACATTTGTTCAACGGTGCCTTTCACACAGCACCACGCAAATCGGGATATTGGTGGTGTGCGCTTTCACACAGCAACCGCCTCTGTTACTTACTTCAAAGCTGTAAAATTGCCAGGTTGACCTTGTCCCCTACATTCCAAGACGACTTTTTAAGGGTAACGTAAAGCGTACTGAGAGACTTGGGACTTTCCAAAGAACCGAAGAGCACTTGGAACTTGGACACAGTAAGTATGTGGCACATTTTTGTATCTTTTGCCTTAAAGGGGAACATTATCACAATTTCATAAGGGTTAAAACCATTAAAAATCAGTTCCCAGTGGCTTATTTTATTTTTCAAAGTTTTTTTCAAAATTTTACCCATCACGCAATATCCCTAAAAAAAGCTTTAAAGTGCCTGATTTTAACCATCGTTATATACACCCGTCCATTTTCCTGTGACGTCACATAGTGATGCCGATACAAACAAACATGGCGGCTAGAACAGCAATGTATAGCGACATTAGCTCGGATTCAGACTCGGATTTCAGCGGCTTAAGCGATTCAACAGATTACGAATGTATTGAAACGGATGGTTGTAGTGTGGAGGCAGGTAGCGAAAACGAAATTGAAGAAGAAACTGAACCTATTGAGCCATATCGGTTTGAACCGTATGCAAGCGAAACCGACGAAAACAACCTTGATGTTGCAGAAAAAAGACCATATATGTTTTTAACCGATTTCCGAACTCTAAATGGGTGAATTTTGGCGAATTAAACGCCTTTCTATTATTCGCTCTCGGAGCGATGACGTCACAACGTGACATCACATCGGGAAGCAATCCGCCATTTTCTCAAACACCGAGTCAAATCAGCTCTGTTATTTTCCGTTTTTTCGACTGTTTTCCGTACCTTGGAGACATCATGCCTCGTCGGTGTGTTGTCGGAGGGTGTAACAACACGAACAGGGACGGATTCAAGTTGCACCAGTGGCCCAAAGATGCGAAAGTGGCAAGAAATTGGACGTTTGTTCCGGGCATTTTACCGACGAAAGCTATGCTACGACAAAGATGGCAAGAATGTGTGGATATCCTGCGACACTCAAAGCAGATGCATTTCCAACGATAAAGTCAAAGAAATCTGCCGCCAGACCCCCAGGAAAAGAGAGTGGATGAGGGTATGTCTACAGAATATATTAAATGATGAAAACTGGGCTGTCTGCACTCTCAAAGTGCATGTTGTTGCCAAATGTATTTCATATGCTGTAAACCTAGTTCATAGTTGTTAGTTTCCTTTAATGCCAAACAAACACATACCAATCGTTGGTTAGAAGGCGATCGCCGAATTCGTCCTCGCTTTCTCCCGTGTTGCTGGCTGTCGTGTCGTTTTCTTCGGTTTCGCTTGCATACGGTTCAAACCGATATGGCTCAATAGCTTCAGTTTCTTCTTCAATTTCGTTTTCGCTACCTGCCTCCACACTACAACCATCCGTTTCAATACATGCGTAATCTGTTGAATCGCTTAAGCCGCTGAAATCCGAGTCTGAATCCGAGCTAATGTCGCTATATCTTGCTGTTCTAGCCGCCATGTTTGTTTGTATCGGCATCACTATGTGACGTCACAGGAAAATGGACGGGTGTATATAACGATGATTAAAATCAGGCACTTTGAAGCTTTTTTTAGGGATATTGCGTGATGGGTAAAATTTTGAAAAAAACTTCGAAAAATAAAATAAGCCACTGGGAACTGATTTTTAATGGTTTTAACCCTTCTGAAATTGTGATAATGTTCCCCTTTAATGTTCTTTGATGTTTCCCTCTTACACACATGCTTATGTGTGCTATTGCTATGAGGTTTTTTTCTTCTTCCTTGTCCTCAGTCTGGACTCCCTTTCCAGGGGCCCAGGCTCAGACTGAATTTTTTTTTTCTCTGCCGCTGTGTTTGAGAATGATTAAAATTGTGGCCTTGTTCATTTAGGCTCATTGATTCAGACTAATTAAATTATCCATTGAAAGGAAGAGCAGAGTTTTTGTCCCATTTCCGGGCTATTACGTTTTTTTTTAAAAAGTAATTGAATGAAAGTCCACTCCATGCAGGGACATGACTGAGGGGAAAAGAAGAGGAACCAGAATAATCAAAGAATAATTTCGCCACACCTAGTGTGTGTGTGACAATCATTGGTACTTTAACTTTAACTTTTAAACACATCAACAGAACATCTCGTCCAAGCATCCAAGATCAGCACTTTAATCAAATTAACTCAGTTTGGTTGATCCCAGAGACAAATATAAGTCCAGTTAAAGAGAACTGTTATTTGCTTATATTCCTGGAATGATTCGCCAGAGTGCTTACAAAACCCTCTTCAAAGCCATTAGCTGAAATTCTGTCCAACAATTTTCAGCGAGAAATATCATCTTTTTGCAGGAGCCCTGGAGACAGTTCCTCAAACACACTTCAAATGTCAGTGGACGGCACTCAGCCCTGCGTCGAGACAAAAAGATACATCTGTACAGTAATCTATTTATTAGGGACCGCAATGTCCCTTTGGGACAGAGGGCCCTATTGTAATTGTAAGGTTTTATTATTATTATTCCGCCGCCTCTTTGAGCTGTAATTTGACCCTCTTAACATGCTTCAAAACTCACCAAATTTGACACACACATCAGGACTGGCGGAAATTGCGATCTATTCAAAAAACCTAGCTCCAAAACTCAGAATTGCGCTCTAGCGCCCCCTAGGAAGAAAACACAGACAAAACTGCCTCTAACTCCCAGTAGGAATGTCGTAGAGACATGCAACAAAAACCTCTATGTAGACCTACATTTCATACACTAACATCTTTCAGCAAAAATCAACAGGAAGTTTTCAATTCCCCCTTCAAAACAAAAGTTTAGTTAAAACAGTCACTTTTGCCTCTTTGAGCTGTAATTTGACCCCCTTAACATGCTTCAAAACTCACCAAACAGGACACACACATCAGGACTGGCAACAATTGCGCTCTCATAAAAAAACCCAACCCCAAAACTCAAAATTGCGCTCTAGCGCCCCCTAAGAAGAAAACACAGACACAACTGCTCCTAGGAAGAAAACTCAAGACAAAACTGCCTGCAACTTCCAGTAAGAATGTCTTAGAGACATGAAATAAAAACCTCTATGTAGGTCTCACTTAGACCTACATTTGATATATTGACAATCCCCAGCAAAAATCAACAGGAAGTTTGCAATTCCCCCTTCAAAACAAAAGTTTTGTAAAAACCGTTAACCTTTTTTCAAACATTATCTCCTCTGAGCGCGTTTGTCGTGTCGGCTTCAAACTAGCACAGGAGAGAGATTGAACCCTTCTGATTAAAAGTTGACAAAAGAGTTTGAATTACTGCTCCGGTTTGGATTTTATGTGCCGTCAAAGTCGGTCCCGTCCATCGCTGCTTGCAGCTTTTATTTATATCTGCACCTTATTGCTCTTTTATCCTGCATTACCATACTGTAAAGCTCAAATTTGAATGACAATAAAAGGAAGTCTAAGTCGAAAACATGGACGACGACGTCGTTGGCGACAGAGTGCTGGCAACTCATCTGCATAAAAGCATCCAAACAGAGAGACGGCTGAAAGAAATGACGGCTAAAAGAAATCTGCCGCAGCTCTTATTGAAATGCAGTTTTTTTCTTTTAAGTAGCAACTCTTTCAACAATACGACCCCAGGTACCTGGAGCTTAAAAACATATTTACATATAAAACCCACAACCAGTGAAGTTGGCACGTTGCGTAAATCGTGAATAAAAACAGAATACAATGATTTGCAAATCCTTTTTAACTTATATTCAATTGAATAGACTGCAAAGACAAGATATTTAATGTTTCAACTGAGAAACTGAATTTTTTTTTTGGCAAATAATCATTAACTTAGAATTTAATAGCAGCAACACATTGCAAACAAATTGGCACAGGGGCATTTTTACCACTGTGTTACATGGCCTTTCCTTTTAACAACACTCAGTAAACGATTGGGAACTGAGGAGACCAATTTTTGAAGCTTTTCAGGTGGAATTCTTTCCCATTCTTGCTTGATGTACAGCTTAAGTTGTTCAACAGTCCGGGGGTCTCCGTTGTGGTATTTTAGGCTTCATAATGCGCCACACATTTTCAATGGGAGACAGGTCTAGACTACAGGCAGGCCAGTCTAGTACCCGCACTCTTTTACAATGAAGCCACGCTGTTGTAACACGTGGCTTTATTTGGAAAAAAAGTCAAAGTGCCCACAGCTCTCCCCATCCTTCAATCATTTGTGACAGCTTTGGGGTAACTTGAGCATCTTACAATTCATCGATAGACCAGAGCAACATACCAAAGACTAGGGATGTCCGATAATATCAGACTGCCGATATTATCGGCCGATAAATGCTTTAAAATGTAATATCGGAAATTATCGGTATCAGTTTCAAAAACTTAAATTTATGACTTTTAAAAACGCTGCTGTGTACACGGACGTAGGGAGAAGTACAAAGCGCCAATAAACCTTAAAGGCACTGCCTTTGCGTGCCGGCCCAGTCACATAATATCTATGGCTTTTCACACACACACAAGTGAATGCAAAGCATACTTGGTCAACAGCCATGCAGGTCACACTGAGGGTGGCCGTATAAACAACTTTAACACTGTTACAAATATGCGCCACACTGTGAACCCACACCAAACAAGAATGACAAACACATTTCGGGAGAACATCCACACCGTAACACAACATAAACACAACAGAACAAATACCCAGAATCCCTTGCAGCCCTAACTCTTCCAGGACGCTACAATATAACCCCCCTCCCATCTCAACCCCGCCCCCCTAACCGCGCCCACCTCAACCTCCTCATGCTCTCTCAGGGAGAGCGTGTCCCAAATTCCAAGCTGCTGTTTTGAGGCATGTTAAAAAAAATAATGCACTTTGTGACTTCAATAATAAATATGGCAGTGCCATGTTGGCATTTTTTTCCCATAACTTGAGTTGATTTATTTTGGAAAACCTTGTTACATTGTTTAATGCATCCAGCGGGGGGCATCACAACAAAATTAGGCATAATAATGTGTTAATTCCACGACTGTATATATCGGTATCGGTTGATATCGGAATCGGTAATTGAGAGTTGGACAATATCGGAATATCGGCAAAAAAGCCATTATCGGACATCTCTACCAGAGACTATAAAAATGGGACCCATTACCTCCCTGTTTGGCACTCAGCATCAAGGGTTGGAATTGGGGGTTAAATCACCAAAAAATGATTCCTAAGCGTGGCCACTGCTGCTGCTCACTGCTCCCCTCACCTCTTAGGGGGTTAATAAGGGGATGGGTCAAATGCAGAGGACAAATTTCACCACACCTAGTGTGTGTGTGACAATCATTGGTACTTAGTCCAATCAGCAGATGTTCTGTTATCATGATTCCTGATAGGTAGAGGTCTCCAGCGCCAACTAAAAGAACCACCATCCACCCGACCTTCCATTTCCCAAGAGTCCATCGTGTTTCCAGCAACATACGTTCTGTCAGGACAGGCAGCTTCCTCCGAACCAGAGTTTCCCGTCGAGAATATCTTGTCAGTTTCGTTGCGAGGAGAGCTGATCAATTCCATTTTTTTTTTTTTTTTTTTTTTTTTTTTTTTTTAATTCCATTGTTTACAATTTAGAGAGCAGAGCAAAAAGAGGCTTCAAGAAAGTTAGGACAAAACAAACAAGCCAGAGAGAATGTAGTTTGTTGTGTCCATTTTGTGTTGAGCTGTTTATACAAGTATAATGTTTAAAAAACCAATATTTGCATAAAACAAACATGTTGTCCTGTCCCATGTTGACAGCATTAAAAACTTGAAAATTGTTTGTTTAAGGTAAATGGGTTATACTTGTATAGCGCTTTTTCTACCTTCAAGGTACATCCATTCACACACACATTCACACAATGATGGAGGGAGCTGCCATGCAAGGCCCTAACCACGACCCATCAGGAGCAAGGGTGAAGTGTCTTGCTCAAGGACACACAAATCGTGACGAGGTTGGTAGAAGGTGGGGATTGAACCAGGAACCCTCAGGTTGCTGGCACAGCCCCTCTCCCAACCACGCCACGCCGCCCCCAAGGTACGCTTAGTTAGGATAAACGTATATCTGCCTGCAATTAATTGTGATTAATCATAAGTTAACAACAGACAAAAAGTGATTAATCGCGATTAAATATTTGTATCGAATTAGAGTAGGTGTGTCCTAATCTAATATTGATACCAGATGTATCAGTCAGGTCCTATACCAGCAAGTAATGGCCTGCATGTAAAATATCTGATACAAACAGTTAGGGCTGCAAATAATTTGATAATCGATTAATATGTCAATTATTACTTCGATTAATCGATTAATAATCGGATAAAAGAGACAAACTAAATTTCTATCCTTTCCAGTATTTTGTTGGGAAAAAAACAGCATACTGGCCCCATACTTATTTTGATTATTGTTTCTCAGCTGTTTGCAAATGTTGCAGTTTATAAATAAAGGTTTATAAAAAAAAATTAAATAATAATAATCGATTAATATGTCGATTATTACTTCGATTAATCGATTAATAATCGGATAAAAGAGACAAACTACTAACTGCAAATAATTTGATAATCGATTAATATGTCAATTATTACTTCGATTAATAATCGGATAAAAGAGACAAACTAAATTTCTATCCTTTCCAGTATTGTGTTGGGGAAAAAAACAGCATACTGGCCCCATACTTATTTTGATTATTGTTTCTCAGCTGTTTGCAAATGTTGCAGTTTATAAATAAAGGTTTATAAAAAAATAAAAATAAATAATCGCTTAATATGTCGATTATTACTTCGATTAATCGATTAATAATCGGATAAAAGAGACAAACTAAATTTCTATCGTTTCCGGTATTTTGTTGTAAAAAAAACAGCATACTGGCCCCATTCTTATTTTGATTATTGTTTCTCAGCTGTTTGCAAATGTTGCAGTTTATAAATAAAGGTTTATAAAAAATAAAAATAAATAATCGCTTAATATGTCGATTATTACTTCGATTAATAATCGGATAAAAGAGACAAACTACATTTCTATCCTTTCCAGTATTTTGTTGGGGAAAAAACAGCATACTGGCCCCATACTTATTTTGATTATTGTTTCTCAGCTGTTTGCAAATGTTGCAGTTTATAAATAAAGGTTTATAAAAAATTAAAAAAAAAAAATCAATTAATGTGTCGATTATTACTTCGATTAATCGATTAATAATTGGACAAAAGATACAAACTAAATTTCTATCTTTTCCAGTATTTTGTTGGGAAAAAAACAGCATACTGGCCCCATACTTATTTTGATTATTGTTTCTCAGCTGTTTGCAAATGTTGCAGTTTATAAAAAAAGGTTTATAAAAAAAATTAAATCGATTAATATGTCGATTATTACTTCGATTAATCGATTAATAATCGGATAAAAGAGACAAACTAAATTTCTATCCTTTCCAGTATTTTTGGGGGGAAAAAACAGCATACTGGCCCCATACTTATTTTTATTATTGTTTCTCAGCTGTTTGCAAATGTTGCAGTTTATAAATAAAGGTTTATACAATTTTTTTTTTAAAATCGATTAATATGTCGATTATTACTTCGATTAATAATAGGATAAAAGAGACAAACTAAATTTCTATCCTTTCCAGTATTTTGTTGGGAAAAAAAAGCATACTGGCACCATACTTATTTTGATTATTGTTTCTCAGCTGTTTGTAAATGTTGCAGTTTATAAATAAAAGTTTATAAAAAAAAATATATATATAAAATAATCGATTAATATGCCGATTATTACTTCGATTAATCGATTAATAATCGGGCAAAAGTGACAAACTAAATTTCTATCCTTTCCAGTATTTTGTTGAAAAAAAACAGCATACTGGCACCATACTTATTTTGATTGTTTCTCAGCTGTTTGTACATGTTGTAGTTTATAAATAAAGGTTTATATATATATATTTTTTTAAATCGATTAATATGTCGATTATTACTTCAATTAATCGATTAATAATCGGATAAAAGAGACAAACTACATTTCAATCCTTTCCAGTATTGTGTTGGAAAAAAACAGCATACTGGCCCCATACTTATTTTGATTATTGTTTCTCAGCTGTTTGCAAATGTTGCAGTTTATAAATAAAGGTTTATAAAAAATAAGAAATAATAATCAATTAATATGTCGATTATTACTTCGATTAATCGATTAATAATTGGATAAAAGAGACAAACTAAATTTCTATCCTTTACAGTATTTTGTTGGAAAAAAACCAGCATACTGGCCCCATACTTATTTGTATTATTGTTTCTCAGCTGTTTGCAAATGTTGCAGTTTATAAATAAAGGTTTATAAAAAAAAAAAAGAAAAAAAAAAAAGTAGCCTCTGCGCATGCATATAGCATAGATCCAACGAATCGATGACTAAATTAATCGCCAACTATTTTTATAATCGATTTTAATCGGTTTAATCGATTGTTGCAGCCCAACAAACAGTACTGCAGCGCGTTTTCTTGTGCAAAGTTGGAAAGCCAGTTAACATTTAAATGTCCTCCAATAAGCGGACAAGATTGGTGTCTCCTTCTATTTTAGTCGAGCCATTTACAAAAAGTGAATATGGTAGGCTAAAGACCACCAGGAGCTAGCAGCTACACAACAGCTAAGCACACAAAAGCGCAAAAGCTAGACATAAGTGTCCTTAATTGCACAACATGGCAGTCTAAAACAGCACATTTGTCAAATATAAACAAGGATCAAATAATTAGAAATGCATTACAGATACTAATTCTCCAAGGCGCAAGCGTATTAATCCAGTAACAAACGTGTCTGCATCATAAGCTTAACTTTACGAAATATTGTGACCACCAGGTGTTGCCAAAAAAACACTTACCACTCCAATTCAACTTAAAAACAGCATGAATCCATTACAGATGGTCTTATGAAAAAATAAGTACCTACAATTGAACTTGATCAGGCCGTTTCTAACATTCCAGACTACAAAATAAAAGCATGTATGATTTGTGCTGTTATCGTATCGTCCAAAAACGGCATCGTATAGGAAATTAAACATTTTCTTCTCTACAGTTTAGTGGTTATTAAACTAGAACTTTTGTACTGTACGCCGTTAGGAAATTCTGTTGAGGCAGCGTGAAAAGAAGCGCGCCTCCGACAATCTGACCTCTGACCTCAGCCTCAACCCTCATCTTGTTCAAAATCGATAAGATATTTGGTTTGACAATATAACGGCGAATGAGTGTGTTTTGACCCCAACACCGCAGACATTGAACAACTATTATGTATGAAGAAGCTAATTTCTTTCACGGTATGAATCATCCTCGACAATGACAATAATAATGAACCTTGATTCAAAGCCTTGCTACTTTTAATGGTTTAAAGTCAGCTGTCTCTTGCGCCCACACAACACAAATGACGAGCATCAGTACAAAAGCAGACCATCATTCAGGGACTAAATGCAAATTTAAAATAAGTGCCGTATTTTATTCCTCAGCCTTGAATAAACCCTGAATCATTCAAAGTTTAATGACAATGTCTGAAAATCATCTGGACTTCATATCAGTGACAGCTTCTTTTTTTTTTTTTAGTGTTAAATGTTGAAAACTGCTAATAATTTGGAGTGCATGAGAAAGTGGAGAAGAAAAGGTTGCTCTATTTGACCATAAAGTTGTTTATGAATAGGTATATTGCACAAAACAGCACCAAACTGCTTTGTCAGCATTATTTCCTCCTAGTTAGCCTCAGAAATTACGCTGCAGCTTTTTTAGAATGTTGCGGCAAAAGTTGCCACGTGCCGAGGCCTTTTTTTTTTTTTCCAATGACATTAAATCAAACAACGTTTTAAAGGCCTACTGAAACCCACTACTACCGACCACGCAGTCTGATAGTTTATATATCAATGATGAAATCTTAACATTGCAACACATGCCAATACGGCCGGGTTAGCTTACTAAAGTGCAATTTTAAATTTCGCGCGAAATATCCTGCTGAAAAACGTCTCGGTATGATGACGTCAGCGCGTGATGTCATGGATTGTAGAGGACATTTTGGGACAGCATGGTGGCCAGCTATTAAGTCGTCTGTTTTCATTCCACAGTATTCAAGACATCTGTGTTGGTGAATCATTTGCAATTTGTTCAATGAACACTGGAGACAGCAAAGAAGAAAGCTGTAGGTGGGAAGCGGTGTATTGCGGCCGACTGCAGCAACACAAACACAGCCGGTGTTTCATTGCTTACATTCCCGGAAGATGACAGTCAAGCTTTACCATTGGCCTGTGGAGAACTGGGACAACAGGAGGACTTTGAGTTGGATGCGCAGACGCGGTACCGTGAGTACGCATGCAGCTGCGGCTTCCAAACATTTGATCGCTTGCCCGTACGTGCGTGCCGCTATGTGCATGTCACGTACGTAACTTTGGGGACTTTGGGGAAATATATGTGCTGTATGAACTTTGGGGAGGTGAACGGTACTTAGGGCTGTGGGATTGAGTGTGTTGTGCAGGTGTTTGAGTTGTATTGGTGGGTTATATGGACGGGAGGGGGGAGGTGTTTGTTATGCGGGATTAATTTGTGGCATATTAAATATAAGCCTGGTTGTGTTGTGGCTAATAGAGTATATATATGTCTTGTGTTTATTTACTGTTTTAGTCATTCCCAGCTGAATATCAGGTCCCACCCGCTTCTCACAGCATCTTCCCTATCTGAATCGCTCCCACTGCCCTCTAGTCCTTCACTCTCACTTTCCTCATCCACAAATCTTTCATCCTCGCTCAAACTAATGGGGAAATCGTCGCTTTCTCGGTCCTAATCGCTCTCGCTGCTGGTGGCCATGATTGTAAACAATGTGCAGATGTGAGGAGCTCCACAACCTGTGACGTCACGCTACTCGTCTGCTACTTCCGGTACAGGCAAGGCTTTTTTATCAGCGACCAAAAGTTGCGAACTTTATCGTCGATGTTCTCTACTAAATCCTTTCAGCAAAAATATGGCAATATCGCGAAATGATCAAGTATGACACATAGAATGGACCTGCTATCCCCGTTTAAATAAGAAAATCACATTTCAGTAGGTCTTTAAGTGTTTCTTGTACCTTAGCCGAAAAAAATTCAACACAAATTGGAAAACAAATACTGTATTGATGTTTTACTCGTTTTATACAACAAAGACCCTAAAAGTAGACACATGATGGCAGTGAAAGTACAAATTTACAGCACATTGTTAAATAACTGTACTGTTTTATTTCATTATGACTAATAATTAATTATAAATGCAGAAAAACGCCACCAAATGCTTACTACCGTAATTTTTGGATTATAAATTTATTATAAAATTATAAAGTATAAGTCGCACCGGCCGAAAATGCATAATAAAGAAAGAAAAAACATATATAAATCGCACTAGAGTATAAGTCGCATTTTTGGGGGAAATTTGTTTGATACTTTCAGTCACAACGCAACAACTTTCAGCCAAATCGCTACAACTTTCTGTCAAAACGCAACAACTTTCGGCCAAAACGCAACAACTTTAAGCCACAACCCAACAACTTTTAGGCACAATGCAACAACTTTTAGGCACAATGCAACAACTTTAAGCCACAACCCAACAACTTTGGGCCAAAACACAACAACTTTTAGGCATAATGCAACAACTTTAAGCCAAAATGCAACAACTTTTAGGCGAAATGCAACAACTTTTAGGCAAAATGCAACAACTTTTAGCCAAAACGCAACAACATTAAGCAACAACCCAACAACTTTCAGCCACAACGCAACAACTTTCAGCCGCAACCCAACAACTTTCAGCCACAAAGCAACAACTTTCAACCACAATGCAACAACTTTCAGCCACAATGCAACAACTTTCAGCCACAATGCAACAACTTTCAGCCACAATGTAACAAGGCCACAACACAACAACTTTCTGCCAAAATGCAAAAACTTTCAGCCACAACGCAACAACTTTCAGCCACAATGCAACAACTTTCAGCCACAACCCAACAACTTTCAGCCACAACCCAACGACTTTCAGCCACAATGCAACAACTTTCTGCCACAACGCAACAACTTTCAGCCACAATGCAACAACTTTCAGTCACAATGCAACAACTTTAAGCCACAACCCAACAACTTTCAGCCACAACGCAACAACTTTCAGCCACAACACAACAACTTTCAGCCACAACCCAACAACTTTTAGCCACAATGCAACAACTTTTAGGCAAAATGCAACAACTTTTAGCCAAAACGCAACAACTTTTGGCCAAAACGCAACAACATTAAGCAACAACCCAACAACTTTCAGCCACAACGCAACAACTTTCAGCCGCAACCCAACAACTTTCAGCCACAAAGCAACAACTTTCAACCACAATGCAACAACTTTCAGCCACAACCCAACAACTTTCAGCCACAATGCAACAACTTTCAACCAAGGCTGCAGCTAACGATTATTTTTCTATCGATTAATCTATAGATTATTTTTTCCGATTAATCGGTTAATCTAT
Source organism: Nerophis lumbriciformis (assembly GCF_033978685.3). Classification (NCBI taxonomy): domain Eukaryota; kingdom Metazoa; phylum Chordata; class Actinopteri; order Syngnathiformes; family Syngnathidae; genus Nerophis; species Nerophis lumbriciformis. The sequence continues at coordinate 44,319,039 of NC_084554.2, forward strand.
AGATTATTTTTTCGATTAATCTATAGATTATTTTTCCTTTTACCGATTATTTTTTTAATTTAAAATGAAGATGAAAAAATAAATGTAGGCCAGTTTTTTCAAAAGGCATGACTTTTATTTACAAAAAAAAAAAGTATGGCCACTCAGTCAACATTGACAACAACATGACAAAATATTCTGTAACAATGTAAACATTTAAAACTTTTAACATTTAACAAAATTAAAAGTAGCTTATTTGCTTTTTAATGTGCAAATATAAAAGTAAACATCCAGTGCAAATCTTAATATTCTGCAATAGTATAAGCATTTCAAAAGTAAAAGTATTGCTTATTTTGCTTTAAAATGTGCAAAAATAAAGATAAACATCCAATACAAAAAAGTGCAAAACGAAATATTCTGTAACAGTGTAAACATTTCAACAAAAGTAAAAGTATTGCTTATTTTGCTTAATAACACAACAATGATAGTATGATTAAAGTGAAAGTTAATTGTTCGTTTGTACATAGTATATGTAACTGTTAATGTTGTAAAAGGTATTTGCACAACTAATTAACGTTAGCGTTAAAGAGGAGCGCGTCTTTGTAAACACTGAACAGGCACGCCAAACGCGCCTCTCAGAGCGAAACAGTGTTTAAGTTTATGAATTTACAACGCAGATACAAATGACACATTCATGTTTTTGTGTAATGATGACAACGTATACTCACGCGGACGATTGACTAGTTGATGGTGATGGCAAGAACGCTGTCGGGTGTTTTCTTTTCAAATGTTCGTTCATAGCCGTTGTGCTGCTATGATCGGCCATTTCCGCTCGACACAGTGTGCATACAACAACTGTCAAGTGTTTTGCTTTTTTCGCTGTGCTTATCCCACACTTGAAGGGATGTACCAATGCTGAATGTGGCTTCTGGATTTCACTCAAAAGACCAGACCGTAGTTACTTTTTCCTTTTATTTTCCTTTAGTTTGCAACAGTTTTTCCAACCAAGAAACAGCTTCTTTTTTCTTCTTTAGTCTTTTTAGCAGTCTTTAGCAGTGTTAGACTTTAGTTTCTTTAGCTGTCATTAGCTGTCTTTAGTAGCCTTTAGCTTCTTTAAAAACCTTTAAGGACAAAACACCACAAGATTAACATGCTGTAAAAAATCTATCAATTATCAATCCCATAATTTACAATTATTAATTAGGCTATCAAACTCTTAACCATTAAACAAGTGCAAGAAAATGGACACATCTTTTCCCTTTAAGTTCAAACAGATTTTAAATAAATTGTCTCAACATAAATGCACCAAGATACATATAAAATACATTTAAACCCAGAAACACAATAGATAAATGCAACAGAAAACCCAATATGCAAATACATAAATACCTAACCAATTAACCACCTATTTAGATACATATTTAAAATCCATATTCAATATATATATATTATTAATTTAGCAGTGAAACACTCAATCTTAAACGCTGTCTACTGGTAGAAAAATGCCCTTTTTTCGATGCCCTCACCAGCAGCCAATGATCCAACACAGTTAAATCCAACACTTTAAGTTGAGCGACTTCACACTCCTGATGAAGCAAACTGCTCCAACATTTATCAAACTAAGCAAAGAATATCAACACTAAACAACAGTTACATAACACACTGTGTGTATTTAGCCTCCAGACTAAGCACGCTACATGCACACAGCCCCCCCCCCCCCCCCCCCCCAATCTCACCAGCGCAACAGGTGCGCCACACCCACGAAGAGAAATATTAAATCTTACATACTTTTGGCACAACTCTTGATTATCTGTAATGAACTAAACCTTTTTCCACTCTGCGCTGGCGTCTTTTGTACTCCTTGATTTGACACAGCGGTCTAATTACTGGGCTCGCGCACCAGCAGATGAGACAGGAGCGCGCCGCGTTATACCTGCGCGTGAACGTAAACTGATCGGCTCTGATCATATAAGCCGACTGGCCGAAATAATGCCGAATTATATACATTTCCTGGGGTTGCCTAGGTGAATAGGGATGCGGATGTGCTCTAAGATAAAATATAATTTTATTAAGTGGGGTTTGGCTGGTTGCTAAACAGCCACGGTTGCGAGCTCGCGCGTCAGCTGACGAGACAGCTGTTCGCCGCTACAACATTATTAGGCCGTTTATTGAAATACTCCCACACTTTTGACGACTTTTGGCGTGCTTTTTTTCCCTCGCTCGCACCGCTCGCATCATCTGCTTTGCGCTCCGCCATGACGGCATTGTGACGTAAATATGCGACGCGTCGACGCATAAAAACGACTTCGACATATTTACGTAACCGATGACGTCGACTATGTCGACGCGTCGTTTCAGCCTTACTTTCAACCACAACGCAACAACTTTCAGCCACAACACAACAACTTTAAGTCCTATTCCAACAACTTTCAGCCACAATGCAACAACTTTCAGTCACAATGCAACAACTTTAAGCCACAACGCAACAACTTTCAGCCACAACGCAACAACTTTCAGCCACAATGCAACAACTTTCAGCCACAACCTAACACTTTTCTGCCAAAATGCAACAACTTTCAGCCAAAACGCAACAACTTTAAGCCAAAACGCAACAACTTTAAGGTCACAACCCAACAACTTTCAGCCACAATGCAACAACTTTCAGGCACAATGCAACAACTTTCAGCCGCAACCTAACAACTTTCTGACAAAATGCAACAACTTTAAGCCACAACCCAACAACTTTTAGGCACAATGCAACAACTTTAAGCCACAACGCAACAACTTTCAGCCACAACCCAACAACTTTCAGCCACAATGCAACAACTTTCAGTCACAATGCAACAACTTTCAGTCACAACCCAACAACTTTTAGGCACATTGCAACAACTTTCAGCCACAACCCAACAACTTTCAGCCAAGCAACGACTTTCAGCCACAACCTAACAACTTTCTGCCAAAATGCAAAAACTTTAAGCCACAACCCAACAACTTTTAGGCACAATGCAACAACTTTAAGCCAAAACGCAACAACTGTAAGCCACAACCCAACAACTTTTAGGCACAATGCAACAACTTTCAGTCACAACCCAACAACTTTCAGCCACAATGCGACAACTTTCAGTCACAATGCAACAACTTTCAGTCACAACCCAACAACTTTTAGGCACATTGCAACAACTTTCAGCCACAACCCAACAACTTTCAGCCACAACTTAACAACTTTCTGCCAAAATGCAAAAACTTTTGGCCAAAACGCAACAACTTTAAGCCACAACCCAACACCTTTAAGACATAACCCAACAACTTTAAGCCAAAACGCAACAACTGTAAGCCACAACCCAACAACTTTTAGGCACAATGCAACAACTTTCAGTCACAACCCAACAACTTTCAGCCACAACGCAACAACTTTCAGCCACAATGCAAAAACTTTCAGCCACAATGCAACAACTTTCAGTCACAATGCAACAACTTTCAGTCACAACCCAACAACTTTTAGGCACATTGCAACAACTTTCAGCCACAACCCAACAACTTTCAGCCAAGCAACGACTTTCAGCCACAACCTAACAACTTTCTGCCAAAATGCAAAAACTTTAAGCCACAACCCAACAACTTTTAGGCACAATGCAACAACTTTAAGCCACAACGCAACAACTTTCAGCCACAACCCAACAACTTTCAGCCACAATGCAACAACTTTCAGTCACAATGCAACAACTTTCAGTCACAACCCAACAACTTTTAGGCACATTGCAACAACTTTCAGCCACAACCCAACAACTTTCAGCCACAACCTAACAACTTTCTGCCAAAATGCAAAAACTTTAAGCCACAACCCAACAACTTTTAGGCACAATGCAACAACTTTAAGCCAAAACGCAACAACTGTAAGCCACAACCCAACAACTTTTAGGCACAATGCAACAACTTTCAGTCACAACCCAACAACTTTCAGCCACAATGCAACAACTTTCAGCCACAATGCGACAACTTTCAGTCACAATGCAACAACTTTCAGTCACAACCCAACAACTTTTAGGCACATTGCAACAACTTTCAGCCACAACCCAACAACTTTCAGCCACAACCTAACAACTTTCTGCCAAAATGCAAAAACTTTTGGCCAAAACGCAACAACTTTAAGCCACAACCCAACAACTTTAAGACATAACCCAACAACTTTAAGCCAAAACGCAACAACTGTAAGCCACAACCCAACAACTTTTAGGCACAATGCAACAACTTTCAGTCACAACCCAACAACTTTCAGCCACAACGCAACAACTTTCAGCCACAATGCAAAAACTTTCAGCCACAATGCAACAACTTTCAGTCACAATGCAACAACTTTCAGTCACAACCCAACAACTTTTAGGCACATTGCAACAACTTTCAGCCACAACCCAACAACTTTCAGCCAAGCAACGACTTTCAGCCACAACCTAACAACTTTCTGCCAAAATGCAAAAACTTTAAGCCACAACCCAACAACTTTTAGGCACAATGCAACAACTTTAAGCCACAACGCAACAACTTTCAGCCACAACCCAACAACTTTTAGCCACAATGCAACAACTTTCAGTCACAATGCAACAACTTTCAGTCACAACCCAACAACTTTTAGGCACATTGCAACAACTTTCAGCCACAACCTAACAACTTTCTGCCAAAATGCAAAAACTTTAAGCCACAACCTAACAACTTTTAGGCACAATGCAACAACTTTAAGCCAAAACGCAACAACTGTAAGCCACAACCCAACAACTTTTAGGCACAATGCAACAACTTTCAGTCACAACCCAACAACTTTCAGCCACAATGCAACAACTTTCAGCCACAATGCAACAACTTTCAGTCACAATGCAACAACTTTCAGTCACAACCCAACAACTTTTAGGCACATTGCAACAACTTTCAGCCACAACCCAACAACTTTCAGCCACAACCTAACAACTTTCTGCCAAAATGCAAAAACTTTTGGCCAAAACGCAACAACTTTAAGCCACAACCCAACAACTTTAAGACATAACCCAACAACTTTAAGCCAAAACGCAACAACTGTAAGCCACAACCCAACAACTTTTAGGCACAATGCAACAACTTTCAGTCACAAACCAACAACTTTCAGCCACAACGCAACAACTTTCAGCCACAATGCAAAAACTTTCAGCCACAATGCAACAACTTTCAGTCACAATGCAACAACTTTCAGTCACAACCCAACAACTTTTAGGCCCATTGCAACAACTTTCAGCCACAACCCAACAACTTTCAGCCAAGCAACGACTTTCAGCCACAACCTAACAACTTTCTGCCAAAATGCAAAAACTTTAAGCCACAACCCAACAACTTTTAGGCACAATGCAACAACTTTAAGCCAAAACGCAACAACTGTAAGCCACAACCCAACAACTTTTAGGCACAATGCAACAACTTTCAGTCACAACCCAACAACTTTCAGCCACAATGCAACAACTTTCAGCCACAATGCAACAACTTTCAGTCACAATGCAACAACTTTCAGTCACAACCCAACAACTTTTAGGCACATTGCAACAACTTTCAGCCACAACCCAACAACTTTCAGCCACAACCTAACAACTTTCTGCCAAAATGCAAAAACTTTTGGCCACAACCCAACAACTTTAAGACATAACCCAACAACTTTAAGCCAAAACGCAACAACTGTAAGCCACAACCCAACAACTTTTGGGCACAATGCAACAACTTTCAGTCACAACCCAACAACTTTCAGCCACAACGCAACAACTTTCAGCCACAATGCAAAAACTTTCAGCCACAATGCAACAACTTTCAGTCACAATGCAACAACTTTCAGTCACAACCCAACAACTTTTAGGCACATTGCAACAACTTTCAGCCACAACCCAACAACTTTCAGCCACAACCTAACAACTTTCTGCCAAAATGCAAAAACCTTTGGCCAAAACGCAACAACTTTAAGCCACAACCCAACAACTTTAAGACATAACCCAACAACTTTACGCCAAAACGCAGCAACTGTAAGCCACAACCCAACAACTTTTAGGCACAATGCAACAACTTTCAGTCACAACCCAAGAACTTTCAGCCACAACGCAACAACTTTCAGCCACAATGCAAAAACTTTCAGCCACAATGCAACAACTTTCAGTCACAATGCAACAACTTTCAGTCACAACCCAACAACTTTCAGCCACAACGCAACAACTTTCAGCCACAACCTAACAACTTTCGGCCAAAACGCAACAACTTTAAGCTACAACCCAAAAACTTTTAGGCACAATGCAACAACTTTAAGCCAAAACGCAACAACTTTTAGGCACAATGCAACAACTTTAAGCCAAAACGCAACAACTTTTGGCCAAAACGCAACAACTTTAAGCCACAACCTAACAACTTTCTGCCAAAATGCAACAACAAAATTCGTGACACATAGTCATTTTGATAGTAGGCTAATATAGTTAATAAAGACACATTTTGGGTTGCCGACCCCCGAGTTAGACCAACAAAAAATATTTGATCCGTGTCACTTGAGAGTAAAAAAAATCATATTTGGTGTCCAGTGTAAATGGGAACAAATGTGACACGGTTGGCACATTTTGGGCTTTTTGTTCCAACTTTTAGAGATTGTTGTTGATATCAAACAGTATGACATTTTAGAGATTGTCGTTGATATTAAACAGTATGGATAACTGCAGCCGCTGCTTGTAGGACTGAGGGATGATATCAGCAAGAAGCCAACCATGTCAGATCCTAGAGTTCATTATCAGAACAACAAACAAATCCACAAAGTTTTGGCTGTGAGTTGGCTTTTAGCGCGTTGCCATGTGCACACACACACACACACGCACACACACACACACATGCACGCGCACACACACACACACACAAGCACACTGCAGCGCCACTCCAAGGCTAATGCATCCAATCGGGCCGCCTCATAAAAGCAGCAATTGTTGGCGTGCGTCCGGCGTTGCTCGGGCGGGCTAATTGGTGTTGATGGGCACGGCTGCGCACTGGCTTCATTAGCGAGGTCTGACTGAGCCTCGTCTCTCGCTCCAAAATAACCATCACATCATCCAACAAATCACGCAGAAGAAGATGCGGGCACAGCCGCCGCTCCACTGGACTTCTTGACCGGGGGAGTTCAGCGAAAACACAATTTGACACAATCAAGAGCAGGCCGGACAAACATGACCAACGCAGCAACCGTTGTGTACTTTATTGTGTACGCTATGTGATGGTTGTCTAATACAGTAACTATGGTGGCCCGCAAGACTCACAACAACTCTACGCCATAACACAACAACTTCAAACCACAAAACAAGCACTTTCAGCCACAACAAATTCAAACAATACAACACAACAGTTTACAGACACAACACAAACGCTTTTGGCCACGACACAACTTTCAGCCCCAACACAACAACTTTCGGCCAAAACGCAACCACTTTTGGCCTCAACGCAACAACTTTCGGCAAAAACGCAACAACTTTATGCCACAATCCAACAACTTTTGGCCAAAATGCAACAACTTTAAGCAACAACACAACAACTTTAAGCCAAAACGCAACCACTTTGAGCCAAAACGCAACTTTAAGTCACAACCCAACAACTTTTGGTCAAAACGCAACAGTTTTCAGCCACAACGCAACAACTTTTAGCCACAATGCAACAATTTTCAGCCACTACGTAACAACTTTTAGCCACAACGTAACAAGACCACAACACAACAACTTTAAGCCACAACCCAACAACTTTTAGTTGAAATGCAACAACTTTTGGCCAAAACGCAACAGTTTTCAGCCACAACGCAACAACTTTTAGCCACAATGCAACAATTTTCAGCCAAAACGTAACAACTTTTAGCCACAACGTAACAAGACCACAACACAACAACTTTAAGCCACAACCCAACAACTTTTAGTCGAAATGCAACAACTTTTGGCCAAAACGCAACAACTTTCGTCAGAAACGCAACAACTTTAGAGCAAAACGCAACAACGTTCGGCCACAAAACAACAACTTTTGGCTAAAACCCAACAACTTTCAGCCACAACGCAAAAACTTTCAGGCACAAAGCAAGAACTTTTGACCAAACCGCAACAACTTTTGACCAAAACGCAACAACTTTCGGCCAAAACGCAACAACTTTCCGCCATAATGCAACAACTTTTAGCCGAAACGCAACAACGTTTAGCCACAACACAACAACTTCCAGCCAAATCACAACAACTTTAAGCCACAACCCAACAACTTCCAGCCACAATGCAACAACTTTCAGCCACAACCCAACAACTTCCAGCCACAATGCAACAACTTTCAGCCACAATGCAACAACTTTCAGCCACAATGCAACAGTTTTCAGCCACAACGCAACAATTTTCAGCCACAACGTAACAACTTTCAGCCACAATGTAACAAGACCACAACACAACAACTTCAAGCCACAACCCAACAACTTTTAGTCGAAATGCAACAACTTTTGGCCAAAACGCAACAACTTTCATCAGAAACGCAACAACTTTGGAGCAAAACGCAACAACTTTCGGCCACAACCCAACAACTTTCAGCCACAACGCAAAAACTTTCAGGCACAAAGCAAGAACTTTTGACCAAAACGCAACAACTTTTGACCAAAACGCAACAACTTTCGGCCAAAACGCAACAACTTTCGGCCAAAACGCAACAACTTTCAGCCACAACCAAACAACTTTCCGCCAAAATGCAACAACTTTTAGCCGAAACGCAACAACGTTTAGCCACAACACAACAACTTCCAGCCAAAACGCAACAATTTTTGACCAAAACGCAACAACTTTCGGCCAAAACGCAACAACTTTCAGCCACAACCCAACAACTTTTGGCTAAAACCCAACAACTTTCAGCCACAACACAAAAACTTTCAGGCACAAAGCAAGAACTTTTGTCCAAAACGCAACAACTTTTGACCAAAACGCAACAACTTTCAGTCACAATGCAACAACTTTCAGCCACAACCCAACAACTTTCGGCCAAAACGCAACAACTTTAAGCCACAACCCAACAACTTTTAGGCACAATGCAATTACTTTAAGCCACAATCCAACAACTTTCAGCCACAACGCAACAACTCTCAGCCACAACCCAACAACTTTCAGCCACAACGCAACAACTTTCAGTCACAATGCAACAACTTTAAGCCACAACGCAACAACTTTCAGCCACAACGCAACAACTTTCAGCCACAACCCAACAACTTTCAGCCACAACGCAACAACTTTCAGTCACAATGCAACAACTTTCAGTCACAACGCAACAACTTTAAGCCACAATGCAACAACTCTCAGCCACAACCCAACAACTTTCAGCCACAACCCAACAACTTTCAGTCACAATGCAACAACTTTCAGTCACAACGCAACAACTTTAAGCCACAACGCAACAACTTTCAGCCACAACACAACAACTTTAAGCCACAACCCAACAACTTTCGGCCAAAACGCAACAACTTTAAAGGGGAACATTATCACCAGACCTATGTAAGCGTCAATATATACCTTGATGTTGCAGAAAAAAGACCATATATTTTTTTAACCGATTTCCGAACTCTAAATGGGTGAATTTTGGCGAATTAAACGCCTTTCTATTATTCGCTCTCGGAGCGATGACGTCACGTTGTGACGTCACATCGGGAAGCAATCCGGCATTTTCTCACTTTCGTCGGTGTGTTGTCGGCGGGTGTAACAACACGAACAGGGACAGATTCAAGTTGCACCAGTGGCCCAAAGATGCGAAAGTGGCAAGAAATTGGACAAAATTTGTTCAAAATACGAGGGTGTGGGGAAAGCCGACGAAATGGTCAGTCGTTTGTTCCGCACACTTTCCCGACGAAAGTTATGCTATGACAGAGATGGCAAGAATGTGTGGATATCCTGCGACACTCAAAGCAGATGCTGACATCAACTCCAAAACTGGACAGATCAGCTTTCAGGAAAAGAGAGCGGATGAGGGTATGTCTACAGAATATATTAATTGATGAAAACTTTATTCATTACTCACGGTTTTACGTAAATTATTATACATAAACTGTGTTTACCAATAATTTAGCTTAAAAATATTTATTTTTTTCAATCATTCGAGTACATTTGGGTAGTCTTGTGTAATGCAGTATTTTGTGTCTATTTAGGTATGGTTAACCTGAGTGCTGAAATCGTGGAAAAATATATGTTCTTAGCGCTCCTGAAATGGGCTGTCTGCACTCTCAAAGTGCATGTTGTTGTCAATGTATTTCATATGCTGTAAACCTAGTTCATAGTTGTTAGTTTCCTTTAATGCCAAACAAACACATACCAATCGTTGGTTAGAAGGTGATCGCCAAATTCGTCCTCGCTTTCTCCCGTGTCGCTGGCTGTCGTGTCGTTTTCGTCGGTTTCGCTTGCATACGGTTCAAACCGATATGGCTCAATAGCTTCAGTTTCTTCTTCAATTTCGTTTTCGCTACCTGCCTCCACACTACAACCATCCGTTTCAATACATGCGTAATCTGTTGAATCGCTTAAGCCGCTGAAATCCGAGTCTGAATCCGAGCTAATGTCGCTATAAACTTGCTGTTCTATCCGCCATGTTTGTTTGTATTGGCATCACTATGTGACGTCACAGGAAAATGGACGTGTGTTTATAACGATGGTTAAAATCAGGCACTTTGAAGCTTTTTTTAGGGATATTGCGTGATGGGTAAAATTTTGAAAAAAACTTCGAAAAATAAAATAAGCCACTGGGAACTGATTTTTAATGGTTTTAACCCTTCTGAAATTGTGATAATGTTCCCCTTTAAGCCACAACCCAACAACTTTTAGGCACAATGCAACAACTTTAAGCCACATTCCAACAACTTTCAGCCACAACGCAACAACTCTCAGCCACAACCCAACAACTTTCAGTCACAACGCAACAACTTTCAGCCACAACGCAAAAACTTTCGGCCACAATGCAACAACTTTCAGCCACAATGCTACAACTTTCAGTCACAATGCAACAACTTTCAGCCACAACGTAACAAGGCCGGCCCACAACACAACAACTTTAAGCCACAACCTAACAACTTTCTGCCAAAATGCAACAACTTTTAGTCAAAACGCAACAACTTTCAGCCAAAATTCGTGACACATAGTCATTTTGATAGTAGGCTAATATAGTTAATAAAGACACATTTTGGGTTGCTGACCCCTGGGTTAGACTAACAAAAAATATTTGATCCGTGTCACTTGAGAGTAAAAAAATCATATTTGGTGTCCAGTGTAAACGGGAACAAATGTGACACGGTTGGCACATTTTGGGCTTTTTGTTCCAACTTTTAGAGATTGTTGTTGATATTAAACAGTATGGATAACTCCAGCCGCTGCTTGTAGGACTGAGGGATGATATCAGCAAGAAGCCAACCATGTCAGATCTTAGAGTTCATTATTAGAACAACAAACAAATCCACAAAGTTTTGGCAGTGAGTTGGCTTTTAGAGTGTCCGTCCTGAGATCGGTAGGTCGCGAGTTCAAACCCCGGCCGAGTCATACCAAAGACTATAAAAATGGGACCCATTACCTCCCTTCTTGGCACTCAGCATCAAGGGTTGGAATTGGGGGGTTGAATCACCAAAATGATTCCTGAGCGCGGCCACCGCTGCTGCTCACTGCTCCCCTCGCCTCCCAGGGAGTGGACTACCAGTGGTACTTTACCTTTAGAGAACCGTATTGGATCGAGAATCGATTCCGATTCTTCACGTTATCCGCACTTTACTTTGTTAACAACATGATCAACCATTTAGCTCTGAGGAATATTTGGTTTAAGACGTGTAGCAAAGCAGTGGTCGGCAGCGTGTCGGAGGCAGCATCGTGTCCATCAGGAAGGAGGTTTTTCCTTCATGCTGAGTCAAGAGCGAGTGTTTGTCTAAAAGTGTGAGCCCATAGTTTCTGTTCTTCGATTTCCTACTGGCAGGCCGACAAAAACATGCGTGTAATGTCCAAGCTACTGGTTCCGGAACCAACACCGGCAGGCCCCCCCGCTGTGAGGTGTGCAGGGAGGCGTGTTGGGCAATTATCGCACAGAGCGAGGCAGTGATGAACATCTGCAGGGACACAGCTGCGTGCTGGCTGCTTACATCATATTTATTAACAACAATTCATCAGAAATGGCCTCCATCTGTTTCAGGGTGTAAATATTTAAATTTAGTCCATCAATGCTCGCCCGTCTCTCCTTATATCAGGTGCCCCCTGTCCCCCCGGCCTGTGTTACCATGGAGACGGCAGCCTGTACAGCCACTGTGTGGGTGCGGCGTACAAAGATACGGAGTTCTCTTAGAAGTGGATTAAAAAGAAAAGTATTGTCTGCTAATTAGGAGGGAACCGCGTGGCAGCAATCAATCTGCAGGCAGCTGGCGGCGTGATGCAGATATAACAAGCATAATGACAATAAAGACTTTCACTCAAAACTGAACGTTAAACGCCTTTTGAAAGCATAATTGTGCACGCAGTACCACTGTTTGTATCTTTAATGTTGACTTTACTGCGTTTACTGAGAATAATCGCAATATTGCAGCGATCGAGCAAACTTTTACAAAAAAAACATTAACATTCCAAGTAGCTTTTTAGTTACATCTAATGGTTTTAGTAAGAACTGCAACTTTTGTAAAGATTTTTATTAGAGATGTCCGCATACTTGCCAACCTTGAGACCTCCGATTTCGGCAGGTGGTGGTGGTCGGGGGGCGTGGTTAAGAGGGGAGGAGTATATTTACAGCTATAATTCACCAAGTCAAGTATTTCATATATATATATATATATATATATATATAAGAAATACTTGACTTTCAGTGAATTCTAGCTATATATATATACATATATATATATGTGACGGTCCACAACTGTATGTGGCAAAATGCAGCTCCACACTGCTGTCGCTTCAACATATCACTGGCACCAGGTGGATTATGAATTTCTTTTATTACAGTGTCCTGCAAAACAGTGCAAATTGTGAGACTGTGAGTCCACTTGGGTCACGGGATTCTCAGTTAGAAGGCTTCACAGTTCTGATGTTTGACATAATAAAACCACAGTTTCATTTTACAAACATGTTACATTTGAGTGTGATCGTATAGTGTTTAAACCAAATCTAAATACTAATTATCATATTCATTCTCTCAGTTGGTTTCACCTGTACTGATATTGGTATACTTAAATTTACAATAATCCTTTTTTTTATATGCAAATTACACAGTAAATTGACAGTCACTACATTTTACAGGATGTCCCTGAACGCACCTCGCATCCAAAATGGCTGCTTCAAACCATGCGGTTGATAAACCAGGCTGCGGCCTAGCCAAGCTACCATTAGCATCATAATAATAGGTGAGGACAGCAATATGAACAACCAAACAATCACAGTGGCATGAAATATAATGTTACCTGCAAAACAGTGCAAATTGTGAGACTGTGAGTCCACTTGGGTCACGGGATTCTCTAAATAACACATCAACAATCACTAATTAGTTTACACAGTAAAAGTGTTATTGTCTTCAAAATATCACTCTAAGATACAGTTTTGGTCATTACCAATTAGCGAACCTTTTTATGTGTACGTTACAAAGTACTAATCAAAATATAAACAGTCAATATTCACTAATTAGTAATCAATCCCGGACAATGCAAAAACGTGTCTCACCAGTTAGAAGGCTTCACAGTTCTGAGCACTTCCCGCAGGTAACCGTACATACCACTTCTCGCCAGCAACAGGCGCTGTTGCAACACTTCATTCATAATTTAATCAAGCATAATGAACGTCTGTTTCTACACCGTTACATATATATATATATATATATATATTTTTTTTATTATATATATATATATATATATATATATATATATATATATATATATATATATTGTCGGAGGCAGATATTTACATATATCCGAATTTTAGTGTTACTTATTTTCTTTCATAGTCATATTTGAAAACAGCTCGTGTTTTCCATTTATTCTCTTTCTGTTTCTCTGCAAGTAAACTGTGTGTGTTAACCTTGAATTCTTTGGAATGTGTTTTGACTAGCATGTGTTTTGACTAGAGAGAGGAAAGAGGGTTTTGGGGTCGGGAGGACAGACCATTTTGGCGGCGTGATAGAATGTTCTATGCTGGACTGGTCTCAAATGTATATCTGCAAAGCTTTGCCAATATATTACAAAATACCTATTCTGTCTCTGGTGGTTTTTCAACTCAGCTTTAAGTGTCGTAAAGAGCTTGGGAGCGACTTGTGACTTGAATACCCTGGGAGGAACAACTGGTCCAAAACGCAACAATATATATATATATATATATATATAATAAATACTTGAATTGCAGTGTTCATTTATTTACACATATACACACACATAACACTCACCTACTCATTGTTGAGTTAAGGGTTGAATTGTCCATCCTTGTTCTATTCTCTGTCACTATTTTTCTAACCATGCTGAACACCCTCTCTGATGATGCATTCTGCTTCGTCTCCTTGTTGTGTGCGCAGTTGGGCACTGCACTCTATAAAAGCCGTAGATGTTATTGTCACATATGCATGTACAGTAGATGGCAGTATTGTCCTGTTTAAGAGTGTCACAACATTGTTGTTTACGGTAGACGAACTGCTTTACGGTAGAATAAAACATGACTGCTGTGAGGACGTTAATGAAACTGCCTAACAATAAACCCACATAAGAAACCAAGAACTCGCCCTCCATCATTCTACAGTTATAACGTATTATAACGTATCATTGGGCAGGCACGCTGTTTATATTGTGGGAAAGTGGAGTGAAAACAGGCTGTCGACACGTCCCTCAGGTCCGCATGAAGCTGGAGGGGGCGTGGCCTCCAGCTCCGCCTGAATTTCGGGAGATTTTCGGGAGAAAATTTGTCCCGAGAGGTTTTCGGGAGAGGCGCTGAATTTCGGGAGTCTCCCGGAAAATCCGGGAGGGTTGGCAAGTATGGATGTCTGATAATCATACTTGCCAACCTTGAGACCTCCGATTTCGGGAGGTGGGGGCGTGGTTTGGGGCGTGGTTAAGAGGGGAGGAGTATATTGACAGCTAGAATCCATCAAGTCAAGCATTCCATACATACATACATATATATATATATATATATATATATATATATATATATATATATATATATATATATATATATATATATATACATCCTGAAATATGCAAACAAAACTGTGTTTAGATAATTGATACTTCAAACTTGCATAAATAAATATTAAGGAATATAACATAACTTGGCTTCTGAGAGCTTCAAAATGTAATGAATAAAATGCTAAAGTTGTTGATACATAAGCAATTATTTTAATAATTAAATATGGTCATTTTAAATGAATTACTATGACCATTTAAAATTAATTATTTCAAACATGTTTATTTTAATGTATAATTCTATGGCTGGATGTAATAAGTCGCCACAAAAAAATACAAATAAAAATACAATTAATTTTGATGTTTTTAGCAAAATATAGTAAAAAAAAATTTTATTTTTATTTTTTTTAAATTAATAAATATATTTATTTGTAGGTAAGATAAACATAATAATACAATTTATCTCTAGTCTGGATGATTTAGTTCTTGTCACCCTGTTGTCCTCCCGTCATGAAAAAAGGCTGTCCTCACTCAGGTTGCATGGAGCTGGAGGGGGCGTGGCTTCCAGCTCCGGCTGAAAATCGGGAGATTTTCGGGAGAATATTTGTCCCGGGAGGTTTTTGGGAGAGGCGCTGAATTTTGGGAGTCTCCCGGAAAATTCGGGAGGGTTGGCAAGTATGCCGATGATGGCTTTTTTACCGATATCCGATATTCCGATATTGTCCAACTCCTAATTACCAATACCGATATCAACCGATACCGATATATACAGTCGTGGAATCAACACATTATTATGCCTAATTTTGTTGTGATGCCCTGCTGGATGCATTAAACAATGTAACAAGGTTTTCCAAAATAAATCAACTCAAGTTATGGAAAAAAATGCCAACATGGCACTGCCATATTTATTATTGAAGTCACAAAGTGCATTATTTTTTTTAACATGCCTCAAAACAATAACAGTGCAATACTTTTTCATAACATGGTCACTACTGCCTAGTTTCTCTTGTTATATTCTTATTTTACTGTTATATTTTTATTCTCATTGTTGCTTTTTATTTTTATTCTTATTGTAATATTTTTCTATTCTGTTTCCATTTATACCCCCATTATTTACTTTTTACTTTTTGAATTTGATCTCAATTCTGTACACTGCTGCTGGAATTTTAATTTTCCTGAGGGAACTCTCCTGAAGGAATCAATAAAGTACTACCGTATTTTTCGGGCTATAAGTCGCAGTTTTTTTAAAGTTAAAGTTAAAAGTTAAAGTACCAATGATTGTCACACACACACTAGGTGTGGCGAGATTATTCTCTGCATTTGACCCATCACCCTTGATCACCCCCTGGGAGGTGAGAGGAGCAGTGGGCAGCAGCGGTGGCCGCGCCCGGGAATCATTTTGGTGATTTAACCCCCAATTCCAACCCTTGATGCTGAGTGCCAAGCAGGGAGGTAATGGGTCCCATTTTTATAGTCTTTGGTATGACTCGGCCGGGATTTGAACTCACAACCTACCGATCTCAGGGCGGACACTCTAACCACTAGGCCACTGAGTAGTTTTTTCATAGTTTGGCCGGGCTCCAGTGCGATTTATATATGTTTTTTCCTTCTTTATTATGCATTTTCGGCAGGTGCGACTTATACTCCGGTGCGACTTATACTCCAAAAAATACGGTATCTATCTATCTATCCAAACAACAGCTTGGAATTTGGGACATTTCTCTCCCTGAGAGAGACTATGAGGAGGTTGAGATGGGCGGGGGTAGGTGTTAGTGGGGGGGTTTATATTGTAGCGTCCTGGAAGAGTTAGTACGGCAAGGGATTCTGGGTATTTGTTCTGTTGTGTTTATGTTGTGTTACAGTGCGGATGTTCTCCCGAAATGTGTTTGTCATTCTTGTTTGGTGTGAGTTCACAGTGTGGCGCGTATTTGTAGCATTGTTTAAGTTGTTTATACGGCCACCCTCAGTGTGACCTGTATGGCTGTTGACAAAGTATGCATTGCATTACTTCGTGATGAGAACAGCCGGTAGATATTATGTGACTCGGACGGCACGTACGCAAAGGAAATGCCTTTAAGGTTTATTGGCACTCTGTACCTCTCCCTACGTCCGTAAAAAGTCATACATTTTACTTTTAGAAACCGATACTGATAATTATTAAACCGATAACGATAATTTCCGATACTACATTTTAAAGCATTTATTGGCCGATAATATCGGCAGCCCGATATTATCGGACATCCCTAATTTTTATCTATTTTATCTTATTTAAATCCATCCATTTTCTACTGATTGTCCCTTTTGGGGTCGCTGGGGGTGCTGGAGCCTATCTCAGCTGCATTCGGGCGGTAGGCGGGGTCAGAGATGAGGGTGACCCCACACTTTTTTAGGGAGACGAGCTACTTGTGAACGCGTATAGTTAGGAGATGTCTCGTTAAGCGGGGAAACATAATTTGGTTTTAAGTACAAGTCGGCCCATTTAAATCTGTCAGTTATAAATTATGAGGTCATGAAAGTCAAGATAGAAACAAATGTTCTGTCAAACTACGCTAAGAAGGTGTGGGGGGAGGTGTAGTCAGCGCTGCCTGTAGGAGAAAAAGTAACCGCCGCTGTCCATAGTACTGAGGACGAGCGCCATCGTGTGCTGACGGCGAGACACAGCCGGCAGGGGATTAGATTTCAAAGGTGGTACGTGTTAATCTAATCATCTGTTGTCTTTAATAGTAAGCGGCCGGGAGCAGGAGGGGGGGGGGAGTCGGAGAGTTGGAGAGACTTTGGAAGGACTGAAAAGTCAAATATAGCAAAACCAGTGACGTGCGGTGAGGTTCATGACTGGTGAGGCACTGACTTCATCACAGTCAGATTTACAAACATATGAACCCTAAAGAGTATCTTATTCACCATTTGATTGGCAGCAGTTAACGGGTTATGTTTAAAAGCTCATACCAGCATTCTTCCCTGCTTGGCACTCAGCATCAAGGGTTGGAATTGGGGGTTAAATCACCAAAAATTATTCCCGGGCGCGGCGCCACTGCTGCCCACTGCTCCCCTCACCTCCCAAGGGGTGATCAAGGGATGGGTCAAATGCAGAGGACAAATTTCACCACACCTAGTGTGTGTGTGACAATCATTGGTACTTTAACTTAACTTTAACTTTACACATACAAACTGTAGCACACAAAAAAGCACATTTAATTAAAAAAAACGTTATTATGGTCTTACCTTTACTTATAAATGAAGTCCATGCGCCGCTGTTGTGCTGGCTTAATGCACCCCCGCCGTAGAATACACCCCCTGACGGGAGTGTTGTATCAACTAAAGCCCACACTTAAACTTTCCACGTGCAAGATTGAATCTATTTAAAAAAGTTATTTAATAAGAAGCCAAAAAGTGCAAAAACAATAATGTTCGTGTTGGAGGAGTTGTGAATGAATGAAATATGAAATCGGTGCTCCAGTCTGCAGGTGTACCAAATGTTGTGGCCCTGCAGACATGCACAACTCCTCCAACACGAACATTATTGTTTCTGCACTTTTTGGCTTCTTATTAAATAACTTTTTTAAATAGTGTAACCGAGGGTTTATAAATGTCGCCTATACTGTATGAAGCTACAAAATAACAAACACAGAGGCTCCAGTTTACACGAGGACCACTTTATTTACCTTCTTTCAAAAACCTCCGCTCCACTCCAACGTGTCATCACTTCCGCTCTTAGCGCCGGTCTCCTGTGACGTGTGTGATCAGCGGAACCGCTAGGAAGCGACTTCCACATAAGGATTTTAGAAGCAAATTAGGAATGTGTAACATTGTCATCCAAGCTCACATTTATGCAGTCCAACACATTTGGGAACCAGGATGAGGCGATAGAAGGAAGGTAAAAAAAAATATTAGCTCATTTGGAATTTGATGCCTGCAACATGTTTCAAAAAAGCTGGCACAAGTGGCAAAAAAGTCTGATAAAGTTGAGGAATGCTCATCAAACACTTATTTGGAACATCCCACAGGTGAACAGGCTAATGGAGAACAGGTGGGTGCCATGATTGGGTATAAAAGCAGCTTCAAGGATAGGGCGAGGGTCACCACTTTGTGAACAAATGCGTGAGTAAATTGCCGAACAGTTTAAGAACAACGTTTTTCAACGAGCTATTGCAAAGAATTCAAGGATTTCACCATCTACGGTCCGTAATATAATCAAAAGGTTCAAAGAATCTGGAGAAATCACTGTATGTAAGCGGCCAGGCCGAAAACCAACATTGAACACCCGTGACATTCGATCCCTTGGGCGGTACTGCATCAAAAAGCGACATCAGTATGTGAAGGATATCACCACATGGGCTCAGCAACACTTAAAAAAAACACTGTCAGTAATTAAAGTTTGTCACTACATCTGTAAGTGCAAGTTAAAACTCTACTATGCAGAGCAAAAGCCATTCATCAACAACACGCAGAAACGCCGCCGGCTTCGCTGGGCCTGAGCTCATCTAAGATGGAATGATGCAAAGTGTAAAAGTGTTCTGTGATCTGACGAGTCCACATTTCAAATTGTTTTTGGAAACTGTGGACGTCGTGTCCTCTGGACTAAAGAGGAAAAAAAACATCGGGACTGTT
Source organism: Nerophis lumbriciformis (assembly GCF_033978685.3). NCBI lineage: Eukaryota > Metazoa > Chordata > Actinopteri > Syngnathiformes > Syngnathidae > Nerophis > Nerophis lumbriciformis. The sequence continues at coordinate 44,338,771 of NC_084554.2, forward strand.
ATAGGCGCAAAGTTGAAAAGCCAGCATCTGTGATGGTATGGGGGTGTATTTGTGCCCAAGGCATGGGTAACTTACACATTTTACATCATTCACAATCCCTACATAAGACAACAAAACATTTTTTTTAAATTTTTTTTTAGGGTTAACCTGGTTCGGTTACATTAAAATTCCCAAAAAAGAACAGTTACCCTTTAAAGTTCGAAACAGAGGTATTGTTAAATACAGGGAAGGTTCAAGCCCCAGATGAAGCACTAATCAAAATTATAATAATGATGTATTAATATAATTATCAATATCCACTGACTGCCTTTCCCTATGAAGTAAAGGGAAATGTTATATATTTATAATCTAATATTTTTTGTGAATAATGACTGATTACTAAAACTCACATTGTGTCTACTTTATATTAAATAAATGTACATTTTTGGGGAGAGAAAAAAGGACAAAAAAAACTTTAAAAAAATGTATTTGGGGATTTAAGGATATTTTATGTATGTATTATTGTTGTTTTTAATCAAAAAAATATATTTTTTCAGCCTTCATGAAAAGGCCAAATGACGTCACTGGATGCATCTAAAAGGCACCAATAAAGATTTTGCCAAAAACTAAACGACAAAAACATTTCCCTACAATCTGGTCTTCATTTAATATCAATGCCACAAAAACAAAAATGGAGATTGTGTTGTTTTGCTGCTGTCGCATTCTCATCAATAAGTCAAAGGTTGTATCCAGCAGGCTGAGCTGCAAAGGCTTTTTCTTGTTGCTGTCCCACAACTGGCCACAAGGGGACAGACAAGCTCAACCGAGACCAGACCTGGGAAATTATTTTGAATCAGGGGCCACATTGGAAGGTAAAAATATATCTGGGGGCTGGCGTGTGTGTGTGTGTGTGTGTGTATATTGTGTGTGTATATATATATGTATATATATATATATATATATATATATATATATATATATATATATATATATATATATATAAACACAGTACACTGTATATATACATATATACAGTATACTGTATATGTATATGTATATATATATATATACTGTATATATATATATATATACAGTACATATATACAGAGTATATATATATATATATATATATATATATATATATATATATATATATATATATATATATATATATATATATATACACACAGGTAAAAGCCAGTAAATTAGAATATTTTGAAAAACTTGATTTATTTCAGTAATTGCATTCAAAAGGTGTAACTTGTACATTATATTTATTCATTGCACACAGACTGATGCATTCAAATGTTTATTTCATTTAATTTTGATGATTTGAAGTGGCAACAAATGAAAATCCAAAATTCCGTGTGTCACAAAATTAGAATATTACTTAAGGATAATACAAAAAAGGGATTTTTAGAAATGTTGGCCAACTGAAAAGTATGAAAATGAAAAATATGAGCATGTACAATACTCAATACTTGGTTGGAGCTCCTTTTGCCTCAATTACTGCGTTAATGCGGCGTGGCATGGAGTCGATGAGTTTCTGGCACTGCTCAGGTGTTATGAGAGCCCAGGTTGCTCTGATAGTGGCCTTCAACTCTTCTGCGTTTTTGGGTCTGGCATTCTGCATCTTCCTTTTCACAATACCTCACAGATTTTCTATGGGGCTAAGGTCAGGGGAGTTGGCGGGCCAATTTAGAACAGAAATACCATGGTCCGTAAACCAGGCACGGGTAGATTTTGCGCTGTGTGCAGGCGCCAAGTCCTGTTGGAACTTGAAATCTCCATCTCCATAGAGCAGGTCAGCAGCAGGAAGCATGAAGTGCTCTAAAACTTGTTGGTAGACGGCTGCGTTGACCCTGGATCTCAGGAAACAGAGTGGACCGACACCAGCAGATGACATGGCACCCCAAACCATCACTGATGGTGGAAACTTTACACTAGACTTCAGGCAACGTGGATCCTGTGCCTCTCCTGTCTTCCTCCAGACTCTGGGACCTCGATTTCCAAAGGAAATGCAAAATTTGCATGGTTGGGTGATGGTTTGGGGTGCCATGTCATCTGCTGGTGTCGGTCCACTCTGTTTCCTGAGATCCAGGGTCAACGCAGCCGTCTACCAGCAAGTTTTAGAGCACTTCATGCTTCCTGCTGCTGACCTGCTCTATGGAGATGGAGATTTCAAGTTCCAACAGGACTTGGCGCCTGCACACAGCGCAAAATCTACCCGTGCCTGGTTTACGGACCATGGTATTTCTGTTCTAAATTGGCCCGCCAACTCCCCTGACCTTAGCCCCATAGAAAATCTGTGGGGTATTGTGAAAAGGAAGATGTAGAATGCCAGACCCAAAAACGCAGAAGAGTTGAAGGCCACTATCAGAGCAACCTGGGCTCTCATAACACCTGAGCAGTGCCAGAAACCCATCGACTCCATGCCACGCCGCATTAACGCAGTAATTGAGGCAAAAGGAGCTCCAACCAAGTATTGAGTATTGTACATGCTCATATTTTTCATTTTCATACTTTTCAGTTGGCCAACATTTCTAAAAATCCCTTTTTTGTATTAGCCTTAAGTAATATTCTAATTTTGTGACACACGGAATTTTGGATTTTCATTTGTTGCCACTTCAAATCATCAAAATTAAATGAAATAAACATTTGAATGCATCAGTCTGTGTGCAATGAATAAATATAATGTACAAGTTACACCTTTTGAATGCAATTACTGAAATAAATCAAGTTTTTCAAAATATTCTAATTTACTGGCTTTTACCTGTATACACACACACACACACACTCACAGTCAAGCTCAACCGAGACCAGGTCTGGTCTCGGTTGAGCTTGTCTGCCTCCTTGTGGCCATTTGTGGAACAACAACAAGAAAAAGCCTCATATATATATATATATATATATATATATATACACATACAGGTAAAAGCCAGTAAATTAGAATATTTTGAAAAACTTGATTTATTTCAGTAATTGCATTCAAAAGGTGTAACTTGTACATTATATTTATTCATTGCACACAGACTGATGCATTCAAATGTTTATTTCATTTAATTTTGATGATTTGAAGTGGCAACAAATGAAAATCCAAAATTCCGTGTGTCACAAAATTAGAATATTACTTAAGGCTAACACAAAAAAGGGATTTTTAGAAATGTTGGCCAACTGAAAAGTATGAAAATGAAAAATATGAGCATGTACAATACTCAATACTTGGTTGGAGCTCCTTTTGCCTCAATTACTGCGTTAATGCGGCGTGGCGTGGAGTCGATGAGTTTCTGGCACTGCTCAGGTGTTATGAGAGCCCAGGTTGCTCTGATAGTGGCCTTCAACTCTTCTGCGTTTTTGGGTCTGGCATTCTGCATCTTCCTTTTCACAATACCCCACAGATTTTCTATGGGGCTAAGGTCAGGGGAGTTGGCGGGCCAATTTAGAACAGAAATACCATGGTCCGTAAACCAGGCACGGGTAGATTTTGCGCTGTGTGCAGGCGCCAAGTCCTGTTGGAACTTGAAATCTCCATCTCCATAGAGCAGGTCAGCAGCAGGAAGCATGAAGTGCTCTAAAACTTGCTGGTAGACGGCTGCGTTGACCCTGGATCTCAGGAAACAGAGTGGACCGACACCAGCAGATGACATGGCACCCCAAACCATCACTGATGGTTTGGGTTGGTTTGGTTTGCATTTCCTTTGGAAATCGAGGTCCCAGAGTCTGGAGGAAGACAGGAAAGGCACAGGATCCACGTTGCCTGAAGTCTAGTGTAAAGTTTCCACCATCAGTGATGGTTTGGGGTGCCATGTCATCTGCTGGTGTCGGTCCACTCTGTTTCCTGAGATCCAGGGTCAACGCAGCCGTCTACCAGCAAGTTTTAGAGCACTTCATGCTTCCTGCTGCTGACCTGCTCTATGGAGATGGAGATTTCAAGTTCCAACAGGACTTGGCGCCTGCACACAGCGCAAAATCTACCCATGCCTGGTTTACAGACCATGGTATTTCTGTTCTAAATTGGCCCGCCAACTCCCCTGACCTTAGCGCCATAGAAAAATCTGTGGGGTATTGTGAAAAGGAAGATGCAGAATGCCAGACCCAAAAAACGCAGAAGAGTTGAAGGCCACTATCAGAGCAACCTGGGCTCTCATAACACCTGAGCAGTGCCAGAAACTCATCGACTCCATGCCACGCCGCATTAACGCAGTAATTGAGGCAAAAGGAGCTCCAACCAAGTATTGAGTATTGTACATGCTCATATTTTTCATTTTCATACTTTTCAGTTGGCCAATATTTCTAAAAATCCCTTTTTTGTATTAGCCTTAAGTAATATTCTAATTTTGTGACACACGGAATTTTGGATTTTCATTTGTTGCCACTTCAAATCATCAAAATTAAATGAAATAAACATTTGAATGCATCAGTCTGTGTGCAATGAATAAATATAATGTACAAGTTACACCTTTTGAATGCAATTACTGAAATAAATCAAGTTTTTCAAAATATTCTAATTTACTGGCTTTTACCTGTATATATATATATATATATGCCGTGTTGGGACTAACGCGTTACAAAGTAAGATCCGCGGTTTGATATATGAAACAAAAAAAAAAAGTTGTTGGCACGTTCAGTCCACACACAGCGTGGTCATGGCGAGCGGAGTAACGGAGGAGCTTGAACGCCCAGCGCCATTGAATCGGTGTGTTTATAAGTGCAGACTCGGTTGTGCAAAACGAGGGTTTTAAACACATGCTGAACGTGCTTGAACCACGTTACGACATCCCGTCGCGCACCCACTTCAGCAATAAGATTGTGCCAGATCTTTATGAGCAGGAGAAGAAAAAAGTTGTGGATGAACTATCCCGAGCATCATCTGTTGCGCTCATGACAGACGGGTGGACGTCCAGCGGAACTATAAGCGCTCACTTCATCACAGCAGACTGGGAGATGAGAAGACACGCCCCCTCTACGAGAGTCACCTTGCGCAGGTACTGACACAAGCAGTGGAGGAATGGAAGATAAAGATATCCCAGTCACACGTGATAATGCCAAAAATCAAATAATTACAGAGAATGAGGCAGGACTGGGACCACAGATAGGTGCTTTGCACATGTAGTGAATTTGGCATCACAGAAGGGAATCTCAGTCAATAGGATGGAGCGCCTCTTTGGGAGGATCAGGAAGGTTTCTTACTTCCACCCAAGCACAACAGCTGCTCATGTGCTTAAGACAAAGCAAGAAATGCTAAAGCTGCCTGCTCATACATGATGTCCCAACGAGGTGGAACTCCACTTATGATATGTTGGAGCAGCAGGCAGCTATATACTCTGCATTGACCCACAACACCCTGAAGACAAATGTCACCCTGTCTGATGATGATGTGAGAGTGGCAGATGAGGTCCTCCAGGTGCTTAAACCCCTCAAAAGTGTTACATCTCTACTGAGCACTGAAACTTCACCATCTGTGTCAATGATCCTGCCACTGAAAACAAGGATTCTACAATCCATGGCTCCAAGTGTGGAAGACAGCAGCATCACTCCAGATGTCCGGCTTTATTTCACTACCTATGTTTCAAGGAAGATGATGTTTCTTCTTATGTTGCACTTTAACTTGTTTTTTTTATTAATGGTCATTGGTCCAAGTTTAAAGAAAGGAGGAATGACTTTTTATGTTGCACTGTTTTTTTATTAATTATGTTAAAAGGAAAATAAAAATGCATGTCAAGTTGATCAACAGATTGTATTATTCTCCAGTGCAATAACAGTACTGAAATGAAGGCAAAAAGGGCATTAATGGGAGCTTTAAAAAAAAAAGAAGAAAAAAAGAAGTACCGGTAACTAAATAGTTACTTTTCACAGTAACGCATTACTTTTTGGTGTAAGTAACTGAGTTAGTAACTGAGTTACTTTTGAAATAAAGTAACTAGTAACTGTAACTAGTTACTGGTTTTCAGTAACTAACCCAACACTGTATATATGTGTATGTGTATGTGTATATATATATATTTATGATACCAGGGCGTCTAGTGAGGGGCATTTTGTACTCCCTCGTCCCAGGAAGAATGATTTGCAGAAATCTTTTATTTATAGATCTGTATCGCTCTGGAATAACCTGCCTCAAATTCTCACCGGCATTGAAAGTAAACAGGTTTTTAAAAAGAAAGTAATATGTTTTCTGAGTCTTTAAATTAGTTTTCTTGTTGATGATTTTGTTTGGTTTTGTATTGTGTAGTTATATTTATATTGTAATTATTATTCTGTGACTGTAAATTCTTTGCTTGTTTTCTTATTGATGCTTTTACTTTTTTCTGTATTGTGCTGTTATAATTATAGGCTTTTACTTGTAATTGTATTGAGTTTGTGGACCCCAGGAAGACTAGTGGGTTGTTGTGGCAACCAGCTAATGGAGATCCTTAATAAAAATCGAATCAAATTAAACAGCATGAAGAAACAGAATCTCCAGAAGTTTTGTTGATGATTGATGTTTCTTCTTTTCCCTTCCTCAGTTTGATTTATTTACACTTCTTCCTTTAAGTTTGTAAGACTGAAATTATAAAGACAACATGAACATTACAAAAGTATGACGACCATTGTGTATTTTAGATTAATATAATAGTTCATACATTCACACAATAAACTACAGATGTCTACGCATATAGAAATTAAAACAACATCCGCATGTAACTTATTACATTTGAAACTAAGGTGTAGCGTTGTCGCCCTCTACTGGTCAAATTCAGCGCTACATGTATTAAACGAGCTTTGATGGCCATAGTTATTCTCAGACGAAAACAACGCGACCACAAATACAAAGGACATCACAAAGTCAGCAATTTCAATACAAAACAAACTAAATATATTTATGAACAAAATCTACTTACAAAGACTTGACCAAGTTTCGTGATGAAGCTTACTTGTGTGGATTTCTACCGTTGTTGCTGCTTGTCAAGAACAATGTGTCCGTCACTTAAAATGTCCGACAGGAAACAATGACTCGAGAACATGGTGCGGAACATTCATACTTTGTTGTCTAGTCATTGTTAAAAGTCACATTTATTCAATTTATTTAGATTTTTTTGTAGGCTTGAATGAGTCTGTATGTTATTCTACTCACCCAGTGCTGCTTCACTGTGACACATATGTCTCGCTGTTGCCCCCTGTGGGTGGCGGGAGTACTGCATACATGAGCAACCCCAGGGTGATGTTTGGCGGGCCAAATGAAACGTTTGGGCTGGCCGGATGTGCTGAATAGAACAACCCCAAGGTCAACTTCAAATCTATTGGTTGAAATAAGTTGTTTAGGTTTTAATTTGTTATGCTCTAAAACAAAATGTGCATTATTTTCTCCCCAAAATACTTCAAAGTGGAATTTTTGATGAAGCCTTAAATAGGTCAATAATTCATAACATTGATTTGAATTCATTATTATTTTTTGAGCAATGACAGTCTTAAAAAGATAAATCTCACTAAAAGTGTTGGGATCCCACAAGGTACCCAGGATAGCTCAATGGTTATGACTGCTTCCCTTCACTCAGTGGTACCCGGTTCAAATCCATACATTTTTGTTTCACTTCTATCATAGTTCACTTATTACATTTGTATAAACCCATGATAGCGCAATGGTCAACACTGTGGGCTTGCAACACTGGGGTACTGGGTTCAAATCCATAAATGTTTGTTTCACCTCTATCATAGATCACTTATTACATTTGTATAAACCCATGATAGCGCAATGGTCAACACTTTGGGCTCCCAACACTGGGGTACTGGGTTCAAATCCATAAATGATTGTTTCACCTATATCATAATTCACTTATTACATTTGTATAAACCCATGATAGCACAATGGTCAACACTGTGGGCTCCCAACACTGGGGTACTGGGTTCAAATCCATACATTTTTGTTTCACCTCTATCATAGTTCACTTATTACATTTGTATAAACCCATGATAGCGCAATGGTCAACACTGTGGGCTCCCAACATTTATATACTGGGTCCAAATCCATAAATTTTTGTTTCACCTATATCATAGTTCACTTATTACATTTGTATAAACCCATGATAGCGCAATGGTCAACACTGTGGGCTCCCAACATTGGGGTACTGGGTCCAAATCCATAAATTTTTGTTTCACCTCTATCATAGTTCACTTATTACATTTGTATAAACCCATGATAGCGCAATTGTCAACACTGTGGTCTCCCAATATTGTTGTACTGGGTCCAAATCCATACATTTTTGTTTCACCTCTATCATAGTTCACTTATTACAGTTGTATAAACCCATGATAGCGCAATGGTCAACACTGTGGGCTCCCAACACTGGGGTACTGGGTTCAAATCCATAAATGTTTGTTTCACCTATATCATAATTCACTTATTACATTTGTATAAACCCATAATAGCGCGATGGTCAACACTGTGGGCTCCCAACACTGGGGTACTGGGTTCAAATCCATACATTTTTGTTTCACCTCTATCATAGTTCACTTATTACCCATGATAGCGCAATGGTCAACACTGTGGGCTCCCAACATTGTTGTACTGGGTCCAAATCCATAAATTTTTGTTTCACCTCTATCATAGATCACTTATTATATTTGTATAAACCCATGATAGCGCAATGGTCAACACTGTGGGATCCCAACACTGGGGTACTGGGTTCAAATCCATAAATGTTTGTTTCACCTATATCATAATTCACTTATTACATTTGTATAAACCCATGATAGCACAATGGTCAACACTGTGGGCTCCCAACACTGGGGTACTGGGTTCAAATCCATACATTTTTGTTTCACCTCTATCATAGTTCACTTATTACATTTGTATAAACCCATGATAGCGCAATGGTCAACACTGTGGGCTCCCAACATTTATATACTGGGTCCAAATCCATACATTTTTGTTTCACCTATATCATAGTTCACTTATTACATTTGTATAAACCCATGATAGCGCAATGGTCAACACTGTGGGCTCCCAACATTGGGGTACTGGGTCCAAATCCATAAATTTTTGTTTCACCTCTATCATAGTTCACTTATTACATTTGTATAAACCCATGATAGCGCAATTGTCAACACTGTGGGCTCCCAATATTGTTGTACTGGGTCCAAATCCATACATTTTTGTTTCACCTCTATCATAGTTCACTTATTACAGTTGTATAAACCCATGATAGCGCAATGGTCAACACTGTGGGCTCCCAACACTGGGGTACTGGGTTCAAATCCATAAATGTTTGTTTCACCTATATCATAATTCACTTATTACATTTGTATAAACCCATGATAGCGCGATGGGCAACACTGTGGGCTCCCAACACTGGGGTACTGGGTTCAAATCCATACATTTTTGTTTCACCTCTATCATAGTTCACTTATTACCCATGATAGCGCAATGGTCAACACTGTGGGCTCCCGACATTGTTGTACTGGGTCCAAATCCATAAATTTTTGTTTCACCTCTATCATAGATCACTTATTATATTTGTATAAACCCATGATAGCGCAATGGTCAACACTGTGGGATCCCAACACTGGGGTACTGGGTTCAAATCCATAAATGTTTGTTTCACCTATATCATAATTCACTTATTACATTTGTATAAACCCATGATAGCACAATGGTCAACACTGTGGGCTCCCAACACTGGGGTACTGGGTTCAAATCCATACATTTTTTTTTCACCTCTATCATAGTTCACTTATTACATTTGTATAAACCCATGATAGCGCAATGGTCAACACTGTGGGCTCCCAACATTTATGTACTGGGTCCAAATCCATAAATTTTTGTTTCACCTATATCATAGTTCACTTATTACATTTGTATAAACCCATGATAGCGCAATGGTCAACACTGTGGGCTCCCAACACTGGGGTACTGGGTTCAAATCCATAAATGTTTGTTTCACCTCTATCATAGTTCACTTATTACATTTGTATAAACCCATGATAATAATAATAATAATAACTGGGATTTATATAGCGCTTTTCTAAGTACCCAAAGTCGCTTTACATGTAGAAGCCATCAATCATTCACACCTGGTGGTGGTAAGCTACTTTCATAGCCACAGCTGCCCTGGGGTAGACTGACGGAAGCGTGGCTGCAATTTGCGCCAACGGCCCCTCCGACCACCACCTATCATTCATCATACAATTCACCGGTGTGAGTGGCACCGGGGGCAAAGGGTGAAGTGTCCCGCCCAAGGACACAACGGCAGCGATTTTTGGATGGTAAGAAGCGGGGAGCGAACCTGCAACCCTCAGGTTTCTGGCACGGTTGCTCTACCCACTACGCCATGCCGCCCCATGATAGCGCAATGGTCAACACTGTGGGCTCCCAACATTGGGGTACTGGGTCCAAATCCATAAATTTTTGTTTCACCTCTATCATAGTTCACTTATTACATTTGTATAAACCCATGATAGCGCAATGGTCAACACTGTGGGCTCCCAACATTGGGGTACTGGGTTCAAATCCATAAATTTTTGTTTCACCTCTAATCATAGTTCACTTATTACATTTGCATAAACCCATGATGGGGCAATGGTCAACACTGTGTGCTCCCAACACTGGGGTACTGGGTTCAAATCCATACATTTTTGTTTCACCTCTATCATAGTTCACTTATTACATTTGTATAAACCCATGATAGCGCAATGGTCAACACTGGGGTGCTGGGTTCAAATCCATACATTTTTGTTTCACCTCTATCATAGTTCACTTATTACATTTGTATAAACCCATGATAGCGCAATGGTCAACACTGTGGGCTCCCAACACTGGGGTTGCTGGGTTCAAACCCCATACAGGTAATCAGTAATTTGGCTGTAGGGCGTCAAGGCAACATACATTGTTATGTGCTAGTCCAGACCTGGCTTTAGAGCGTTTTCTATTCGGGCTCCAGTACTTTGGAATGCCCTCCCGGTAACAGTTAGACATGCTACCTCAGTAGAAGCATTTAAGTCCCATCTTAATACTAATTTGTATACTCTAGCCCCTTTTAGACCAGTTGATCTGCTGTCTCTCTTTTCTGCTCTGCCTCCCTCTCCTGTGTGGAAAGGTTATCAGGTGACCACGGATCAGCCTCCACAGATGACGCGCTAGCTGTTCAAAGTCGGGACCCACAATGCACCACTCCTCTGTGCATCAATCGGTGACGTCCCCGCGCTGCTGAGTTGTCTCCATTCAAGACTTGTCTTCATTCAAAAAGATTCCCTGCTGGTCTCCCAATGGACTGGATTT